>NC_079329.1:29080785-29378194 GCF_029931775.1 Euleptes europaea
TATTGAAAAACCAGTCTGTGTTTTCAGAAAAGGGCAAAAACTGCAAGAAAAGAAAGATGAAATCTGTAATAAATAGCAATTTTTCAGATTACATCTTCAGGAAACAGTCAACTTTGACTTAATGGAACTTTCCACCACCACTATCTTTGAATACACCCTGGCTTGGCTTTCTGGCCGGATTGTATACTTTGCGGCTGCTTTCGGTGATGAACTTCTTCAGTTAGTGTAATTAACTTATGGAGTTCACTTTCATGAGGTGTAGCAGGGACCTGAGTTTAGACCTGGTGTACACATGCAGCAGAATGTGGATAGAAACTTGGAAATTGCAGAATGGGATGTACCACTTCAGGCTGTGGGTGGAGAGTCACATTCTTAACGTGACCCCATGGTAAAAAAATTCTTTTTAACTTTTTAGAAGAAGAAGGGAAGAAGAGTTTTATTTGCCAACTTTCTCTACCACTTAAGGAAGAATCAAACCGGCTTACAATCACCTTGCCTTCCCCTCCCCACAACAGACACCCTGTGAGGTAGGTGGGGCTGAGAGGGTGTGACTAGCCCAAGATCACCCAGCTGGTTTCACGTGGAGGAGTGGGGAAACAAATCCAGTTCTCAGGATTAGAGTCTGCCGCTCATGTGAAGGAGTGGGGAATCAAACCCGGTTCTCCAGCCGGTGTGATCCCTACGCCAGTGGAAGTCCACTGCTCCATCATTCTTAACCACTACACCATGCTGGCTCTCGTATTTTAAAACTTAATTTTAAAAAAACTTTTAAAATTGGTTTTTCAAACAGAAAACCACTACCCAAACAAATAGCAATAACACTGACAAAAAAACCTTAAAAAACAAACATAGAAACAATTTAACAAAAAAAAACAAAGTTGAATCAGATTATTGATACAGGGCTTGGAATTTAACACATTTTCCAATTTATTTTATGTGCAGAGAGGAATTCATTAATTATATTTGGGATTTTAAAAAAATGCTTAATATATTTTGGACTTAATTCCTTTTCCATAATCTGAGGAAGGGCTTAGGAAGGTGTTGAATATCTTTCTGATTCCTGTGTGAAATAAAATATCTTTCTGATGCCTGCATGAAATCTGATATTTTAGCTTTACCTTTGTATACTCTAAGTTGATGTGTCAATTTTTTTACCATAGCTATTTGCCACTGGTTGGAATACCAAGAATGTAGTGTTAAAAGTTCTGCAGTTTTCCAACATTTTGCTATTACCCCACGGGCTGCCATCAACATAAACATTAATAATTCCTTGGATGCCACTTATCCATTTTGTTCCCCCCAGATTGTTAACAGAGTCAATGCTGGTGTAGCATGGATGATTTAATGCATAGTACTTGTCATTTCTATAAATATTTTCCCCAAAAACTGTGACACTATAGGGCATGACCACCACATGTGGATATATTCGCTTTGCTGGTTACAATTTCTCCAACATTTTGTGTTATTTTTATTTAGTCAGCTTCCTAAGCCCTATCGGCCAGGGAACGCCCCTTTTTGCAGGTGCAGAGTTACCTACCTATGGCTTATCAGAGGCTTCCTCCAGATACGTTACCAGTGTTCTCAACTGGTTGCTTCTTAATATTCACTTATACTAGGTTCTTCCCATCCTCCTTGATCCAATCTCTTTTGTCTCAATGTCTTTGTAAGTTGTGGTCTTTTGCCTTAATAAATAACACTAGTGAATATTTTTTACCACTTTGCCAAGTCTTTAGATTCAATTACTGTGGGGAGAGTTTGAAAGTTAAATTTTGGCAACGCTACCATTTTTATAGCTCTGGAATTTTTTTATGATTAATACATAATCCTGCTACTGCTCCATACTCATGGATCTCTCTCATTCATTCTGGTAAAGCTTCTTTAGGATTTACAATGAATATTGCCACACCATCAGCAAAACATATTCATCTTGTGTGTTTGACCATTTACTTCTAGATCTCTAGGGATGATAAAGGACATCCCTGGTTGGTTCCTTTAGTCAGGGGAAAACTTCCCGAATTAAATCCATTTACTAGCACTCTAGCTTTTAATTGTTGATAGACTGACTGTATTGCATTCATAAAGTATTGCCCAATATTTAATTTTCTCACGAGTCCAAAAATTAAACCCCATTCTGAATGATCAAATACTTTCTGTACATTGAGGGATAAAATTGCTAATGGCATCTCTTTTTTATTCTTCTAATATAAATAGCGTTCAATATTCTACATATTGGGTGTGTTATTTGCCTTTACTTTCGATTGGCTTATTGAAAGTATTTTTATGCTCACTCTTCAGTTCAGGGATATTCAGTTTTTGTAAGTATTTATTAATTTTTTTATCAGTTGGATTATCTGAAGAGTATAAATTTTCAAAACATTTGGCAAACTTCTATTTGTTCTGTGCTATATGTTTTTGTTACTGTATTCTAGCATAGCTATTTTATTTCTGTTTTTATGTTTTCTCAAAGTACTTGCTAGTAGCTTTGAAGTCTTGTTACCAAATTTTCAAAAGCACATCAGGGAAAAAGGTTCTAGTGTGGGGCTTTGTATACAATATTTGTTTTCAACTTGCAGGGATTACTACAAATCCCAGGGGCCAGGTTGCCACGGTGTCTAGATATTTCTTTGTGGTGCCTAGTATTTTCAACAAAGATTTTATTGAGGTGTTTTTCATTGTAATTACAGAGCTTATTTATCATTTTGCATCGGACTTTGTTGTTTGACACAATTTTGCATGAAGTTCTTATCATTGCTTGTTTACCATTAGCAGTGGTAGTGGATGAAACCATTTCTTAACTGGGTGTTTTCCAAGATTCAGTTAAAGCAATAATGGATTTAAGAGAAATTTGGAGATAAGTTAGGTTGGTTTAGAGGTTAGTTTTTTGTTATGGTGGTGACAACCAGGGTTACCCTATATTTGACACACCACAGCACTTTAATCATAGCTTTAATGAAATTGCAAAAAAAAAAAAAACCTGTGAAGATGTCAAGGTTAGGTTTTGTGGTAGTAATACTTTAAAAGTATGGGCATTACAACACAAAATCTTGATGGCTGAAAAATTAACCTGGCTTCTAAATTTTTGGAGTGGCTCCCACAACCAATTTCTTTTGTCAAGCCCTGGATGACTAATATAGTGCGTCTTTAAGAAATGTAATCTTTCACCTGCATGCTGAGGCAACGGAGTCTGTGTTCTACGATCTCGTCTCTGCCACGTCCCTTCAACCTTTCAGTGGAGGCTTGAATGCCTCGATGCAGTGGTCCCCAAACGTTTTGAGCTTGCGGGGGCACCTTTGGAATTTTGACACAGCGTGGTGGGCGCAGCCACAAAATAGCTGCCGCAGCTTTCCTTCAGACACAGCGTGAAGATCCTTGTGCTGGTGTACCTGCCGCCGCCAAAGCAACGCTTTAAAAAATCTGCATCTCTCCAATGGTCCATCAGAAACTTTGCTGTGCAAAAGCCCCGCCCACTTTCTAGAAACACTTGGCAGGCATCGAGAAAGATGTTGGTGGGCACCATGGCATCCACGGGCACCATGTTTGGGGACCCCTGCCTCAGATCCTGGCCTCTACTGAAGATTAGCAAACGCAGAACCAATTGTACAAATTAAGAGAACCAGCATACTTGCTTGGTTCATTTTCAGAATGTATACATTTTGCAGAATCCAGTTTTTCTGATTGCAAAACTTGGATTAGTTTGGTGCTGATTTTTTTTTAGCAGCAAGCTATATCTACAGCTATGATTCATAACATGCTTTGTGTGAATGCTGTCTTACCTTTGCTAGATTCTCTCGCCTCCACATAGATTCCCATGGTTGTTCCTTTTCCCAGGATGCATCCTATATTACTGTTGTTGTTGTGCAAATGAAACATTACTATTTTAAAGCTCTGTGCTTATTCCATTTTCCCGATTCAGAGACCTGTGCAAGGAAAGCAGCCGTGTGATCCGTGATGACACGGGCCAGAAAATTGCAGCTACAAATGGTTTTGTCACGATGCAGGAAAAGAGGTGCAAATTGAATTGGGGGGGCTGAGAAGGTTTCTCTGCTGTTTTCTTATTACCCGCCTGTGAAGCAAAGCATAGCAAAAGGCGTGATTAATGGAGCACCTTCCCAAGCTCCAGAGTCAATAACTGCTAAAGTGTTTTTTTTTTGGTTTTTGTTTTTATGCCATCTTCATCCACTTCGCGAGTAAGGAGCTCATTCAGCGGTAATCAGATGGAAACGTTCTGCGTTAATTTGTTGGCTGGGTGAAGAATTGCGGGTGGCTGTTCTCTTCACCCCTCCCATTTTCCCCTGCAGATAAAGACACAGGAGAGCAATGAGATCCCCACTTTGCTAGGCACCTGGTAGTAGAGCTGTGCAAAAAGAATTTTTCCAGTATTTTTTCAGGTTTGGGTTTATCAAACCCAGAATTTTTTGAAAAATCCAGAAAAGTTGGATTTTTGAAATTTTTCAGGTTTGATAAACGCAAACCTGAAAAATACTGGAAAAAAACCCTGAATCTGCCAGATTCACCCCGCCGGGCCTCTCTGGTGTCCAGAGAGGCCTGGGGAGCAGATCTGATTGTAATCCAGCCTGCACCGCTTCTCTGCACAAGTGGCATGGGCTGATCGCAGTCAGATCCAGATTCTCTGGACCCCGGAGAAGGTTGGGGGGAGGGGATCTGATGGGTTCCATGGAGCCCGCCTGCAGCGAGAATCAGAAGGCTTCTGCCTTTCTCACTGCACTGCCTGCTGGATCAGGCCCAATCCGGCAGGCAGCACGGATAGGAAGGCAGGAGGCTTCCTATTCTGGCTGCAGCGGGCTCTGTGGACTCGATGTGGCAACAGATAAGTAAGGGGGGAAATGGCGGCAGGGCCAGATCAGCCTGAATAATGCCGGAAAATATGGCCCTCTTTATTGCCACTTTTTAAAATGCCAGTTTGAAAAACCCCTGAAAATACCAAAAAGCTCTTTAAAAAAAAATTCTTGGCATTATCGATATGCACAGCCCTACCTGGTAGACCTTGCTATAGAACAGGAATGACCAGTTCTAGACATTCACAGCCAAGTTGAAGGTTATGGGAGTCCTCCCAAGTACAAAATGGTAGAGTGCTTCAGAGACCTTGGTGAGAACACTCCTTTGGCCCAGGCAGTACAATCAGAGTCTCAGGAGTGTGAATTAGGAAACTGGTGGCCTCAGAGGAGGACTTTATCAAGGGAACCTGGTGAGTGAACCCTGTAGCCACAGAAGGGAAACAGAACAAAATGGAACCGGTTCAGCGAGAATGATGAGGATGACCTGGAGACCAGGCCCTACAAGGAAATGCTGAGGGATTTAGGAATGTTAAGTCTGGAAAAGAGGAGATTGAGGGGGGACATGATTGCTCCATTTAAGAATTTGAAAGGTGCCACTTAGAGGAGAGCAGGGAGCCGTTCCCGTTGACATCAGAGGATAGGACTCGCAATGTGTGTATGTGTGTGTTAAGTGCCGTCAAGTCGTTTCCGACTCATGGCGACCCTATGAATCAATGTCCTGCAAAGTGTCCTATCCTTAACAGCCTTGCTCAGATCTTGAAAACTGAGGGCCGTGGCTTCCTTTATAGAGTCAATCCATCTCTTGTTGGGTCTTCCTCTTTTCCTGCTGCCTTCAACTTTTCCTAGCATGATTGTCTTTTCCTGTGACTCTTGTCTTCTCATAATATGTCCAAAGTATGACAGCCTCGGTTTAGTCATTTTAGCTTCTAGGGTCAGTTAAGGCTTAATTTTATCTAAAACCCACTGATTTGTTGTTGTTTTTTTGACTGTCCAGGGTATCCGTAACACTCTCCTCCAACACCACATTTCAAAGGAATCTACTTGCTTTCTATCAGCTTTCTTTATTGTCCAGCTCTCATACAAAGTAATAGGGAATATGATGGCATGAATTAACTCGATCTTGGTGGCCAGTGACACATCCCTACACTTAAGAATCTTTTCTAGCTCCTTCATTGCTGCCCTTCCCAGTCTCAATCTCCTTCTGATTTCTTGGCTGCAGATCATGGAACCAAGGAATAGAAAGTCTTCAACAATTTCAATTTCCTCATTGTCAACCTTAAAGTTGTGTAATAACTTTCAATAATGGGTTTAAATTGCTGGTGGAAAGGTACTGCCTGGATATTAGGGGACATTTTTTTTTACAGTAAGAGTAGTTCAGCAGTGGAATCAGCTGCATATAGAGATGGTGAGCTCCCACTCACTGTCAGTCTTTACGCCTGGATGGACAAACACTTGTTACGGTTGCTTTAGGCTGATCCTGCATTGAGCAAGGGGGATGGCCTGTATGGCCCCTTCCGACTCTATCATTCTAAACAAAGGTGAGAAATATTGATCCCTGTGCTTGGTAGATGATAAGAACCCTCTGGATTGGCCGAGCATGGGATCAGTTTTAGGAGCCTGGCCTTCTGCCCTTCCTTGGTTGATGGTGCAATGTCTGCTGCATTTCAACTGACTTCGGGAACCCTTGGCTGGAGAACACACTGCTAATGGGACATATCCTGCCATAGGCAGGAGGAAGGCTTCAAAGTTTGCTGAGCGGGGTGGTAGGATTTGAATACACAAATGTCTGGATTTTAATACACAACCGCAATGTCTTTGTCACAACAGTGTCACAACACATGAACACATGAAGCTGCCTTATAGTGAATCAGACCCTCAGTCCATCAAAGTCAGTATTGTCTACTCAGACCAGCAGCGACTCTCCAGGGTCTCAGGCGGAGGTCTTTCACGTCACCTACTTGCCTAGTCTCTAGCTGGAGAGGTGGGGGATTGAACCTGGGACCTTCTGCATGCCAAGCAGATGCTCTACCATTGAGCCACGGCCCCTCCCCAGGCAAGAGCCAGCGCAGGCACCCAGCCGTGCTAGCTGCTGCCCTTCCCAGTGCTAAATGAGAAGACATCCCCCCTGAGGGGGGTGTCTCAGGGTCCTATCTTGCTAATTATGTGTGTTGTTTCAGTCACAACACTTGAAATAGGATTCCAGTGGTGCCTTGGGAGCAGTACAGAACTTAGAAATGAGGCAGTCCCTGCTTGATACAATTGGTGTTAAGAGAGGTGGGGATCACAGATTTCCACATGGGCATGAGTGGGTGGGTACGGGAGTAATACTGAGTTTAAGAAAAGCAGATCTGTTGTGAGAAATGGTACTCAAGGGGCCGATATGTACTGAGCTGCTTCCTGCTCTTCTTCAGGGAAATGCTCTAGAAAATCAAGAGTAAAATCAAACTAATTAAATCTATGTCTGAAGGGCTGTCAACGAGAAAAGGGCAAAGACCTGCAGCTCCAGATGGCAAGATGAGATCATATGAACACATGAAGCTGCCTTATACTGAATCAGACCCTTGGTCCATCAAAGTCAGTATAGTGTATTTAGTCTGGCAGCATCTCTCCAGGGTCTCAGGTACAGGATCTTTCACATCACCTACAACCTGGTCCTTTTAGCTGGAGATGTCAGGGATTGAACCTGGGATCTTCTGCCTGCCAAACCACTGAACCAAAGCCCTCCCCGCTGGAGAGCCAGTGTGGTGTAGTGGTTAAGAGCAGTGGTTCGGAGCAGTAGATTCTGATCTGGAAAACCGGGTTTGATTCCCCACTTCTCCACATGAGTGGCGGAGGCTAATCTGGTGAACTGGATTGGTTTCCCCACGCCTACACACGAAGCCAGCTGGGTGACCTTGGGCTAGTCACAGTTCTGTTAAGAGCTCTGTCATCCCCACCTATCTCACAGGGTGTCTGTTGTCGGAGGGGAAGGGAAGGTGACTGTAAGCCGGTTTGATTCTGCCTTAAGTGGTATAGAAAGTCGGCATATAAAAACCGACTCTTCTTCTTGTGCTTGGGTCACAGGACAGTAAATTTCAGTTGGACTTTAGGAGAAACTTCTAAATGGCAAGAGTAGGTTGACAATGGAACCAACTATTGAGAGAGGGGGCTGTCCCTCTCTGGAAGTCAAGCAGAGGATGGGGTGTCACTGGTCAGGAATAATCTAGTTCTGGATTTCCTGCAAGTAACAGGGGTTTAGAATAAAGGTCCCTTTCCACTAAGAGTCTGTGGGATACAGATGCAATGCATTTTTAATAACTGCACGTAAGGGCAATGCCCCTTATTGAAATCTGTATTGAAATCCCATATAGAAATCTGTATGTATTTGTGTATAGAGAGAGAACCTTAAGCTAAGTGCTACATAATGCCATGGTGGCCATTTTTTTTTGGCAGATGTGTCACAAGCCATGTTAAGCATATAAGAATGTGCAGTTCCTGCTTGCACCAGAGTACATATGCAGCTGGTATGCTGCTATGGTTTTCAGCCCTCCATGGCTTGTGACCCATCAAAATGAATGTAGCCCACCAGAGTTATGGAGACACCCTAAAAGTTGAATGACTCACCTGGCTTAGTACCTGTCTGGGTTTGTCAGGCATCTGGTGAGCTGCAATATATGGTTGGTGGGCTGAGTTTGGCTTGTCTCAGAAGTTGCACAGGCCTGCTCTAGTGTGCTGTGCAAGGGAATAAGCAGCTCAACACTACTGAACTAGGTCAGGGCCAACACAGGTCCTCCTGTAGAACTGCAAGTAGCCATACATGATGGATTCTCTGTGGTGGTAGATGCTGTAGCAGAATAGAGAAGTGCTACCGTCTCTACAAGGATGGAATATATTTCCTGCCTTAAACTCTGGTATCAAACAAATATTATTGCAGAAATTGCAGTGGTTATCTTCCTGAAGGTTTGCAGGTATATACATTTCCTAGAGCCAGCATGGTGTAGTGGTTAAGAGCGGTGGTTTGGAGCAGTGACTCTGATCTTGAGAACCGGGTTTGATTCCCCACTCCTCCACATGAGAGGCAGAGGCTAATCTGGTGAACCGGGTTGGTTTCCCCACTCCTACACATGAAGCCAGCTGGGTGACCTTGGTCTAGTCACAGTTCTCTTAGAGCTCTCTCAGCCCCACCTACCTCACAAGGTGTCTGTTGTGGGGAGGGGGAGGGAAGGTGATTGTAAGCCGGTTTGATTCTTCCTTCAGTGGTAGAGAAAGTTGGCATATAAAAAACAAATTCTCCTTCTCCTCCTCCTCAATGAGGAGTTTCCCCCCTCCATCTTTATTTTACCACCACCCCAGAACATCTTTTTTACTGTCATCAACAGGTTGAGTGGTGTTCTTTATTAAAATTTTAATTAAGGTTAATTGAAGTGCAACTCCAAAGAGACAGAAAAGGGATGAAGACATATCAAATAAGTACACTGTCAAAGGATTTACTAATTACATAATGTGCAGTTGATCATATAAAAACATCGAGCAATCCTAATTCTACCTCTAACTATTCTGTTGCCCTTTCTATCCTTTGGACAACTCCTAACCATAACACATCCAATCTGGATACATCACTGTTTTTGGGTATGCTGTTAATTTCACCAAAATGTGGATCTCTTTTACTTTAACCAGCCAATTTTGAATCTTAGGCTTCCCCCACACTGCCATTTCCTGGCAAAGACCAAGCTGGCAGCAGTAATAATATGTGTCAATTGGATATCTCTGGGGATGCTGAGTACATAATTTAGCAGTAATGTCTCTGGTTTGTAGTGAGTCTCATGCCCCCCTATGTCTCCATACTCAGTCCTGACAACTCTATGCCTTATGCCATTTCTGGGAGTCTCTCGGGGGAGCATTTAGGGCTGCAGCGGGAGGGCAGAGGTTAGGAAGTCATGCTTCATGTTGGAAATCCTACCACCCATGGTGAATTTCAGCAAGATCCAAGCCAGTCAGTTAGGACATCAATGAGACTGGTACCTTGTCCTCAAGTCTACAGTGCCAGCAAAGGGAATGGAACGAATTAATAGCTTGAAAGCTTGTTCTGTTTTGTGTCATTTTGCCGAGTCCCAATAAAAGCTATTAACATGACTTTCGATTCTGGTTCTAGAAGGTTTACTTAAAAGCTTGATTTATTTGGGTCTTGTCTGTATGTTTCATTTTTTTCGACAGTGATGAATGTGTGAAATGCACTAAAACAGAGATAGCAAAAGAAACATGTTAATGTTCCCCACGGGATTGTGATCCAGATATCAGGTTTGCAACTGTCAAGGGTTGCTTCTGCACGGAGCACTTTCTCCGCATTCCTCCGCAAACTGCACCGGTTCTTTTTGAGCCTTCTGAATTACATTATTGTACCTGAGCCAACTGGGGTTTCTCCAGCTCAGCTGCATGTTTTCCCAAACCTGCTTTGATACAACCTTTCCTGGGAAATCATACCCAATTCATGTTTGGGGAAAGTGTGAAAGGGAACATGCAGATTTCCGCGCTTTTACCACCCATGTCTGGAACTATTTCCCCTTGTGCCTCTTATATCCATTGCAGCAGACTTTTTGCCAGCTGTTTTAAAAATTGTAAGTTGATACATTTCTGTAGCATCATTTATTGATATAGCTACTACTGTTTAAAAAACGAACACTATGCAGAGAACGCTCTGGTAACAAGGGACGGGTATCGGGGTTTCCGTGGAGCTGTGTTGTTCTTGTGGCTACCTCTGCATTTGTAATGCTAGTGACAGCAGAATGGTGAATCAGCTTCATCTGGCAGCAACCCAGGGCAGGCTGTGGTGGTCAAACCCAAATCAAATCTTCCTTGTTTACTCCAGGATACTCCACTGTTGGAGCCGGGAGCTAGATTGATCCATCCATCGACCGACCTACTGGAGGCGTTGGGAACTCTGTGCTATAAAAATTCAGTAGTAAGAAGAAGAGTTGGTTTTTATATGCCGGCCTTCTCCTCCACTTAAGAAAGAACCAAACTGGCTTACAGTCACCTTCGCTTCCCCTCCCCACAACAGACACCCTGTGAGGTGGGTGAGGCTGAGAGAGTGTGACTAGCCCACGGTCACCCAGCTGGCTTCATGTGGAGGAGTGGGGAAACAAATTAGATTAGCCTCCGCCGCTCATGTGGAGGAGTGGGGAATCAAACCCGGTTCTCCAGCTCAGAATCTATTGCTCCAAACCACTGCTCTTAACCACTACACCATGCTGGCTCTCCATGGTTGATTCATTTATCTATCATGGTTAACATGATTCATTTATGGTTATGGTTAACATGATTCATTTATCTATCATGGTTAACATGGTTGATTCATTTATCTATCTGTTGCAGGTGGGGCTGGGGGGGCACATTGTTCTAATCATTCACTCCAAAGAATACAGTTTCATGAAGAGGTGTCAAGCAGTGGCATTTTGTATGTGTGTGTTTGGATTCCCCACCACCAGACCTTCTAATGTTTGTAATTTACTTTTCTGAATACAAGACATTCAGTCCCCCCAAATCCTTTTTAATGCCCTTCAGCTTTAAAGTTTTCCAATAATAATGGAGAGAAGGCACAAATTAAAAATTAAAGCAGTTGTTAATCTCCCAGAAACACACACGCTCATACCCTCTCTCGGGCGCACAGAGATTTTCATACACTATTCAATTATGAAGAAATGCATATTATGATATAATGAACTGCAATTCTCAAATAGGATTTACAGCTTGCTAGGGAGGGGGAAACCTGGAAACACAGTTTTAGGTTTTTTTCCCCCTCCCTCAACTCTGCTTCATCAGTTGGGGCGAGAAAGCATCAGGGAATTCATTAGCTGTTTTGTCATAAATTAATATAATGATTAAAAATCTCCATATTGCAACTTGCAAATCTTCAGATGCACCTACAGACGCCGTTGGGCAAACATAAATAACCATGCCCTACAGTTAGGTAGGAGGAGCTGATAATTTTATTTCCCCCAATTTTTGCATGTCGACAGATTTCTGTCAGATGATATGGGGAGGAGGGGGGGGGAGGTTCTGAACGACTTTTTGGTAGCTGGCTCAGATAGTGCCAGAGGTCTGGGATTATGAAGTGAGCTTTTAACATGTTGAGTAGTTGATTGGGGCCATAACAGGTCATTCACATTTTACAGATCAGAAACCTAGCAGGGTCCTTCCTCAGTGTTTTTTGCAATCTGCGGTAGGGCTGATATACATGTTACCTCATCTCTGCGGTAAGCCGCTTCTAGGTGGTGACTTTTCCTTGTTCCCATAATATTTTTAATTCAGTGTACTGAATTCTCAGGATTGCATGGAGAGGTTTTTCATCCTCTGTAGAACTCTCCAGAAACACGAAATGACTTTGTGTATGATTTCAAAATGTCCTGACCGGAATAGCCTCAGCTAGCCTGGCCTCATCAGATCTCAGAAGCTAAGCAGGGTTTGCCCTGGTTAGTATTTAGGTGGGAGGCCACCAAGAAAGTAAGTTTTAAAAATATAAACAATTTATTGCATTTTTATTGTGCCCTTCCTCCATGCTGCTCAGAGTGGTATACATTGTTCAATTTGCCTCATTTTATCCTCCCAACAACCTTGTGAGGCAGGAAGAATTTGAATCCAGGTCTTCTCGATTGTAGTCCAACACTTTAACCATTACTCCATACTGCCTCTAGAATTTATTTCTTTATTTCTTTAAACGCCATGGCATTTTGGGCCAGCTGAAGTTTCCGAAGTTTTCAAAAGCCTTACGTAGAACTCGCTACAGCAATCCAACCTGGTTGTGATCAAAGCACGGCTCACCATAGTCAGCTCATGCTTTTTGAGGAATAGCCATAGATGGCATATCAGCTGCCGCTGATAGAAGGTGGTACATGCCACAGGGGAGACCTGAACTTTCCTCTATAGACCAGGATCCAACAGCACCCCTAACCTGTGAACCTACTTCATCAGAGTAGGCTGACTGCAGTTCCTTGAGCAGCTTTCCCACTGGCCAACAGAATCTCAGTCTCATCTGGATTAAGCTTCAGGTTATTGGTCCTCATCCATTCCATTACCATGTCCAGCCACCTGTGCAGGTCTATAGACCCACTTGACTCAGCTGGGTGTCATTAGGGTTGCCAGCTCTGGGTTGGGAAATACCTGGAGATTTTGGGGGTGGAGCCTGAGGAGGGCAGGGTTAGGGGAGGGGAGGGACTTCAATGCCATAGAGTCCAATTGCCAAAGTGGACATTTTCTCCAGGTGAACTGATCTCTATCGGCTGGAGATCAGTTGTAATAGCAGGAGATCTCCAGCTACTACCTGGAGGTTGGCAACCCTAGGTGTCATCCACATATTAGGCTTCCCTCATTCTAAATCTGTATGAACTCTTCCAGTGGTTTTATGTAGATGTTAGAGAGTTTGGAGGGCAGGTTGTGTCCCACCAAGACCCCATAGCAAAAATGCCATGAGGCCAAGCAGCAGTCCCCCAGCCCCACCTTCTGGAATCTGTCAGCAAAGAAAGAGAAGAATCAGTAAAGCAAGGTGCCCTCTACTCCCCGGCCAGGCAGCTTTTCCAGAAGGATACTATGGTTGACGGCATCAAAATATGCTGAGAGGGCCAGGAGAATCAATAGGGACACAATTCCTCTGTCACTCTCCCCGTGAAAGTCATCAGTTAGGGCAACCAAGGCCATTTTTATTCCAAACCCAGGCCTGAATCCATATGGAAATAGATCTAGATAATCCATCTCTATGAGAGTCAGTGAGGTGTAGCAGTTATCATGTCAGGCTAGGATCTGGGAAACTCGGGTTCGAATCCCCACTCTCCTGTGGAAACTTGCCGGTTGACCTTGGGCCAGTCACACACTCTCAGCCTCGACCCTGGCAAGTATTTGGATGGGAGACCTCCAAGGAATACCAGGGGTGTGACACGGAGACAGGCAATGGCAAACCATCTCTGAACGTCTCTTGCCTTGAAAACCCTATGGGGTCTCCATAAGTCATCTGTGACTTGACGGCAAAAAACAAATCCATCTCCAGGGGGCCGCCTGAAGCTGTGAAACTACCACCTGCTCAAGCACCTTGGCCAAGAATGGAATTATTGGATACCGGCCAGTAGTTGTTTAGGGTATTTGGGTCTTGGGGTGTCTTCTTCAGTAGGCATCTTGTGACAACTTCTTTCAAATCAATCAGAACTACACCCTCCCACAGAGTGGCTTTTGTTACCTCCCGGTCCCGCCCAGCCAGCATAAGAAGACAGAACAGGGAGTAAGGTGAGAGGCCATGCATTTGCAAATTAAGAAACATGGGAAAAGGAAGAGTCAACATGGCAGTCAGACTGGTTCAGAGGGTTAGAGCAAGGAGGTGTCTGCACAGGGTATGGGTACGGGGTGCCTGCTTCAGTTGGAGCACCAGAAGACTATTGCACTGTTCCTTTGAAAATAGAAATGGGGCATGTGTTTGCTTAGAAGGAGGTGCCGGTGTCTGTGCCTATAGACATGGCTGCCATCCATTAGAGGTTTGGGAAGAGGGTAGGATGTAGAGTGCAGGAATGAGCGTAGCAATAGGAATGCTGGAGTAACACCCTTTCCCGGGGGTTGTGTTTTGGTCTGGGGAATCCATCAGTCTGTGCCTGATAGGGATGTGGTTGGCCATGTTCCCAGCAGCAAAAAAAAAAAAAAAACCTTTTAAAAAGACAATTGTATATGGCACTAGCCATGGTTAGTCATGCGGACACTGGGGGCTGTGGCAGAGTGGCAAAGCAGCTGCTTTGAACGCAGAAGGTCCCAGGTTCAATCCCCCGGCATCTCCAAGGAAAAGGACCAGGTAGTAGGTGGTGCAAAGAACCTTTGCCTGAGGGCCTGGAGAGCCACTGCCAGGCAGCGTAGGTCATGCTGACCTTGATAGACCAAAGGTTTGACGTGGTGGAAGGCCATTTCATGTGGTCACTGTAAGCTTGGCAGTGCAAGAACACTATTGCGTTCTGTTCTCTCTGGCACAGGGAGCTTGGCAGAAGTTGTGAACTTGGGCGCGGGGAGTTTACAGAGACTCCACCAGAGGTGAGTGCTGCTTCTCCTCTCCTGAAACTGTTTGGAAATGGCAATGGGAGGTGCATAGTTCATAATATGGTAAAGTGCTTGTTGGTTTTGCTGTGTTACCTCATGTGTAGTTCGTTTTTTTAAAGTGCACAGACGCTCCTTTCTGTTATCAGTGCCCCACAATTTTAAGTACCATATTTAAATAGTATATTTTTATTCTGCCCCTCCTGCTAGCACTTGGGGCAGTGTACAGCATTCTCCCCTCCGTTTTATTTTCACAACAGCCCTGTGAGGGAGTTTATGCTGAGAACTGCTGTCCCAGGGTCCCTCAGCAAGTTTCAGGTCTAGTCTAAATCAAAGGCAGCGTGGTATACTACTTAGAGAGTGTTGAGCTGGGATCTGGAAGACCCAGGTTCAAATCCCTACTCTACCATGGCAGCTTGCTGGTTGACCTTGTCCAGTCACATGCTCTTAGCCTACCTTACCTCACAGGGTAGTTGTTGTGAAGATAAAATGAAAGAAGGAAGGATTATGTGGTAAGCTGATTTGAGGAGAAAAGCAAGGTATAAATATTTATTTAAAATATTCTGAGTTAAGCATAGAAGTGCCAGGCTGATCTGAGGCCAGGGTCCAAAGTAGGCCTAAGAGCAGGAGTTCTGGCCATGGTGCCTGTAGACCATCTAACACCTTTTCTGGTGCCCACAGAGTGTTGTAGAACGTGGGCAGGACCGGGTAGGGCTTTTATCCAGCAGAGATCCTGACTGGCCACTGCAGATCCGCTTGGCTGTGCAGTTGCTGGGGTTTTTTTTTTTTGGGGGGGGGCACTATGGCACAAGGATCTTCCCAGTGTCACTGAAAGGGAAGCTGTTTGTGTGCAAAAAAACATTTTTAAGTTTATGTTCATTTTTAGATGTTTTGTTAAACAAAGGAGCCCCGTGGCGCAGAGTGGTACGCTGCAGTGGTTCTTTGGTGAACAAAAGATCCAATGGAGAATTCAAAAAATAAAAAATAAAATGGGACCTGTATTACTTATATGCTATGTAGGGCTTGTTTAGGAGCCCCATGGCGCAGAGTGGTAAGCTGCAGTACTGCACTCCAAGCTCTGCTCACGACCTGAGTTCGATCCCAACGGAAGTTGGTTTCAGGTAGCCGGCTCCAGGTCGACTCAGCCTTCCATCCTTCCGAGGTCAGTCAAATGAGTACCCAGCTTGCTAAGGGTAAAGTGTAGACGACTGGGGAAGGCACTGGCAAACCATCCCAGAAACAAAGTCTGCCTAGTAAACGTCGGGATGTGGCGTCACCCCATGGGTCAGGAATGACCTGGTGCTTGCACAGGGGACTACCTTTACCTTGTTAAACAGCTTCTGCCTGAAAAAACTAAGAGTTACTATTAGAGTTACATACAAGCACACTCTCTAACATTTTGTAGGGTAAAGTGTAGACGACCGGGGAAGGCAATGGCAAACCACCCCATAAGCATAGTCTGCCTAGTAAACGTCGTGATGGGATGTCGCCCCATGGGTTAGGAATGACCCGGTGCTTGCACAGGGGACCACCTTTATCTTTTTCCTCCTTCTGCAGCAGCCCTTTTGTGGCTGCGCCCACCACCCTGTGTCAGAATTCCAGAAGTGCCCGCATGCTCGAAAAGGTTGGAGACCCTTGCATAAGTGTGTGTGCGCGCACCGTAAAAGTCACAGCTGACTTATGGCGACCCCGTAGGGTTTTCAAGGCAAGAGATGTTCGGAGGTGGTTTGCCATTGCCTGCCCTCCGCGTGGGCAGAGAGAGTTCCGAGAGAACTGTGACTGGCCCGAGGTCCCCCAGCAGGCTTCATACGGAGGAGTGGGGGATTGAACCTGGTTCTCCAGATTAGAGTCCACCACTCTTAACCACTATGTCCAGGACATGACTGCAGAGGGAAACGTGTGCAGCGCACGCTGGAGGCTCAGGTGATAATAGCTGCCGCTTGCCCCTGTGTTCCTAGCTTCCTTTCATTAGCCGGATGAGACAGACAACTGCCAAGGGGCAGGGAGCAGCCCGGGGCAGCGCTCTGATGGAGCCAGAGCTCTCTTGCTGGACGTGGCCGGAATTAAATGCCTCTTTAGTGCTGCCCTGGGGCCTCCTGGCCAGGCTCGGCAGCCTCCCTGCCACTGGCCTTTGACACAAGCGGTTGTAGCGAGGCTGATCTCTGATCGCTCTGTGTTAATTGGAGCCTCTTGGCTGCAAAGGAAGCTACTGGAGACAGAACTGTATCAGGTACTTAAAAAAAAAAAGGCATAAAATATGCATGTGTTCAGTGGGACCGGATGGCTGGTGGTGATCTCGGAGGAGCAGGAGAGGTGTGTGATATAATGGGGTGGCTTGACCTGGGTTCGAACCTCCCTGCTTGCCCTTTCTATTGTAAGGATTCTAATTGGAGCGATTTAGTTGATTGTAGCCAGATTAATTGGCCGATCCCTGCAGAGGGAGGTGCTCAGCAAAGTGAATGAGTTGGAGTCGGTAGCTCTCTCCTCCTCCCCCCTCCCTGCCTCCCCCCCCCCGCACACAGACTTTATGAAAATCAAACAAACAAGCAGAATATGAAAACAGTCTCTCCGTGGAATGGGTTTTCCAGCTAACATCCAACTCAGGATTGTTTGTCAGGGAACGGCGCTCATGAGTTCTTTGCTAGATAAAATGATAAAAGGAACCTTTGCACATTCCCTAAGATGCCGGGGGGGAAAGAGCCCCGTAAAATATCAGCACATTGCATAAGATGAGAAGAGCTCCTGCCACTCGCTGGGAACAGCCGCCGACCCCATTGAGGGCTTCTGTTGGAGGACTCTCCCATGGGTCCAGAACGGCTTATTCTGCCCGGGGCTGTGACGCCTCGAACTCGGCACACGTTCTAGAAGCCACGATCGCCTTTGCCCTGGAGCGGCAGAGGGATCTTTGTTCACCACAAATCCAACCATGCACCCCGCTCCACCTGCCAAATTCTGCACAAGATTATTGCGGCGCCTTTGTACTGTGTTTTCTGTGGATTCTTGAGCTGGAGAGGGCTTCCAGCAGTTACTGTAAGATGACTTCTAGCTTCAGGGCTTAGTTTGTGCTGGAACATCTTGTACATGAAGCTGGCTGCCGAGGTTCCAGTCTTATTCTGGCGGGACCAAGAAACAGCGTCTCAGGCACCGCTGAGCAAACAAGGTCAGACTCATTTCTGAAGAGTTTTTCACTGGCTCTCTTTGGTAGAGAGCAAAGGAGTTTCAATGTGGGATACAGTTGGTCGGGGGAACCTGTCCCATGTGTCTGATACCCCCAGAAAGAGAAGCCAAGATGAACGCTCACCCCACTGTATTCCTGATGTACCCCGTTACTTCCCCCTATATAAAATAAACGGCAATTTTAATGTATTTCACTTCATTTGTACCATGCTTTTCTCCACAGTGGGGATGCAAAGCCGCTTACATCGTTCTCTTCTCCATTTTATCCTCACAACAACCCAGCGAGGGAGGTTAGGCAGAGCGTTTGTGACTGGCCTGTGGTCACCCAGCACGCTTCCATAGCACAATGGAGATTCAAACCTGGGTCCCCCTGATCCTAGTCCAGAACTCTAACCACTACACCACACTGGGAAACCCACCCACCATCCCTGCGGTGAATATGTTGTACCACCTCTGTCTGGAATCCCTGCAATTTGCAGGCCCATCCACCAGCCCCCACCTGCCCACCATCATGCCAGGTGTTGTGCTAGACTGAAGTTTCTGTCTGCATGTACAGAAGGGCTTTGGTTTTGGCAAGCGGTTGCTGAATTTTATTGGAGCCCCGTGGCGCAGAGTGGTAAGCTGCAGTACTGCAGTCCAAGCTCTGCTCACAACCTGAGTTCGATCCGGACGGAAGTTGGTTTCAGGTAGCCAGCTCAAGGTTGACTCAGCCTTCCATCCTTCCGAGGTCGGTAAAATGAGGACCCAGCTTGCTGGGGGTAAAGGGAAGATGACTGGGGAAGACACTGGCAAATCACCCCGTAAACAAAGTCTGCCTAGGAAACGTCGAGATGTGATGTCACCCCATGGGTCAGGAATGACCCTGTGCTTGCACAGGGGACCTTTACCTTTGCTGAATTTTACCTGTTGGAACACTCTGCTTTGTTTCAGCAGAGTCTTGTGCAAGGTAACTTGCCTGTACGCTTTGCAGTGTTGGTCAGATCCGTCTGGCTCTGCTGCAACCTACAGCAATATCCAAAATCCGCCGTTCGAGGGAGCCACCTCGGGTCTCCTGGCCATGTTAACAGAGTTCTTCACAGTGTTGGGGCTAGGCATTGACAGCAAAGTCTCAGTGAGAGAGATTTATTATTAGGGCATTAGCTAGAAAAGATACAAACCTTGTCAATAAAACCCATTACATGATAAAACAATCTCTTTGTAAAAAATACAGATAAAATTATATCAATTAAAATTAACCTTATTGACACTAGTAACCTTTTCCGAGCGGATTTTAATTGCTGCAGAACCGTATTTGGCTCCCTGCAAATAACACTGAGAGTCTCCCTCCCATAAGAGGAATTTCATTTTCTCTTCCTCTGGACTGGATTCCATTGTGTTAATAAGAGGAAGAATTAGCTTCAGACAGATTCCCTCATCATAGATACACCTAAATAGAACATAACGTATACTTTCCATTTCACCTGGCCTGCAAGGGCATCCCCACTCAGATCTTGATAACTTCCTTTATTTTCCCTCCAGGATTGCTGAAGGCAAGGCCAGGGTTAGAAGGCTCAGTGATATTTCAGAAGTCTTGCTGGAGGAATGGAGCTTTTGGCTTCCAAAGCAAAACAAAAAGTTTGGGGAGATATAGGGTGTCCTCCCCCCATTCCTCCTTCCCCATCCATGCTCCCTGGCTTAAAATGCAAGAAATTTTCTTTCTCTAATTTCAAGATTGATTCCCTGATAAGCTCCTGAAACAGAGCCAAGAAAACCATATTTTATTTAATTTGTTTGGGTCTCAAAGGAATGCTTCGGTTGTCATGATTTAAGGATGAGCAACAGATAGATCGAAGGCCGTGCGCTCTCACCTCAGAGCGTCTCTTGCTTAGCTTGCTGGCAAAAGAGCTGTGGTCTTGCCAGGTCTGCACGCCAAACCCCATTTGAGCAAGCATGGTTTAGCAAATATCATTAGTATTCTTTATTATGGAGCGATCTTTATTCCTTCTTATAGAGCGATCTTCATTCATTCCTTCCAAGACCTGGGACCCACTGAGCACAGGAGCTGAAAGCATGTGACAGGAAGTCATGTGGCAACAGAATTATGACCTCACTGGTGTCAAGGCCAGGTCCATGTACAGCAGACCAAAGAGGATGAGGACAGGAAGCATGAGCCAAGCCCCAGCCAGGGTAAGGTGGTGAAGAACCAAGCCACCATTTGAGAGACCTTTGCCACCATTTGAACGACCTCACCTCATTGCCCTGCCGCTCATCTCTGCACACATGCAAAGAGAAGCAAGAAACCTAGCGCTTTAGCATTTTACGCCTGCAGTTTGACAGCTCCCAGTTTTGGTTGAAGTGCTCAGGTTTTACAACAGTTCAGTTGCTGAAGGAATAATGTGCACTCCTCCCAACTTTGTAAATGATGGGTTTTACTGCCAGGACTGTATCTGCAGCACCATTGTTAATAACCCTTATAATTCTTCTTCTTTAATGGGCTTTTTTCAGTTTTAGGAGATCATAGAATCAGAGAAACATAGAGTTGGAAGGGACCTCCAGGGTCATCTAGTCTAGCCCCCTGCACAATTCAGGGAATTCCCCCCTACACCGCCAGTGACTCCCTGCTCCATGCCCAGAAGGTGGCAAACCCCCCCCCCCCCCAAAAAAAACCCTCCAGAATCCCGGGCCAATCTGATCTGGAGGAAAATTGCTTCCTGACCCTAAAGTGGCAATCAGCATTTTCCTGGGAATATGAAAAAGGGCTGCAATAGCCAAGCACTGACCCAACCCTTCCTGCCCTCACTGTCATGATCTGCCTAAGTCCACAGAATCAGCATTGTGGTCAGATGGCCATCTAGCCTCTGCTTTGAAAACCTCCAAAGAAGGAGAGCACACCACCTCCCAATAAAGACAGTTCCACTGAGGAACCGCTCTGACAGGAAGTTCTTCCTAATGTTTAGCCAACAACTCTTGTGATTTAATTTCAACCTGTTTAATTTCAACCCATTGGTCATGGTTCGACAGCCCTTCAATTACTTGAAAATGGTTATTAGGGCTGTGCATATTGATAGTGCCGATTAAAAAAAAACACCTGGAAAATACCTTTTCAGTATTTTTCAGGTGTTTTTTTTTTACTGGCATTTAAAAAGGCAGCACTAAAGGGAGCCAAAGAAGTGGATTGTGAATAATGCCGAATGTATTCGGCATTATTTAGGTTGCTTTGGCCCCGCTGCCATTAACCCCTCCCCTGTTCCCTCCTCTCTTCCCCCCTCCCCTTCCCCTGCTGCCGCGTGGATTCCATGGAGCCTTCCTCTCTGCTCTGTCTGCTGGATTGGGCCCGACGCTGGCTAGGCAGCAACTAACTGCTGCACGTCACATTGCAGACTCTTCGAGTAAGGCCATGGCCTCATCCATAGTTCTCAGGAGGCATGCATGGCTTAGGCAGTCCACTCTCCCGTACGATACTCAATTGCGAATTGAGGACTTGCCCTTTGAGGGCACCTCGCTCTTCAGCAATCAAACCGATGCGTTTCTTGATCGACTCAAGAAAAACAAAACCAATGCTAAGTCCTTGGGTATTGCTCCTACTGTACCGGCTTATAAGCCCAGATATTTGGGTAGGCAGTCCCAACCTTCACGGCCCTACAGGTACCAAGGTGCCTTCCAACAGCAATCTCACTTCCGTCCTTCCTTCCAAAACAACCAACAGGATCGGAAGTTTATGGGCAGACCCAGACCCCCCAAGGGGCCCAGACTGTCTCCCAATCACCCTCCTAAGCCTAAACAGGCATGACTAGATACACATGTTTGTTTCACAGACCGGTTGTCTGGGTATTATACTGTTTGGTTTTCTATAACAGAGGATATATGGGTTCTTAGAATAATAAAGCATGGATTCTTCATTGAGTTTGAAACCCTGCCTCCCTACCTCCTTCCGGCTTACACTACTCCGCAGGCTCCTGCCCAACTCTTACAGGAGGTCCAAGAACTCTTGGAAAAAGGGGCTATTCATGAGGTCCCCTCTACTGATTGGGGTCACTGGTATTACTCCCGTTTCTTCCTGGTTGACAAAAACGGGGGGGGGGGGAAACACCCTATTTTGGACCTGAGGGGAGTTAACAACTTCATCAAAGTCCAGACGTTTCTCATGCTATCACTTCCCAAGGTCCTGCCTTTCCTGGAGGAACAGATGGGGTTCGTTATTTTGGATTTGTGTGATGCATACTTTCATATCACAATTCATAACGAATGCAGATGATATCTCCGGTTTGTCTGCGACGGAAAACATTATGAGTACTCAGTTCTGCCCTTCGGTCTGTCCACAGCACCTCGTACCTTTACGAAATGTTTGTCTGCGGTGGTCGCGCACCTAGCCCTCTGGGGATGTGTCATCTTTCCATACTTAGATGACTTGACCCCCTCCAGAATCATAGATTTCATCGGTGTGCACCTAGATTCGGTCACTGCTAAGCATATCTTCCTGTCCAGAGGATTCACTCCATCCAGAAGCTGGTTATCCAGTTTTCCAGAAAACGATTCCAAACAGCCCATAAAATTCAAAAGCTGTTGGGCCTCATGGCCTCCACCACTGCGGTTGTGGCTTTTGCTTGTTTGGGGATGTGTCCCTTGCAAACTTGGTTTCTCAGAACATTCTGGCTGAATGTTGACCCGCAATACAAGCGGCTGTCTATACCCAGATTAGTTATTGCTTCTCTGGGATGGTGGTCCTTGGAGACTAACCTCTCGGCCGGTGTTCCCTTTTAATCACCAACCCCACAGGTTCATATGTTCACTGATGCCTCCCTATCAGGTTGGGGGCCCACTGTATGACATTTAGGGCTCATGGTTTGTGGTTGGTCCAGGAGTCTACCTTGCACACTAACCTCCTTGAACTCTGTGCTATTAGGCTTGCTCTCTGTTCCTTTGCAGGAATCCTCGAGGGCAGGCATGTTCAGGTTGCAACGGACAGCTGCACCGCTCAACACTATATCAACAAACAGGGAGGCACAGGGTCCATTTTGCTTTGTAAGGAGGCCATCGCAATCTGGGCGTGGGCCATTTCACACGACACCACTGTCACTGCCATACACATAGCAGGCACGAGCAATACACTCACGGACATGTTAAGTCGTCGTCCAAACGACATTCACAAGCTTGCTATAGGCACAGATTGCCTTCATCATCTTTTCCACACATAGGGCACACCGCAAATAGATCTTTTTGCAACCCAGCACAATGCAGTATGTTTGCGGTTCTGCTCCTGGGCGGGGGCAAGCCCAGCCTCCATGGGGGACACATTCCAAATGATACGGTCAGGCTACCTTTTTTACATGTTCCCCCCATTCCCCTTACTGAGCAGGGTACTGGCCAAGATCAGGACGGACAGGACAAGTTGCATCCTAGTAACGCCATTTTGGCCCAGGAGGTCCTGGTTCGCAACATTGACGTCCATGGCTCAAGGGGATATACAGGTTCCTTCCCGAGATAGCCCCTCACATATTTCCCAAGGTCAAGCTGGCAGCTTGGAGAATTCGAATGTGAATCCCTGGTCAGATAGGGTGGCTCAAGTACTTTTGCACTCCCTTAAGTTGTCTACCCGACATTCATATGCCATGTGGGGAAGGTTTTCCTTGTGGGCTGCTGACAAAGTGTTGTCCCCAGTTACTTGTCCCCTGTCGTCAGTTTTTGATTACCTGTTATGTCTGAAGGATGCTGGACTGTCCAACTCCTCTATTAAAGTTCATTTGGCCACCATTTCGGCCTTTCACATTGAGCTGGACTTTTTTTCTGTTTTTTCTCATCCACACTCAAAGAAGTTTCTACGGGGGCTCGTCAACCTCTACCCCCCGGTGTCTCCACCTGTTCCACAATGGAGTTTATCTCTGGTATTGTCCCAACTCATAAAACACCCTTTTGAGCCTTTGGCTACATGTGATTTATCCTTTCTGTCATATAAGACTGCCTTTCTGGTTGCTATCACCTCAGCCAGGAGGGTCAGTGACCTAGCGGCCCTTTGTCATTCTCACCTGTTTACTAAGTTTCATGTGTACTGGGTGGTTCTGAAACCTAAGCTTTCATTTTTGCCCAAGGTGGTTTCCTCTTTCCACCTTTCCCAAGATATTGTACTACCTGTATTTTTTCCAAATCCATCTTCCGATGTGGAAAGGGCTCTGCATTCTTTAGATGTCCGTAAGGCCCTCCTTCTTTATCTACAACGAACCACAGGTTTTAGGGTAGATGATAATCTTTTTATTTGCTTAGTGGCCACCTCAAGGGTCACCGGGTCCCCTGCAGACCCTGTCAAGGTGGATTACCTCAGCCATTAGACTTTCTTATGAGCGAGCACACGTGGATTGCCCAGACATGATCAAGGCACATGCCACAAGAGCTTACGCTTCCTCCGTCGCCTTTTCGTCTAAAATCGACCTCCGTTACATCTGTCGAGCAGCGACATGGTCGACCCCTTCTACATTCATGAAGCACAATGCGGTCCACGTGGATTCATCTAGAGAGGCAGCAGTAGGACATGCCGTTTTGCAGTCATTATTTCGGTGACTGTCGCACACCCTCCACCTTGGTAAGCGAGTTTGCTACTCTCCCAATGTGGGACTGCATGGAAGCCATGCAGATGAAAAACAGAGTTTCACTTATTGTAACTGTTGTTCATCTGGTGGTCTTCTATGCAGGCACACATCCCTCCCTCCTTCCCTGCTGTGGGACCTCTCCGCAATACACGTGGATGGTTCCGTGGTGGCAGGTTGGAGAACTGGAGGGGAGAGTGCTCCCTCCCCCTGGGTCATGTGACTGTTGGGTGGGAAGGCTGCATTCCCCAAGGGGAGGGGGAGCGCTCTCACTTTCGATTTTGCTAGAAGCTGACAAATCTTATCCGTGGCTGTCCTGTGCAGTCCCAATATGTGTCTGCATAAAAGACCACCAGATGAACAACAGTGACAGTAAGTGAAACTCTGTTTATTCTCGCTGCAGGCGGGCTCTGTGGAATCCATCAGATCCACTCCACCAGGCTTCTCCGGGGTCCAGATGCACCCTCCTGGACTTTACTGGACTCCAGAGAACCCCAGCAGGGTGGATCTGACATATTCAGGTTTTTTCCTGGTATTTTTTGGGTTCGGGTTTACTGAACCTGAATTTTTTTTTTTGAAAAATGCATTTTCGGGGTTTTCCGGTAATTTCTGAATTACCGGAAAAATACTGGAAAAAAACATTTTTTGCACAGCCTTAATGGTTATCATATCACCTCTCAGTCTTCTCCTCTTCAGGCTAAACATAAGCTCCTTCAACCTTTCCTCATAGGACTTGGTCTGCAGACCCCTCACCATCTTTGTTGCCCTCCCCTGGACATGTCCCAGCTTGTCTACATCCTTCTTAAGTTGTGGTGCCCAAAACTGAACACAATACTCTAGGTGAGGTCTAACCAGTGCAGAGTAAAGCAATACCATCGCTTCGCATTATCTGGATACTATATTTCTGTTGATACATCTCAGAATCGCATTTGCCTTTTTAGCTACCGCATCACACTACTGACTCATGTTCAGTGTTTGGTCTACTAAGACCCCAAGATCCTTTCACACATACTACTGCCAAGACAATTCTCCCCATCCTATAATTATGTATTTGATTTTTCCTATGCAAATGCAGAACTTTACATTTATCTCTGTTGAAATTAATTTTATTCGTTTTCCAGCCTGTCAAGATCATCCTGTATCCTGACTCTGTCTTCTACCATATTTGCTACCCCTCCCAATTTTGTATCATCTGCAAATTTAATAAGCACCCCCTCTATTCCTTCATCCAAATAATTTATAAAGATGTTGAACAACGCAGGTCCCAGGACAGATCCCTGAGACACTCCAATTGTCCTTCCTCTCCAAGGGGATGAGAAACCATTAACAAGCGCTCTTTGGGTGTTATCCGTCAAACAGTTACAAATCCACCTAGCAGTAGTAGGATTCAAGCCACATATTCCCAACTTGTCAACTAGAATACTATGTGAAACCTTATCAAAAGCCTTACCGAAATCAAGATAAACGATGTCTACAGCATTTCCCTGATCCGGCAAGGTAGTAACTTTCTCAGAAAAAGAGATAAGGTTAGTGTGACATGACTTTTTGATGAGAAACCCGTACTAGCTCTTAGTAATCACAGCCATCCTTTCTAAATGCTCAAGGCCTGACTGTTTGATGATTTGTTCTTAAACTTTTCCAGGAGATTCCCAAGAGATGCTATTCTTGGGTTTGTAATTTCTTTTGGTTCTTGTCCCCCACCCCCCACCTCTTTGCTGGTTATCTGTTAGTTTGAATGGTATTTACTCATGTCCTCCTCCTCCTCCAAGGAACTCAGGGGCTGTATACCTTGCTCCCATTTTCCTCTTGCTACACCCCTATGAGGTAGGGTCAGCTGAGAGACTAGCTCAGGGATCCCCAGCCTTTTTTAGCCTGTGGGCACTATTGGAATTCTGACATAGCATTGTGGGCACAGCCACAAAATGGCTGCTGTAGGAGGCGGAGCCAGCCATAAAATGGCTGCTGCAGCAGCTTACCTTCGGTCACACAGTAAAGATCCTTGTGCTGTGGTGGCAGCTGCTGCCAAAAAATTTGCACAGCCAATCAGAAGCCTTGCTGGGCAGAACCCCTACCTGGCCCCACCCACTTTCTGAAAACGCTTGGCAGACACTAGGAAGGCTGTCGGCAGACACCATGGCACCCATGGACACCACGTCGGAGACCCCTGGACTAGCCTAAGGCCACCCAATGAGCTTCACAGCTAAACTGGGATTTGAACCCTGGTATTCCCCTGGATTACATTTCAGCACCTTGTCCACTGCACCGCAGTTGATGTCTGGGTACCATCTGCCCGCTCCAGTTCTTAATTGCCAGTGTGCTTGTTTGCAAAGTGTCTGGGTGTTTAGGGAGGTCCCTTTCAGAGGGTGTTGAAGGCCAAGTTGCAGTACAATTTGAAAAGTAAATCACCAGAAAAACAGAGAGACGGGGGAAGTTGGAAGCCGTGGAGAAGAGATAGTTTTCAGTAAACCAGAAGGCTAATTTGCCCTGCAGGGATTGACCATTAGATCCTCTCCATCGCAAGGACGCCATCGTGCTCCTTTCCTGGTGGGGCTCCGGTGCTTTTAGCCGTCTCACAACAGAGAGAAATTTGACAGACGAAACCAGTCCCATTATCACTTGTTTTTGGAGAGAGTTTTTTCTATTGATTTTTCTTCCTTGCGCACAAAAAATGCTGAAGGTACAGGAACCAAGCCAGAAAGAAAAGAAAAGAAAAAGAATTCAGCCGAACACCCAAAGGCAAGAAACTGTCTGATAGGTTCCCTGGCAGGATGTATGAAACCTTTCCTTTAACTTCTGCTCCACAGTCTCCAGTACCTACGCTTTGGAATATCTGTGGTAGCTTTGCTTCTTAGCATCCAAATTCAGATGGTCTTATTTGCATTGAGTGGGATGTTGTGAGACTCCAGTACCTCGTTGCATCTCAGGAATAATAAACTTCGCTCCAGACGTTGCAGAGAGTTTAAAAGTTAAGAAAGCAAACGAGTTCAGTGGTCTATATGAACTTAAGGTCAGAATAAAGATGGGGGAACTACAGGTCATCTTTATAGGGGACACACACTAGAATTGATTAAACGTAATGGCTTTGAAATGCAAAACATCAGGGTTCTTTCAAACTTCAAGAGATGCCAGGGTTCCGGCAGAATAACACCTTGAGAACAGATAGCAGATTTACAATAGGAAGGCTTGCTTTGAAGTGGAAGCATCTGTGCTTCCGGCCTTAACACCTTCCTCCCAAACTGAAGATACTTTCCCACGAGACCGGGAACGGGGGGGGGGGGAGGAGAACACGAAGCTTGCTATCCGGGGCCCGACTGGGTGGCCTTGCTGACAGATGTGCATTCTGGTACAAATCCCCAGTTTTAACTTACTGGCTTCCAATAACTGAAGAGTCTTACATGGCTACTTGAAATCCAGTCATCAGTGTTTTCTGTGGTTTATTTATCTGGAGAAATGGGTCATTTTATTAATTATAAAGCTGTATACACAAGCATAAAACAGTGCTTAAAAGTTGAAAACATGGTTTTCAACCGAAACAAGCAGCACAGCAAACCAAAAGAAGGGACCCTTTGATCAAAGAGTTGTGGATTTGCTTCCAGAAAGGTGGCAGTACAAGATGGGCATTCCAAAACTCGGGGGCTACAACAGAAAAGGACCTGATTCTTGTGGAGAAGATCGTAAGAATTGGGGTAGAGATGGGATTCATATAGGGAGAGGTTATTTTTGAGATAACTAGGGGCTGGGGCCATCTTCAAAAGCAGCCCCACCTAGACCAGGTCGCAGTGTTTACATTTCCCAGATGACAGACAATTTTGTTTGATAGATAGATAGATAGATAGATAGATAGATAGATAGATAGATAGTTTATTTGCGGCCGTTGGCCAGATAAAACAAGATACATGGACTAAAATGGTCTTACAGACAAAGGTTTACAGTCCGAGTCTTAAATCACTAAAAAAAATTAAATAAAAAAAATAAATAACATCCAAGTTACAGCTGCCATTTGGACTTAAGAGACTACTCTGTGGCAACGAATTTTCATTGCAGCAGTACAAAATTTTGCCACCTGAGAGGTGATTGAGGGATTATCTCCTTGTAGGAGCTTTTCTATCTTTTCTCTTTCCCTGTCTGGTCCCATTCTCAGTATGAGGGGCTCAATAAACTTAGAACGGGGTATTGTGTAAAAGTTACAATTCATTTCCCAGATGTTTCCCTTCTACTTTCAGTTGTCTCTGCAACTGTAAGAACTGTAGACACTTGCTGTTTAAAAAGAAAAGAAAGTTAAAGCTGAGCTGTTGGGAAGCTGGATTTTGTGTGGTTTCTCTGCACCCTCTAGATTTGCCACCTACATGAGCCCAGTTCCTATCTATTTGGGGGGAGGGGTGTCCTGTATGTGTAATAAGAAGTAAGTAGGATGCTTCATCTGGCAGAGCAGGGGTGAGAAAAGCTGACCTTGCTAACTGCCCTCTTGGATACCACCCCAGAGGGACCTGCCTTCCTTTATGTGTAGTTCATCTAAGTGTCCCTCTGAAGAGAGGGAGATTCTGTTCAGAAGTGCAAGAAGGAAATAAGCTAGATCCTCCCATCCCCCTTTGTGTATCTAGATAGAAATAGGGTTATCGGTTTTAAGTTCCCCCAAAGTCTCCTCCTCCCTCTTTCGTACCCTGTGCAGTGAAGGTGAGATTGCAGCCAGGGATGTTTCCAGTTAGACAGTTTTCTCTCCAGAATTGGGTGTTCTCCATGGCAGGGTGCCTCAATTGACACTACAGAAGAATGGCTGTTAAAAACTATGGTGCAGATTTAGGCTGCAATACTGGTCCCATCTATTTGGGAGTAAGTCCCATTGAACACAGTGGGGTTTACTTCTAAGTAAATATGCATGGGTTCGGGCTGTTAGAATAGGAGTTGAAAGGGGCCCCAGAGGACTAACTAATTCCGCCTAATTTGCATTTGTTCTGCTCAGTTTCATCTTTAATTGCTACCAAATGTTCTTTTCTTTTCTTTTAATCGTTTCTTTTTTAAATGTGTGAAAAGAGCGCATACAGGTCCGTTTGATCATTAAGCTTATTGTTCAAATAAGGTTTACGGAGTCTGTTTCTCAGTAAATCTTTCTTAGATTCTGTCTCTGCTCAGGAAAGCACTTTCCCTGTTTAACCACTGAAGTATGCCCTGTTCATTTAACCCCGGAGCTGCCTTTTCCAGTTATAAGCAAAATGACATTCTACATGCTGTTGTTAAGTGTAAAAACCAAATCACAATCTGTTAAATGTCCAAGTTTTTCTTAATATAGCCTAACAAGGCCATAGGTGGACAGCACTTGTATTTATTGGCTTGGATCCAGACTAGCATTTCCACTAGTTCAAGGATTTCTGCTCACAGGGAATGACTCAAGGGCAGCTGGAAATGCCCTTCGAAATCCTCTTCCAGCAGAAAAGCTGCTCTGGATCCAAGTAATTATATCACTTGTAATTAAAGATGTTCAGAGTTGGGTTGGTGCCGCCAAGTATGTTTCATGCACCTGCACAATCTCGTTCATATCTCCAGCCCCTACCATTTATTTTGAGAGTAGATTTATGTAAATTTCCCCAAATTACCAGTTTCTAGGGTTGCCAGGTGCCTGTTAATGGCAAGCAATTGCCCGCCAATTAACAGGACTGCTCGACACCCCTTCAGCTCTCTGGCGAGGTAAACATGGAAGCAACAGGGACGCTCTAGCAGGACCCTCCAAAAACTCTATGGAAACCATAGAGTTTGTAAAGGAATATGCTGGAGCATCCCCGTCACTTCTAGGTTTTGAAGGGGACCTTCTAGCACATTCCTTCAAAAAACATTCCATAGAGTTTTTTAGGGATGTGCTAGAGCATCCCCATCATTTCTGGATTTATCCTGGAAGGCACATTATTGCGCATTATTTGCAAATGCCCCCCCCACTCAAGTTCCCACCAATGGCAAGAATGAACCTGGCAACCCTGCTGGTTTCGTAGTGTGCCATGCTGGTGCCTTGATATTGGATACATCTGAATTTTACTTTTTTCCCCCTGTGTCTTTTTGTGTTTACTGTTGAATTTTATATAACTATGTCACCCCTTTGACTGTCTTGCATTTCATGGACCTTGGACCCTACTGTGTACAGCTTCCTCCTTCCCCCATAACCTTGTGTGTGTGTGTATAGTCTCTGTCAAGGGAGGACCTGCCTCATGCATCTGACACATTTCTTTCTTTGTTTCTCCATTTATTTTATTTCTATCCCACCCTTTCCTGACAGAGTCAGGCTCAGGGCTGTTAACAACAACCTTAAAACTATATATCAAAATGTACATAGTTAAAAACCTAACTGGCTAAGATGGCGCACAGGTAATCAAAATCCCCTCTTACGTTGTTATTCACCATAAGGGGATCATCTTCCCATGGGTAAAAGTTCCCAAGATTAAGTACTAACAGCAGGGGACGTGCACTTCTAATAGGGTCCAGCTGGGGAGGCCGATTGACGTAGAACCGTTGCTGCCCTCCACCAAAGTAGACCTTAGCCCTCAAAGGCTTATGCTAAAGTAAATGTTTGCTGATCTTTAGGCCTCTACAAGACTCCTGTTTATTCTGGAAGTAGATCACCTGTTCTCCTATGCTCATTTTCCTCATTATCAACATTTTAAAGGCTGTCATGGAATTCCTTCAGCTTATATTATTCATGAGGTTGTAAGAGGCTAAAACCTGGTGTCTATTGAGACTTCAGTGAGGTTTCCTCAGCAGTGGTAAAGAGACTTAAAGTAAACCAAGAAGATTTTACAAGAGCTGCTTGATCAAACCTAGTAAAAGGTAAAGGTAGACTCCTGTGCAAGCACCGGGCCATTACTGACCCACGGGGTGACCTCGCATCATGACGTTTACTAGGCAGTCTATGTTTATGGGGTAGTTTACCGTTGCCTTCCACAGTCGTCTACACTTTACCACCAGCAAGCTGGGTACTCATTTTACCAACCTCAGAAGGATGGAAGGCTGAGTCAATCTTGAGCCAGCTACCTGAACCCAACCTCTGTCAGAATCGAACTCAGGTCGTGAGCAGAGCTTTGACTGCAGTACTGCAGCTTACTACTCTGCACCATGGGGCTCTTGATCAAACCTGAGTGCCTTTCAAAAACAGAGCAGCGAAAGAGTTCTGCTTTATATAGTGCAACCCTGAGAACAGTTTCGTGGGAGTAATCCTCATCAAATAGACCTGGGTCGGATTTTGAATAGATCTTTTTAGGATTGCTCTCTGCAAGCAACAAAACCTGCCTGAGAGCTGTTCATACTCCAACAGCAAGCCAAAAAATATTGAAAAGAATAAGTTAGATGTAAATTAACAATTATTAGAATTCTCAAATACAGCAGAAAAGAGATTTGCTGCTCATTCTTAAAACTGCAGATTTAGGCATGAATACTTTTAATAAAAGTTTAGGCCAGTTTGCTTTTGTTGGTTAAGTACTGGGAACTATTGGATCAGATTGTGGATAATAGCACAGAGACATCTTGGTCAGGGATGTGGATTCTAAGAGCCAAATATGTATGTAAACACATAAACTCGCAGAATCTTGGGAGATCCAAATTTGGCTCCCTGCTGTGCCGTGAAGCTTTCTAGGTGACCTTGGACCAAGCATTCTTTCTCAGTCCAGCCTACCTTACAGGGTTGTTGAAACAATAAAACGGAGGAAGGTGGAATAATCCTCCTGAACTCCATATAGTTCAGGATAAAAAACATATTAAAGAAATATTAAATGAATAAGTCAATTCTGCGAGAGTATTAGGTGCCTCTAGATGTATCTGGAATTCTGTAGGAGGAAAACAGACTACTTTCAAACTTGTTTTGAGAAGGATTTGAATTTGGATCTGAGAACCAAATATGCATAATTCATTTAGGAAGTTTTATTATTAATGTTGCTTCCACTAGTCGTAGGAAAAGAATGAATGAATGTTGTTGTTTTTTGCATATAGCCTTAGGCCATTACAAACATGTCAACAATACCACAAATACATAACAAAAGTAAAATACTAGGTTAAAAAATTGCTTAGGAAAAGACAGAATCTATTAAGGGCAGTTACACAATTGGATATTTCCTTATTTATTTTTATTTGTTTACTTCATTCCTCCCTACCTTCCACCCCTGGGGCACCTATGCGGCTTACATCAGCAGTCCTCCTAGCTTTTGAGATTCCGTCAAGCAATTGGGAGTATATATTTATTTATTTGCTATTTATTTACTCAGATAAACCCTGCCTTTCTCTTCAGTGGGGATGTTAAGTGGCTTACATCCTCCTCCTCTCCTCCATTTCATCCACACAACAATCCTGAGAGGTAGGTTAGGTTGAGAGTATGCGAATGGCCCAGAATCACCCATCAAGCTTTCATGGCAGAATAAGAACATAAGAACATAAGAAAGGCCCTGCTGGATCAGACCAAGGCCCATCAAGTCCAGCAGTCTGTTCACACAGTGGCCAACCAGGTGCCTCTAGGAAGCCACAAACAAGAATGGGGATTCGAACCTGGGTCTCCCACGATTCTGCACCCAGTAGTTATAGTAAACCAAGTTTCATACTTCTGTAAACCAGGGTCTCCAAGTTCCTAGCCCAACACTCTAACTGCTAGACCATGTAGGCTCTTGGGCTCGAAACATAAGTTTATTAAAGAGTCAAAAGGTGAGGTTCTTGGACATCAGATCTCTAGAGCCAGCATGCTGTAGTGGTTAAGAGCGGTGGTTTGAAGCGGTGGACTCTAATCTGGAGTACCGGGCTTGATTCCCCACTCCTCCACATGAGCGGCAGATGCTAATCTGGTGAACCGGGTTGGTTTCCCCACTCCTACACATGAAGCCAGCTGGACGACCTTGGGCTAGTCACAGTTCTCTTAGAGCTCAGCTCTCTCAGCCCCACCTACCTCACAGGGTGTCTGTTGTGGGGAGGGGAATAGAAGGTGATTGTAAGCCGGTTTGCGTCTCCCTTAAGTGGTAAAGAAAGTCGGCATATAAAAACCAACTCCTCCTCCTCCTCCTCCTTCTTGTTTTGCTTGTGCAGAATTTCAGTGTGAATAAGGCCCTGCATCCCTATATTGTCCCATTTCAGTTTTGAGCCTGACAGTGCCATCCTAAGCGGGTTCCTACTTGTGTCTGCTCAATGAGGCTTATTTCCAGGACACGGTTCTTAGGATTGCACTTTGAGAGTCTGCCGTTAGCTTACGGCTTGCGGAGCGTCAGGGCGCTCTGAATTTTGCAGGCTTTTGTATTTGTGAATTGCATGTTTTTGCCAAAACGTGTTCCAGTCCAAAAGAGAAATGTGAATCCTCTGACAGAGGCCACGGAGGAGTTGGTCTTTAGCTGTCTTCCCCTCCGTTACAAGGCAGGTTGCGTTTACAAGTCCTGGGTGAGCAAGTTCTCTGCTGAGGCTGAGCAGAGAAAAGATGGCGGTTGTGCGTGGGGCGAGACAAGATTGATTGCCCCCGTTGTGCTTGAAGATCTAAAAGGCCTCCTGGCTCCCCAGGAGAAGTATTTCCTTGCTCATACATTGCTCTCCTTGGCACTTGAATGCAGGATATTGGAAAGGAGGTGGGGCCCGTGGGGGTAAGAGTTGAAGCTGCTTAATAGAGGAGCTATTTCACTGTCTTTCCCCCCCCCCTCCTAGCATCTTGAGGGGAAAACACAGGGGTGTCAAAAGATATTATAGCCAATTATGTTTGGCTTTCTCCTCCACCCCAATTAATTATCTGGAATTAATGCTGCAAATTTATTTCCCACCCCCTCTTTTTTAAAAATCAAAGTCTCTCTGTCCCATTGTGATTTCCTCAGGGCCGGGACCCATTTCTCCTTTGCTTATATCGCTTTGTAAAACACCGTATGTGTGAATGGGATGGTATAAATAGTCAAAGAACTGCATGGTTAGCATGTTGGACTAGGGCCTAGGAGACATGGGTTCAAATCCCCACTCCACTCACCAGTTGACTCTGGGCCAGTCTCTGCCTCTCTAGGCCTAGTCTACCTGACAGGGTTGTTGTGGAGACACAATGAGGGGGAAGAAGCATATGTACTGGCCTGAGTTCCTTGAAGGAACAATGGGATAAACAGAAGCGGGGGCTTCCTGGTGAAGCTCTTAGGTACCTCATCACAATTCCAGGTCCTATAGGCCTTCCTCCTAAAGATACCTGTTTTAAGCCTCCTTTGTACTTTTCGTTGCACCTGAGAAGTGAATGTGGCTTTGATCTTCTGATAATCTGCTGATGTTAGGACTCAATATTCTTGAGGAAAGCTGTACCTGTTGAAATTCTGCCCGTCACTTGGCTGTTAAATGCACAGGTTTTCTGTTGGGAAGAAGGTGGCCAGCCTTTCCCAAACATGCTGACTTATTAATGGTCCTAGAGCTGATGGTTTGCTATGCGGCAATGTCACAGAAAGTCCTTTCTGACATATCCTTGCCAAAATCTGACCATCTTTAAGCAAGACAAGTACAACTTGAGTTGACTTTGCACTGCCACACTCACATGCGGGAGGTATTTGAATAGTAGATTTGCGTTATTGATTTCATTTGAGCTCTTAAAAAAATAGATGGCTTCTAATGGTTTTCCAGCCCATCTGAACTGTTGGGTGGCAGGGGCGCAGAAACATTGTTGGGTGGCAAAAACAACTAATAGCGTGATGAGAGAGCCAGCACGATGTAGTGGTTACGAGCGGTGGTTTGGATCGGTGGAGTCTGATCTGGAGAACTGGGTTTGATTCCCTACTCCTCCACATGAGCGGCAGATGCTAATCTGGTGAACTGGGTTGGTTTCCCGTCTCCTACACATGAAGCCAGCTGGGTGACCTTGGGCTAGTCACACTCTCTCAGCCCCACCTACCTCACAGGGTGTGTGTTGTCGGGAGGGGAAGGTGATTGTAAGCCGGTTTGATCCTTCAGTGGTAGAGAAAGTCGACTAATAAAAACCAACTCTTCTTCTTCTTCTAACACGCAAGGTTACACCATACTGTAGATGTTGTGGACCGCTCAGTGCCAAACTCCCCAGCGCACATGCTACAACTTAAATCCTGCACACAGCCTAAATGTCTGGCTAAGTCCTTCACAAATACTCTCTCTTCCCACTGAGACTGCAACAATCTCTTTGTAACTTCCTGATGGGCCGGCATAGGCATGATGCATGTTGCATGTGGTGGGGGTGGGGGAGGACAGAGAACGAGCAGATGGCAAATCTGGCACAGGTGTACCTAATAAGTCTCTACGCACCTGCTCTCTATCGGCAGCTGCCAGCAAATGGAGGAAAGACACGTACAAAATAGCTTTGATCTGGCAGCTGCTGTGCTTGGCATCTCCCCCACCCCCAGCCTCCAGATGCCCAAGATTAGCGGGTGACCCTTGGAATTAGCCACATAATCACTGGTTCCAAACCGTGGCATGTCCTTGAGGCTGGCAAGGGTGCCTTTGGCTTTCCAGAGTGGAACAGAAGGTGTCCATCAACCAGTCCTCGCCCCCAAAGACTGAGCCATGCAGACCAGACTGCGAATGCCCCATGGGGGAAAAGTGCTCGCAGGTGTATGTCAGTAGCTGCTTGCCTGTGGCAAGTAGGAATGGCCTTTGGGTAGCCAGGCAGGGGAACTTGTCGCCAACTGGAAACGGAATTGTTCTTACTAAGAGAAATTCAGAACTGCACCATGCCGTATGATTGTAGTTTGTTCTGTACCACTTCAACACATCTGCAGGGGGCATCTTTGGTGATAGTGGGAGAAATGGACACCCTCCTTCACAGTCTGGGGTTTCTAGAACAGCTTTGATGATTCACTTCATATTATCAGTCTTCTTTAACACCAGTTTAACATACGGTCACTTCTGCAAGACTTGAATTCTGGAACGGCTCTTTTGTTATTTGGGAACTGCACATTTTGTGTCTGGGTGCATATATATTTTTTAAAAACTTATTTAATTTAAATTAAAATTAATTTAACTCAATTTCTTTTTTCTTTTAATTTTTTTAAAAAGGCTGTCCAAGTCTCCAATGCTGCCCCTCCTCAGCAATAGGAGGACAATCTTGCTGGCCTTACCTTACAGGGGTGTTGTAAGTCTTACTAAGATAATATATGTGAAGGGCATTGATTGAACACCCAAGGGATCTCTGAATTCTAAGTATTATCATTACCAAGAGACCATGATGAGAATCCTGTCTGTAAAGGAAATATGAACTGTTTCAGGGTGGAGGTTGTAGATTCTGCGTCTGTGGAAATGTGCAAGTTTTTTGCAGGCTTTTGCAAAGGGCAAGTGGAATGACCTTTTCTAAGAGATGAAATGGTTGGGCTGTCATTTCACTGCTTCTGTTGCTGTTCTTAATTGCTTCTGTTTCGTTGGTCAAGGCATTTTTGAAATGATCCTGGACAAGTTGTCTGTGTGTGCGTGTGTGTATCTTGTATTGCAAATAAATGTGAAATGATGGTTTTTTAACCTCTTTAGAAAATCCAGATTCTGTGCCAATTCATCATGTTTTAACCTGTCTTTGGCCAATGATACACATTGCCCGGCATATGCGTATTTTGCAGAATTAGTTTTGTTTCTGTCTGTTTGTTTGTTTGTTTACAGTCCTAAAGAGAGTTACTCCAGTCTAAGCCCACTGAAATGAATGGGTTTAGACCGGAGTAACTGTCCTTAGTATTACTCTGTTAGTCTCCTTTTCACTCAAGGTCAGACCCATCCCTGTCAGTTTACAAGGATTCCATTTAAATACAGCTCTAGCATCACTTCAACGCATTTCGAAGCCAAAATAAAACTGACACTGGTGGTAATTCAAGCAGCCTTGCGAGTAAGGCCACAGAAGTTAGTAGCCTGCAAATGTTCTTACAAATCTTCACCTAAAGGTTTCTGTACTGGTGGTATAGTGGTAATGCCTTATCTGATTTGTTACACATTTGTGACATAAAAGAAAAATGAAATCGACTTCTGTAAACTTTCTTGCCCTGTTGTTTGGTGGTGATTCTTATTCACCATAGGCAACCAGGGAAGCGGCAATGTGCAAATCTGCATAAGAAACAAAGGAACGCTGGCAACCCAAAGCATAAAATACCTCTGTAGCAGTATCTGATTATACCACTACCTTTCTTGCTGGTTATGCTTGTTATCTGAAGTCTGTGGGTTCATGCATGTTTCAGCTGTCAGTGAACTCTGATTACAGTTAAGTTTAATCTTTCACAGATAATTGAAACAGTTACAGAAAAACTAGACTATTTGCTTTTTAACAGAGACTTAACGGAGTTAAGTTTGGCCTTCTTATCTTTAGAAATGATACTGAGGACATATCATATGTATTCTCATATGCATCTGTTGATGATCTCATGCATAGTTAAGAACCACAATGGGTAGCCATGTTAGTCTGTCTGTAAAAAGGTAAAGGTCCCCTGTGCAAGCACTGGGTCATTCCTGATCCATGGGGTGACGTCACATCCCAACGTTTACCAGGCAGACGTTGTTTACAGGTTGGTTTGCCACTGCCTTCCCCAGTCATCTTCCCTTTACCCCCAGCAAGCTGGGTACTCATTTGACCAACCCCGGAAGGATGGAAGGCTGAGTCAACCTTGAGCCGGCTACCTGAAACCGACTTCCGTCGGGATCGAACTCAGGTCGGGAGCAGAGCTTGGACTGCAGTACTGCAGCTTACCACTCTGCGCCATGGGGCTCCAGTCTGTCTGTAGCGATAGAAAAAAGCAAGAGTCCAGAAGCACATTAAAGACCAGCAGAATTTCTGGCAGAATATGAACTTTTGTGAGTCACAGCTTACTTCTTCAGGGTATCTGAAGAAATGAGCTGTGACATACGAACGTTTATACCCTGCTGGAGTTTTTGTTAGTCTTTAAGGTGCTACTGGACTCTTGTTCTTTTCTTCAGTTAAGAACCAATCCCTTATCTAGATAGTAATCACACTATTAAGATAAAAGAGCTGTGGCTCACGAAAGCTCATACCCTACCAGAAAATATTTTTGTTAGTCTTTAAGGTGCTACTGGACTCTTGCCCTTTTTGACTACTGCAAACAGACTAACACGGCTACCCACTGTGAAAGATAAAAGAGATTTAGACTAAGATAAGACTGATATTTTTCTGAGAAAATGCACTACCATGATAAGGCAAATCATATTTCTGTGGATGGAAGTCTCAGAATAAGATGTGGTGAGATTTAAATATGTGGGATTTGGGTTTATAGGGGAAAAAAACCCTTAAAGCAGTTTGAGACAAGAACCTGAACCTGGTTTGCTTTTAAAATATTACTTACTATATTATGATTAAAAACTACTACGAACCTCACGAATTTGAGCACTTGTTTTTACAGTAACTATAGGGTTAATTTTCACCTGCTTGGATTTTCTTACATCTTGCTTAATAAAGAGAACTATTTCTTTTTTCAATGAAAGGTAGAAGTCTCTGAAGGTTTCCAGTCTGGTTTGCTGGTTTCAGTTCAAAGAACAGAACTCACAACTAACTCGTTTGTTTTATCAGATTTAAAGGTTGATAAACAGCCTTTAATAGATAAATCCTGGAGGTATTTGCTGCCAAATGTTTCAGACAGGCAGTCCTGTTTGAACTGTTAAGTCCAGATTATGTAATTGGATGCGGGAGTAAAATATCCTGATATAGCTCAATATGTCAGTATAATGGTTATTTCGTCTGAATACTTATGACATACAGAGCTCTCAGTGGTAAAAGGTAGTCCACTGTGGAAGCACTAGGTCATTACTGACCCATGGGGTGACATCACATCCTGATGTTTACCAGGCAGACTTTGTCTACGGGGTGGTTTGCCATTGCCTTCCCCAGTTGTCTACACTTTACCCCCAGCAAGCTGGGTGCTCATTTTACCAACCTAGGAAGGATGGAAGGCTGAGTCAACCGTGAGCCGGCTACCTGAAACTGACTTCCGTCGGGATCGAACTCAGGTTGTGAGCAGAGCTTTGACTGCAGTACTGCAGCTTCCCACTCTGTGCCACAGAGCTCTCAGTGACCTTCCTAAAATCCTGCAGGACCATGGAGGTTTTTTTCCTCCAGAAGGTATTCTGCTATCATGGTCTTCAGTCCTTGGATCATGAAACCTTTTCTGCTGGGCTTATAATCCTCGATCCATCCTCCACCTCCTTCACCCACTTCTAGTGAACATGCACAAAGAGCAAGGAAACCATGCTCCTTGCCTGTCCATGCATGCAGGATGGTGATAGGGTGGTCAGGTTTCACCTTAGAGTTTTGACTGCACTACTGCAGCCTACCTCGGTGCGACACGCAGGGCTCCGAGGGGCAGAGTGTCTTGATTTAATTGCGTCTGTCATCCATTTGATAACTTGTCTCTGCAGCGCTGTGATAAGGTTGGTGGTAGCCCCCACAGATAGATTATGTATGGGATGGGTGTGTGTGTGTGTGATGTGACACTTAATAAATTTAGATTTCGGTGATTAAAAATGTTCAATCCCATTATAGCAAGGGAAGTTAACAATTCTATTAAAAGACACAGGCTGGCAGTAACGGGAGAGACCGAGGAGTGCTCTCTCTCTCTCCCTCTATCTCTCAGTGACATGCTTTGCTCCAGGGGAGGTCCAATCTATCTCTCTCAAGAGGCTGGAATTGTGGCCACTAAAATATATGCTTGCAAATGAAAATGCTCCAGCCATTTCTAGATGCCCAGACTCAAGCTCCAATCCTCGTTTTATAGTGGTTAAGAGCAGGGATTTGGAGCAGTGGAGTCTGATCTGGAGAACCGGATTTGATTCCCCACTCCTCCACATGGGCGGCGGAGGCTAATCTGGTGAACTGGCCACTGTGGGAAACAAGATGCTGGACTGGATGGATCATATATCTAATTGAGCAGGAGCCTCCTTATGTATCCAAATCACATTATGTATCCCTTGTATAATAATGCTGCCACTTTTAAAAAATCTGCTTTTATGGTAATCCTCACTTAGATGCATCTCTGCATATGCTGAGAGGCGTGTGACCTGTGCCCTCTTTTGTAGCTTATAATTGGTTTTTTAGAGGAAATTCAAGAGGAAATTCAATATAGATCTCCAAATTTAAAAGTTCTGCTTCCTTCTCCCAGTTCCAAATAAAGGCACTGTGTACATGCTTAGAAGGAAAACCCAAAGAACAGGAACAACAGCAACAAACAATATAGAACAGGAACAACCACAACAGACACCCTGTGAGGTAGGTGGGGCCGAGAGAGTGTAACTAGCCCAAGGTCACCCAGCTGGCTTCATGGGGAGGAGTGGGGAATCAAACCAGGTTCTCCAGATCAGAGTCCACCGCTCCAAACCACCGCTCTGAACAACTACACTACGCATGTCTCTGAATGTAAAATCACCCTTAAAAACTTAGGCAAGGAAGACACATCAACCAGAAAAAGAAAACTCATACAATAAAAATTTCTTAAAACGAATGCTGACTTGTACAGTACTTAAAATACACCTTTAAGTATAACAAATAGACAAGAAAAGACCAAATATGTCTTGACAACGGTCTTCATGAATGGTCAAAAGTAAACATACAAATTCACAGGGAATAAACATATTGATACAGAATTTCTGATTTACATCTTTGTATAAGAATGTTGTGTTTAGAGACATTTACATACATACTTAGAGGCATTCAGAAGCTCTTAACCAGTTTCACAATGTTTAGGTGATTAACCAGCCTGTGTGTGTGTGTGTGTGTGTGTGTATGTGTGTGTGTGTAAAGTGCCTTCAAGTCGTGGTGACCCCTTTTGGGGTTTTCATGGCAAGAGACTAACAGGTGGTTTGCCAGTGCCTTCCTCTGCACAGCAACCCTGGACTTCCTTGGTGGTCTCCCATCCAAATACTAACCAGGGCTGACCCTGCTTAGCTTCTGAGATATGACGAGATCAGGCTAGCCTGGGCCATCCAGGTCAGGGCAACCAGCCTGTAGTCTGATTTAATTAATGCTTTATTTCGAGTTGAATGTGTGTATTGTTGTGTTAGTATTTTCTTTCTTGGTCCCCATTAGGGTAAAGCACCAGAACCAAACAGTTTCAAGAATTAAGCTGTTGTGTGCCCTTCCTCCTCTGCCCCACTGATCAATTAACTGAAGTTTTAGATTGATCTGTCTGCCAATTAAAAGTTGCAGCCCATACCAGTCATGTTTGATTGACTGTACCCCTCACTTTGTATCCAGAGAATCCAAAACATTCTTCCCACTCCTCCCCAGCATATACTTAGAGGCAGATGGAAACAGCTGCAACATCTGCTTCTTTTCTCCTGTTTTGAATAGCAGGTACATTTGGGTAAACAGCATATCCCTCTCTACTTGAAGATGCTAGTTTACTGTTAGCCAAAAATGAAAATTAATACCTTCAAATGCATTACAAGCTGAGAAAATTACTCCATTATACAAAGTGACCACTTCTTATGCAAATATGATTTGCTATTTCTATAGAGCTCTCGATGTAGTAAGCACTTTACAGGGCTCTGTTCAATTCATATTCAGTGGCTGATGTTGAACTAATAAGTCCAATTATGCTTAGGGATGAATGGATGTCCCTCATTCTTTTCCTTTATTGCTCCTGAATTCCGGTTTAACTGGGGGAATTTCTGAAATTAACTCCAGAACTGGGGCATGCACAGTTAGCTGCAGCGTCCTTGGTCCTTCTGTTTGTGTGTGTTTTTCCTCCTCTCTTTATTCCTGCTGTGCTTGTGAACAACCCTGTACAATGCTGCCAACAATTATGGACAATACTGTGCTGTAAATAAGCAATTTGAATGGGATTGTTCCTGGTTTTGTGTTCAGATTCTTTTCCTGTGGTGTTTCCCATTGCCCATGTATGCTTCTACACTGTGATAAAAAAGCCACACAAAAAGAATCTTGACCACCTGTATGTAACAGTCGCATGAAGATTAATAAAACACTGGGGGGGGGAAAGCCATACACACATCAGGAATGTGGGGTTGGAATGAACTGAACTTACTTAAAGCTGTGCAAAACATTCAGTGTTTCAGAATAAAGACAAAGCAGTGTGTTTCCCTAACATGGTCCCAAAACAAGACCAGATAGTTTGAAACTCCAAAGTCTGAGAAATTAGGGCGAGGAGAATTCCAGAAGTATTGCTAAATGCACTTACTAGGGTCAGTAAATTCAGGCTGAGATGGATTGTCTTGTTTGGGAGCCGCATTTGGTTGACCAGTCCTAGTAGTGCTGTAAGATTTCTGGTAGCAGGAGTGGAAGGGACTCCAGATGCTTCTACACAGCGAGGATTCTCTGTGTTGCATTTATTGCTGCTGCGAATGCATAGGCCAGGGGTCCCTAAAGTGGTGCCAATGGGTGCCATGGCGCCCACTGATACTCTTTCAGGAGCCCACCAAGTGTTTTTGGAAGTGGGCGGGGCCAGGTAAAGCTTTTGCCTAGCAAGGCTTATGATTGACCATTGGAGTGGTGCAGTGGTTAAGAGCAGTGGTTTGGAGCGGTGGACTCTGATCTGTAGAACCAGGTTTGATTCCCCACTTCCTCCACATGAAGCCAGCTGGGTGACCTTGGGCTAGTTACACTCTCTCAGCCCCACCTACCTCACAGGGTATCTGTTGTGGGGAGGGGAAGGTGATTGTAAGCTGGTTTGATTCTTCCTTAAGTGGTAGAGAAAGTCGACATATAAAAACCAACTCTTCTTCTCCTTCTCCTTCTCCTTCTGAGAGCTTTATACAGCTACAGCAATTTCCAAAGTGGGGGGAAAGGCCCCCAGGAATCCCTCTAGTGGTGCAGTGGGGCGAAGGGTGATCATGAGGGTTGGACAGAAGGAAAATGGTGTCCATGGGGGCTTTGAAAATGCACACCTTCCCATCAAGATAGTGCACTTGGACTTCCCAAAAAGAGCAGAGAAAAGCAGGTTTGGGAAAGAGTGGACCAAAGACAGGGAAAGGTCAATTGGAGCATGATTAGACCATAACAAGCAAACACCTATGAGACTTGTGGTAAGTGTGGAAATCCCATCCTTCCCTCCCTGTCCTCGCTCAGCAGCCCGCTCACCTGCAGTGTCGCTGCCTCCACCCACCTGGCTCAGGTTCATAATTAGGTATAGGATGTTGTGTTGATGCTTCCCCAAAAAGGGCTCCAACTTAGTAACCAAAATGAAAAAAAGTATCCGTGTTAAGCCAGATTCTGAGAATCTGGAATATTGGGTTCTCCAGATCCCAAATTGGGACAGCAAAATGTGGTGTGGGGGGGTCAATTTTCTTTAAAAATATCTTATTAAAATCCTCTCAATTGCTTTCCGTAGTCACCAAGAGATTGATGCCAATTTCCTGCCAGGCTTCCAGCCAGTCCAGGAGGTTTGGCAAACTAAGGCCTGATCCACTGGGGAGGCGGGAAATGCAAGTACGCAGGTCGGACTATAGAAAAATGGCAAAAATAACAACCAAAATACAAATATTGATATAGTTCTTTGTTATTAAAATGAGCCAAAATGTTAGAGAATAGCAAGAATGTTTTGTTGGTCCAGATGTTGAGTACAAGCTGAAGAAAGGCCTTGGTGGAAAGGCTTTGGGAAACTGTCCATTGTAAACCCCTGGTAAAACGAACAAGAGATTTCTAGTATGTAGTTCTGTCAATGCATGGGTTCTCCACCTCTCTCCCACCCCTTGCTCCACTAGTTTTAATGGCACTTTGAATCCCTCTTCTGTAGAGGCCTTTTGATCCCTTGATCATGTGCCCCTTTGATCCTGTTGCCCTTTTGATTGGGAGCAGTCCTTATTTTGCAGTGCTCGTAAATGACTGACTCTGTTTTGCCCCAAATTTCCTATTGGAAATGTTGAGTGATTCTTTTGTAAAATGTTGTTAGCGTGAGTGATTCATTGGCAGTCTTTCTAGTTTCATCCCTTTCCCTGGAGCTTGTAGAAGTTCAGTCTGGGTGCATCTCCGCTAGGGCACATACGTGTCAATACGTGCGCAGGAATGCAAAGGCATCCTGCAGTGCGCTGCCTACTATTTTACATGCAGTGGAGGCTCATTTCGAATTGATAACTATAATAGAACAGCTGTCTTTTTTTTCCTAGTGTGTCTTTAAGCAGAAGAATAATCACCTTTTTGAGCAGGTATGAAGCTGACTTATAATGAATCAGGTTCTTGCTCTGTTTTGCTTAGTATTCTGACTGGCAGCTGCTTTTCAAGGCTCAGCAGGGTTCCTTCCTAGCCCTGTTACCTGGGATCCTTTGCTGGAGACAGCAGGGACTGAACCTGAGGTCTCGTGCATACAAAATATGTGCTTTGCGGCAGGATGTGTGGAAAGTGGAGCAGAGAAAGAGAGAGACCCAGTATAAAGCCAGTGAAACCAATAAAAAGGGACATGGGAAATGACCTACTTCATGCTCTCTGTACAGGTTGAGAAATTTCTATTAGAGACTCACTTAAAATCATATAAACATAGAGTTGGAAGGGACCTCCAGCCCCCTGCACAATGCAGGAAATTCACAACTACCTCCCTCCTATACCCCCCCCCCCCGTAACTCCTGCTCCAAGCCCAGAAGATGGCAAAAAAACCTGCTGGATCCCTGGCCAATTTGGCCTGGAGGAACATTGCTTCCTAACCCCAAAGTGGCAGTTGGCATTACCCTGGCCATGTACACTTGTGCATGTTGATTGCTTTATGCTTCAGTGCTCTAACCCTTGACTAGACGAATGTGTGAACTGAATGGCTCCACTGAAAATTATCACGGTTAAGATGTGAAATTTTGTATGTGGTGCTTGAACACACAAAGCCGCTGTGAACTGAGTCAGATCATTGGCTCAGCATTGTTTAACTGGCAGCAGCTCTCTGTGATCTTAGAGCAGAAATCCTCCAGATCACCTGCTGCCTGATTTATTTAAGTTGAGATGTCAGAGATTGAACCTGGGACCTTCTGCATGCCAAGCAGATGCTCTACCACTGAGCCACCGCCTTCTTTCGTGCAGGCCTCATTTAATGTCGCAATTGCCAACAAGACAATCTTAAGCAGAGTTACAGCCTTCTAAGACAGCGGACTTCAATGGGCTCGGAGTGTATCTCTGGTTGGTCTGAGCTGTAGAAAGATCAGAAGATTTGGGAGGTGCCCATCTGGGGATTGCACTTACATTTCTCTCTGATACACAAGGCCCGTAGGAGCTGTGGAGGAGTTGTAAATGAATTCCTGCAAAACGTGCCTCAAAGAGCAAGGGGAACATACTTTTCTCCTCGGTAGGCACAAAAGATAGCCCAGCAATGCACAAGACATTAAGGGCGCATTGCCGGAAGAATTTGCATGAGATGAATGCTATTGTGATAAAAACCCCATCTGCACTGCTTTTAAATCAGTGCAGGACAGGCTCCCTTTGCAGAGTAAATGAACGGAGCGTGCCGAGAAGAGCCTTCAGCAATGTATAATGGTGTGGCTGGAGGGCTTCCGGCAGGAAGGTGAGAATAGGCCTCCTCTTTTCATGGATGCAACTTAGCGGGTGTGCGGCTGCTTTTTCTTGCCTCCTGGGGTGGCTGCCTCGGAGTGCTCAAAGGGAGGAGACAAAAGAGTCAGTTTCCTGCAAATTGGCAGCCTCCGTTTGCTTTGGCGCCGTGCTGGGAAAGAAGAGGGGCTTTCAACCTTTAACCTCCATTCAGTTTCTGCGTTCAGCTTCCCGGTCCTTTTATTATGACAGCTGTTTTAAAGAAGAAAAGTCGGGTCCTTTAAAAATGTGCATTTGCGCATATAAAACGCTAATAGCAGAATTGGGGGGGGGCATTTTTGAATAGTGAAACTGAGTGGAGGTTAAAGGGTTAACCCTTCCCTAAAGGGCCCCCAGGAAAAATGAAGTTGCACGAACCTGCCATTTTTGTATTGGGGAGGGTATAACATTGGCCCTAGTAAAGCTACAGATGTCAAATATTGATTTGCGCCTTCCTCTTTCCAAATGTTCCATGCCTTATGGTTTTACACACAGACACACATACGAAGGGGCAGCTCCTTTTCAGGTCCCCCCCCCACCCGTGTGTCAAAGAAGGTGATAAAAGAAGAGAAGGAGAAGAGTTGGTTTTTATAAGCTGACTTTCTCTACCTTTTAAGGAGAATCAAACCAGCTTACAATCTCTTTCACTTCCTCTCCCCACAACAGACAACTTGTGAGGCAGGTGGGGCTGAGAGAGTTCAGAGAGAACTGTGATTAGCCCAAGGTCACCCAGCAGGCTTCATGTCTAGGAGTGGGGAAACCAACCTGGTTCACCAGATTAGAGTCCGCCGCTCATGTGGAGGAGTGGGGAATCAAACATGGTTCTCCAGATCAGAGTCAACCGCTCTTAAGCACTACACCACGCTGGTTAGTCAATCTGGACATGAGGTCCTGGAGCCCAAAACCTGCCAAGCCCAGCTTGCCCAAAAGAGAGGTATGAAAACACGCCATCTCTTTAATGTGTTACCTCCACATTGTAAAGGCCACTCATCCCACTGGATGAGGTCTTTCCCAGTCTTCCTAACTCCTTTTGGGGCAGTAAATCTTCATACCTGCCCCAGAAGGTCAGACTAGAACCAACCGGTTGAAATTAAATCAAAAGATTTTCCATCTAGACATTAGGAAGAAATTTCTAATAGTTCAGGCGGTTCCTCAGTGGAACAGACTTCCTCGGGAGGTGGTAAGCTCTCCTTCCCTGGAGGTTTTTAAGCAGAGGCTAGATGGCCATCTGTCGTCAATGCTGATTCTATGACCTTAGGCAGATGATGAGAGGGAGGGCATCTCGGGCATCTTCTGGGCATGGATTAGGGGGTCACTGGGTGTGTGTGGGGGAGGTAGTTGTGAATTTCCTGCATTGTGCAGGGGGTTGGGCTAGATGACCCTGGTGGTCCCTTCCAACTCTATGATTCTATGGTTCTACCTTTCAAACATTTGCCCCTCTGCCTCTCATCTATCACAGATGCCTTTCTCACCTGCCCAGCTCACATCTGGTATTGGAGCCAGGCTGGGGAGACCAGCATGTGAAGCAGCAGAGAGCCTTGAGGGATGCAGAGGGGTCAGCTCTCTTTCCCCTCTGCCCCCCCCCCATTTTAACTTCCCCAGAAAATGAAGGCATTTATACGTTTAAATATGCCAACTAGCTGCCTTGGTGGCCCTGACTGGGCAGAAAAGCACGATATAAATACTGCCAGTAAATAAAATAAAAGTTAGTACAAGTTACAAATGATGCATTTATGTTGTTAATGCAGCAAAGTGAGTTTAGGTCTGCTAGCAAAGTTAAGTACTTCACATATTTCAGTTTTTGTCTGTGGCTTCAATATTTCTAGAAACTTTTTCATCTCTAACCATGCCTAGGGCGGATATGTCTAATTTGGCCCAGAGTAGACTGCACTGGGTTAGCTGGACTGATTTCCACACTTGGCGTAAGAGAACCCTTTATCTTTGGCAGCAGTGGCAGGGATGGCTTGTTCAAGACGGTTACATGAAAATCACTTTCTCCTAATTGCAAAAAATAGCCCACTGGTTGTAATCCTGGAGAAAAGAACAGGCGGGGCAATGCCTACAGTAAGTTCGTTGAATATGTAAAAGAAGACGTTTGCATATATTGGCACAGAGTCACATAATTTTTCATGCGCATTTTGAGTTTTCTCGTGGGGGCCATCTGGGTAGGAGCGTGAACCGAAATAGCCCGAGCGAAATGGTCGCTCCAAACTGGAGAGGAGCAATGGACGAGAGATTTTCTCTGAAGGTTTTTATTAACTCTCCCACACTGTCAAGGTTTATTATTTTTTCTTTCGCTGTGGATTGAGTTGTAACATGAAGGCAGGCGGGGAGAGTGAGTCGGGGAAGTGGCAGCGAAAGAGAGGGGCCGAGTCTGCTTTCCCAGATATTTTTGGGTAATCTCATGTTGCCACTAGCATTGCGTCGAGTTCTCCAGTGTCGTGAGCAGGAGGTGTGTGCTTTTAAGCGCCGGGCAACATTTACAAGTCAGTGTTGGATTCTGAAATGAGGAAAGAGCCCCTCGAAGCCAGTAAACCCATACCATAATAGTACATCCCTTCTATGTGCTGTGGAATCGTACAACTGGCAATGCCGTTGAACACAGTCTATATCAGGGGTCCTCAACATGGTGTCCGTGGGTACCCCAAAGTGTTTTTTTAGAAAGTAGGTAGAGCCATGTAGGGTTCTTCCCCAGCAGGGCTTCTGATTTGCCAACGAAGATTTGATTGGCTATGCAGATTAAAACAGCATTGTTTCAGCAGCAGCTGCCACCACTGCATTTGTTTTATTTGCTCTCATCTCTCTTTCATAGTGTATATTTTAGTTACCCCTCTTCTCCCCTCTGCTTGGGCTTCCTGTGTATGTGTGTGGCTCCACCTCCTGCAGTGGCCATTTTGTGGTTGGCTCCTCCTGCAGCATCGATTTTGTGGTTGCATTCACCACCCTGTTTCATAATTCCAGAGATGCCCGTAGGTTGAAAAATGTTGGGGGTCCCAGTCTACATCCCAGGTATAGAATGATTGTTCAACAGGATGCTGCAGCAGGAAACTTTTTTTTTTTTTTTTGCTGCATTGTGGCCCCAAAAGCAACAAGAATAGGAGGAGGGGTTGGGTTCCAGACTTGCTGCTGGCCGCCTCCAATGGGGTGTATAAGTAGACTGCTCTACTAGGTTGATACCTGCACACATCATATATGAGAGACATATACAAACCAGTATTACAACTAGAACCAATCTGACCAGATGTTTGAGTAATTGGCAATAGATTTTACAACCTTTACACATGCCTGGTTTGATTTGAACTGTGTGTATATGTATGTATGTATGTATTTATTTCTGTAAATGTGTTCAGGCTTAACATGGGTTTTAATTGACCACTGATGAAGGCCCAGTTGGCCAAAATGCGTTGGGTATGTGGTTACAGATATCAACCCTAGGTAATGCCATTGTGCTATTTTAATGTTTTTAAATATTTTTAAATATTTTTAACTTTTACATAGCGAATAAATTATATTTTCAGTATTTTTATATATGTGTGTGTATGTGTGTGTGTGTGTGTGTGTGTGTGTGTGTGTATTCTTTCTTTTACCCAACCTTGGGTACCCAGCTTCCGTTTTAAGGCTGGGTCTTATTCCCCTCTTTTTTCTTCCACTGCCTCCAATGGGTTTTGAGGTTCAGATTGGAGTTTGGGTGCAGAAATTGTGAATGGGGATAGAGGCAGATGTTCTGGAGCGGGGATCCCCAACCTTTTGGAGCCTGCAGGCACCCTTGGAATCCTCACACAGGGTGGTGGGCACAACTGCAAATTGGCTGCCCCTGAAGCTGGAGCCAACCCACAAAACGTCTGCCGCAAGAGGTGGAGGCAACCACAAAATGTCAGGGAGTGAGGATATGCATAACTAATAGTAACTCTTCACGATTTCAAGCAGAAGCTCTCTTTTCTTTTCTTTTTCTTTTTTCTTTTTTTAAAGTAACAAGGGGGGAGGGGAAAACAGAAAAGGGTAAAATAGAATTACATACATTTCTTCCTTGGCACCCAGATTATGTTATAATAAACTAAGTAATGCATTACAAACTAGCCACAAAAAATAATATCCAATATTTTCCACATTTCTTATCCTGAAGCAAAAGCTCTCTTTAACCAGATGCTTTTTAAAATGAATGTATTGGTTAAAAATATTTTATTCCATTATATACCCAGTAAGGTAGTGACGATCTTTATGTCGTGGTGGCAGCAGCTGCTGAAGCAGCCGTTTAAAAATTTGTACAGGCAATCAGCTGTCAGGTGGCCAGCCAGAAGCCCTGCTGGGCAAAAGCCTCACCTGACCCTACCCACTTTCTAAAAACACTGGGGTACCAGGAAAGTTGTCAGTGGACATCAGGGTGCCATGGGCACTGGCTCCAGTTAAGCTTTGCCTGGCATATCTCCCTTCCCTTTCACTCCCACCCTCCTTTCCTTGCCTCTCCTCTCCCTTCCTCTTTCCTTTCCTTTCCTTTCCTTTCCTTTCCTTTCCTTTCCTTTCCTTTCCTTTCCTTTCCTTTCCTTTCCTTTCCTTTCCTTTCCTTTCCTCTGTCCCTTCCCTTTCCTCTGTCCTTTCCTTCCCTCCCTCCCTCCCCTCCATCTCCAGTCCCCTTCCCTGCTTCAGTGATTTCTCTGCAAACTCTTGGCTTTGCTTGTCACAGTGAAGCTTCCTCCAAGTCACGAGAACTGGCAAAGCGGGTTGGCGTCATCGTGTCTCTGCCAGCAAGAGGCCTCTGCCAAGCTACCCACCTTCCTGTTCCTTGAGTTGAGGGGAGAGAGAGGAGAGCCCGTGTTAGGGGCTGAGCCAGAACCACCTTCCTAGGAAATTGCAAACCAGGGCAGGGAGCAGAGGACTTCTCCTCCTGCTGCGGCTGTGTTATGAGGAGCTGCTTCCCCTCCACTCCACCCCCACCCCCAATTTGGAACAAATAGTCCATAATGGCCTCTTGTCTTGGGAGTCTCAGCACCGCACCAGCTGTGTCTGCACGGTGATTTTGCCGTAGTGGCTTTCAGCCCCCTTCCACCCAGGTGCTCCTCTCCTTTACCAAGCTGCATGTTGATCAGTGGTAGAGTGAGATGGCAACCAGGAAAGGAGGACACTGGACCGGGTTTGAAGCATGTTAATAGGGCAGGAAGCCTAGAGGGCTGAAAAGGGCAGAGGGCTGAAAAGGGTAGAGGGCTGAAAAGGGTAGCTATGCCTTGCTCCATGTCTCCTGCATGTTCTGCAGCATTCCTTCCCCTGCCTCTCCTTGCCTGCTTCTGGCTGGATGCTGGTCTCCTCCTGCATTAATTTAGTTAAAAAAAATTCTTCCCCAAATACTTAACAGAATTGTAGCTGGTGAAGAAAGCAGTGCACCCAGAGTATCCTGATACATATGTAAAATAATCCTCCAAATGCATCCTCAGAAAAATCCCTGCCCTGGGTTGAAATGCCAACTTACCCGTGAAGCTCACTTGCACTGCGATCCTAAACAGAGTTATACCCTTCTAAACCCATTGAGTTCAGTGGGCTAAGAAGGGAGCAACAAGGTTTAGGGTTGTGTTGTAAGTGACTTGGGGTCAGTTACAGTTTCTCAGACTGAACTACTTCACAGGGCTGTTGTGAGGACAAAATTTAGGCAGGGGAGAACCTAGAACTTTTTGGAGGAAGGGCAAGAGACAGATACATTTTGAAGAGAAAATTGATGAGTTAGAAGAATGAAGAGGATTTATATAGTTCTTCACAGTAGTCAGAGTGTTTCACATACTTTTATCTTTAAATCTTACAACAGCTCTGTAAGGTAGGTGAGGATTACTTCCCCCCCCCATACTGCAGATGGAGTGATGTGAGAGGGGACAGGACTGACAGATGTTGGCTTGTCAAAAGCCAACCGTGGTAGAGAGGTAGAGATGAGATAAGAGCCAGGGTAGTTTAGTGGTTAGATCAGCGTTTCCCAACCAGGGTTCTCCGGAACCCTAGGGTTCCGTGAGAAATAGCTAGGGGTTCCGCAAAAAAAGAGCGATGAATAGGCTAATCATATGTAAATCATATGTAAATAATGTGTAATCATAAGTAGGGGTTCCCTGAGACATGAATATTGTTTAAAGGATTCTGCAAGGGTAAAAAGGTTGAGAAACTCTGGGTTAGACTTGTCAGACTAGGATCAGATCTTCACTCTGCTATGGAAACTTGCTGGGTGAACTAAGTAGGCTAGTCACACACGCTCATCCTAACCTCCCTCACAGGACTGTTGTTGTGAGGATGAAATAAAAGAGGGTAGGGTGTTGTAAGCTGCTTTGGGGTTCCAATTGGTGAAAAATGTAGGGTATAAATTCCGAAAATGCAAGCTCAGTTTCTCAGCCGCTTCACATTCATGCCGGCACCGGTTATGATTTACAAAATCTGTGTCAAGATGTGGTATTGCTTTTCTTCTTTGCTGGTATTTAAGGGATAACATCTGGAGGGGGAAAGAAAGAAGCACAATATCTAGTTCTAATATAGGAAAATAAAAATTACTGTCTACAAATAAATAACTGGTGGCAGAGCTTCCCAAATGTTTCAGTGTGGGACACACTTCTAATCTTACCCTGCCTTCCCTGGGATGCTCATGGATGGAGGATCTCTTTTCCTCTCAAGTTCAGAGCAAATATCGCAGCCGCAGCCTTCCCCCTTCCGCTCGAACATCTATTCCAGTAGGGTAGCTGAATAAGTCTGTTGCAGTCCATTGGATAGAAGGCTCAACAGTGAACACATAAAGCTGCCTTCTACTGAACCAGACCCTTGGTCCATCAAAGTCAGTATTGTCTACTCAGACCAGCAGTGGCTCTCCAGGGCCTCGGGCAGGGGTCTTTCACATCACCAACTCGCCTACTCCCTTTAATTGGAGATGTCGGGGATTGAATCTGGGACTTTCTGCATGCCAAGCAGATGCTCCACCACTGAGCCATGGCCCCTGCCCTTCCCCTCCCCTGTCCCCTTCATGGACACATGAAGCTGCCTTGTACTGGATCAGACCATTGGTCCATTGTCCACTCAAAATGGCAGTGGCTCTCCGACGACTCAGGCAGAGGTCCTTCACATCACCAGTGACCTGATCCTTAAACGGAGGTGCCGGGGACAGAAGCTGGGACCTTCGGCATGCCAAGCTGATGCTTACCACTGAGCCACAGCCCCTCCCCAGTGGACCCCCCCCCCACCCATGGGCTGCTATAACTATGCCCCTCCACTAATGCATCAGTGGTGTGGGTCTGGTAGGCGGCAGGTATTAGCTTGCCGAGCCTGTCACCACCGCACAGTGCTGGCAGCCAGTTCTCAAGCTGTAGGTGGTTTCTGATCTGGGAGGCAAGAGCCCTAGGCTATGCACTGATGGAGTTCTCTGCTTGTGCAGAGCAGTCACCTTGCGCACAGAAGCTGACAGGCTCCTCGCCTTGAGACTTGGTGCCTGCCTGAAGGAATGGCAAAGAGAGAAGAAGGAGACGAAGAAGGAGAAGAAGGAGATGAAGAAGGAGACAAATAAGGAGGAGGAGGAGGAGTGTTGACTTTCTCTACCACTTAAGGAAGAATCAAACTGGCTTACAGTCACCTTTCCTTCCCCTCCCCACAGCTGATACCCTGTGAGGTAGGTGGGGCTGAGAGAGGGTGACTAGCCCAAGGTCACCCAGCTGGCTTCATATATAGGAGTGGGGAAACCAATCCAGTTCACCAGAGTAGCTCATATGGAGGAGCAGGGAATCAAACTCAGTTCTCCAGATCAGAGACCACCGCTCCAAACCACCACTCTCAACCACTACACCATTCTGGAAAAGGAAAGAACGCAGGAGTGGAGCAAGAGCAGAACAAGAGGCTGCACCCTCATGGACCCAGTTGCCAGAGTGGCGCAACCCCCAGTTTTTGAGAAGCACTGATTTACGAACTTCGCTACTACAGGTTATGTTGGGGGTGTCAAATATATGGCCCACTGGCTGGATCTGCCCCCTTGAGAGCTCTTATCTGGACCACGAACCAGCCGAGGCGGCCAGTGGGCCTGGTGTGGGCTGGCGAACCTACTGCAGGCTCACCAGCCGAGGCAGCCCCCCCCCTTCCCCGCTCCTGATCTGGGCTGGCGAGGCATGGCCCGGCCCCGACCAAGTGACATTTGTGTAACATCCGGCCCTCATAACTAATGTTTGACGCCCCTGGGTTATGTGGCGCTAGCCTCTAGCTGAAATGGCTTTATAGAAAGGATTGGTTCCCAACCTTTTTTTGACCAGGGACCACTAGGACTTTTTTGTTCGGTGCAGGGACCCCAAGGTTTAAAATAAAAATTCTGAGAATTTGAAAATAAACTTTAATCATAACGGTTAGTTAAACATTAAACTTAGAATAATATTTGAATATATATTTTTGTAATAGATAACTTTTAATTGAAAATATTAATTTATTATGGGTTTATGTTTCGCGGACCTTAATTTAGTTCTCGCGGACCCCTGGGGGTCCACGGACCCCTGGTTGGGAACCAGTGGATTAGACAGATTTATGGAGGGATGTCTGCTTAGCTATGATAGCTAAGTGGAGCTTCCACAAATGGTGTACACTCCTGAACGGGGGACAATCGACAAGGGTAGGCCTTCAAGCTGTCTTTGTAAGCCCCTAGAACTATCTGGCTGGCAGAATCAGAATCCTGGCATGTTCCTAACCGTGCAGTTCCAAAGACTTATGGGCACTGAAGTGCTCAAAAGAGGGAGCGCCGATTTCCACCAGTCCTGCCCCTTCCGGCTGCAAGCCCCAAGCTTACCCTCTATGCTGTGCTGTTTTTGTTTTTTAATAATTTTTTATTATTTTTCTTCAATTAATACATCTGTATAGATCTACATTTGATACTAAAAATTACTAAGAATTATAAAAAGGAAAAAAGAAGATTACTAATAATATATGCAAACTATGACTTCCCCCTCACCCTCTTCCATCAAAAAATAAATTGTATATACTTTTGCTGACAAAGCTAATCCCCATATTATTTAATGAATACATACTAATCTTATCTCATCTTATCTAATCTTATTCATTCCATACCTTAACATAACCGTAATACAAAGTATATATGAGAGATTAAATCAAAGAGTATCCTTTAAATGGTCCATTTAAAAATGGATTTTCACAATAAATTCTCCATGTCTCCCATTCCCCCCAAAATTGTACATTATCATTTTGATTTATCAAAGCTGTAAGTTTTGCCATATCCGTCAATTCCAGCATCTTATTTATCCAGTCTTTTTTTGTCGGTATCTCTCCAGTCTCTATGCTGGGCTGTTGACCCCAGGATCAAAATGAGGGTGGGGCTCGGTGGGCTACAGCTGTGTACCGGAGAGCACACTCGATTAAGTCTGCAGATGGTTGATACACACTGCTGGATTTCATCCTGTTAGGTCCTTCCTGGAGGATTCTGATATGGGTTCTGTCCTGGCATGAAAGCGACCTCAGAAGGTTCTAGAGCATTGAGCTAAAAATTGGTGTTCAAATCCCTTCCCTTGTAGGAGGAAATCGTGTTGTATTGCCAGCACAGAGGGGCGCATTAATCAACTTCCTACTTAGTTCTCTTCTGAGTTATCACTTCCACATTTACTCTCTGGAAGAATTACAGTGTTTTCTATCACAGCTCTCTCTCGCTTTGTTTATCTACAATCTAATAAAGCAATTCTTGTTCTTACTCCTGCTAAGCCTTTCCCATTGGAGTCTTAATAGCTCTTCTGGAAGACGTTGTTCACATCAGGTGAACTGGTTGCTGTTAGCTTAGAACCACCTTAATCTGTCCACCGATAAGTTCCTGACAAGTGGAGAAGAAGACTTCCCCATGAATCCTCACCCTGTCAGGAAGAAGAAGAAAAAGAGTTGGTTTTTATATGCCGACTTTCTCTCCCACTTAAAGAAGTATCAGACTGGCTTACAATCGCCTTCCCTTCCTCTCCCCGCAACAGACATCCTGTGAGGTAGGTGGGGCTGAGAGAATGTGACTAGCCCAAGGTCACCGGTTTTATTTGTAGGATTGGGGAAACAAATCCAGTTCACCAGATTAACCTCCGCCGCTCATGTGGAGGAGTGGGAAATCAAACAGATCAAACAAAAAAAAATCCCCAGCAAACATAAAATGAATTTGAAATGTTTGCAAGCCAGTTTGTGTCATATTCACAAATTGTCATACACATATATACACAAATTGTCTCTCACACACACACACATATGACAATTTGTGTATATGACACAAATTGGCTTGCAGACATTTCAAATTCATTTTATGTTTGTTGGGATTTTTTTTCTGGGAAGCATTCTTGGTTTTGAATGTTAAATACTTTTTTAAAAAGTAGTTTTAATTGCTCTTGTACTGCTTTTTCAAAGAAGTATACACAGCACCCCAATATCTGACACTCTCCCTAAGTATTCCAGGTTGCACAATTCGGCAGCTGGGGCTGCCCAGTATACCTCTTGCTTGTAGCAAACATGGGGGATGGGCATATAAAATAATAAAGGGTTTTTTAAAAGATGGAAAGGTGAAGATATTCCCTTTAATCTTGTATATGATCTACATGTTCCAGAGGTACAGAATTTGGGTTGGAGAATTGCATTAAGGAATGCTTTCCTGGGTCAAAAAAATGCCCTGCATTTGGAAAACTAGCCCGTCAGGATTCTAGACGGCCTTCTTCCTGATTTGTGAATTCTGTATGTGTGGAGAGTTTTTTTTCCCCCAGTCATGTAATCGCCAGCTTGCATTTGGAACTGGCAGAGCTTCAGGAGCTCTGAACTACGTGGCAGGAAGTGCACAGACTGAAACACAGGTCTTTCAGGAAGTGCCTGATCTGTGCCTGTCTTTTGCAAGTGGCTTAGATTTCATCATCATCATCATTACCTTTATTAGGCAATTACATCAGCATACAATAAACAGAGTTGCGAAAACGGTTAAAAACATTAAAATGGCATTACTTAGAAGTACGAACAAACTGCTCGCGACTCCTTTGTGCAGACAGGAGAAAACTAGCTACTTGTTGGGTGACAGAGGGGTTTCTATCAGATAAAAGGTACATCACCAACTGCTGATCTGAGAGACTCTGATCACTGGGCAGTAGGGGTTTAATATAGGTATTCCTCGGCCTCGTGTAAAGCTGGCAGTACAACAGCACGTGGGTTAGGTGTTCAGGATCCCCAGTCTTACATGGACAATGCCTATCAATAAAAGGGATTCCTTTGAATCTTCCTTGTAGAATAGCTGAAGGAAGAATGTTAAGTCTAGCGAGCATGAAAACTCTGCGAATGTCCGGTGACTCCAAATAAGACAAGTAGGAAACTGTAGCTCCATAAGTCGGAGTAATACCATGAAACATGGGGGAACAGTGTCTATTAGCTAGGGAGGTTAGGGTCTGCATTTCTATATCTAGTAGGCGCTGACGTATCAATCTAAATTCTTGCTCTTTCCCAAGCATCAAAAGAGAATCAAAAGGAAGACCGACAGACTTGATTTTCCTGATAATTAATTTCAACCACTGGCTTATGTAAGAATCTCCCAGCAGTGCAGGAATATAACCAGGATATTCAGTTAGAAAGTGCAGACGTAACCAGAACTTAATGATCTGGATCTAAGCTCTAGTCTCCAAAAACCCCTGTCTTGTCTCAAGGCACAGAGCTGCATACCCTACGCAATTGGGGACACCAAGAATACGGCGTAAAATGGTGGACTGAATTCTCTCAATGTCCTGATTAAAGGCACTTACTCAAATAAGAACTCCATATAGCAGTTGGGAGATGGATTTAGCCTTAAACACTCGTAAGGCAGCAGGAACTAACTGGCCATCATAGACATAAAAGAAGCGAATTGTGACCTCATTACATTTAGCTGAGGACACAGCATAGTTCCTGTGAGTTGTCCAATTGCTGTTGTATTGGAAATTCAGGCCGAAGTATCTGAATTGTTTCACTTGTTCAATTTCGTGAAGTGGCTTAGATTGTAACAGCCTTGCACTGGAGTCACAGTGGCCCTGCACCCAGGTGTAGGCTGAAGTATATTTCTGTTATGTACTGTGAACATTGAGGACACTAAAGCAGGGAAATGGGCTTCTGGGGAACATTCGTGGTACCTCTTTTGACTTGGTCCCATCCCTGCATCATCTGTGTGGCAAGCTGGTATGGTCTGCATGGTAGAGAAATTGGACTCGACTCTGAATTCAGATTCCACTTTTGGCACAGACTTCGTGGGCTAACTAAACCATGGACCAACCTTCAACCGATCCTCCTTTTAACTCTCAGTTCCCCGCATGTAAAATGGGTCTACTTACTAGTATGTACTGCATAGTTGTACAAAACAAAAGTTGCTGTATGGGTGACAAGGGGGTAGCTGCATTTGATATCTTCGTTTGATTCCGCAGGAACTCTGAGCAGGTCGTAAAAGTTTGCATAAAGCAAATGCCCCTTTGCCTTCCTGTTCCTTTTAATCTCCTGTCCCCAAGTCATAGATAAAAGAGAATGCCTCAGGCTGATGAGTGATCTTTGATGAATCTTCAGTCTTTGAGGGTTTTTTCCTGTCTTCATCTTTTGATGCATCCAGCGAAGTAGGCCATTGCCTGTAGGAGCTATGATATACCTGCCAATCTCTGATGCCAGGGTGTTTTCAATATTTGCCTTAGCCCCCCTATAGATGGCCAGTTGATGCCCGTGATTGCAGTGTCCAGATGCCCTCTGAAGGGGGTCTTTGGGGGAAGTGATTTGGGGTGGGGGTGGGGAGTTGCAGTGTCTACGTTCCCCGTTCCATAAGCCGAGTCTTCTTATCAAAGCAGGGGGTATTTTAATGAGCTCCGCGCACCTTGGTAACACAGAAAGCAACCATAACTTTAGATGTGTAATTAATTGATCAAAAAAAGAAAAGGAGACATGGCAGGTCTGGCGTGAAACGTTTGCTGTACAACTGCCTTTGGGTCGGAAAGGCTTCTCGGTCATTTGCTGGTGTTGAGGTGGTACGTTCAGAGCACTGGCGAGGCTGGGAACACAGAGTGCCTTAGGATGCCCCGGGTAATGAGAGTGCTAATTGGCTACATCAGGAAGGAAGTTGAATGAATCACTGACCTCATCCCTCCGTTTTTTTGCTGGTAGAAATTTAGCACAAAAGCTTTCCTTAATACCACATGTGGTAACAAAGGTGTTTTTGAACTCTGGTCCTTTTGCGGAAGAGAGAAATTGATCGTTGGCTAACCTCCCCAATTCCCCTGCCATGCAAATTTACAAAAATAATAATAAAAAAGTTCCATTAACTCTCAAAGACAAGTAAAGAGCTAGTGTAGTGTAATGGTCAGAGTGCCACACTAGGATTGGGGAGATCAGGGTTCAAATCCCCACTCAATTATGGGTCACTGGATAGCCTTGGGCCAAGCGCTCTGACCCAGACCTACATCACAGGGTTGTTGCAAGGATAAAATGGAGGAGCAGTTCTGAGCTCCTTGAAGAAAGAGTAGGATAGAAGAGGAAGAACAAGAGGAGGAGGAAGAAGAGAAAGAAGAAGAGGAGTTGGTTTTCTCTACCTTTAAGGAGTCTCAAAGTGGCTTACAATCACCTTCCCTTCTTCTCCCCACAACAGGCACCCTGTGAGGTAGGTGGGGCTGAGAGAGCTCTAAGAGAGCTGTGACTAGCCCAAGGTCACCTAGCTGGCTTCATGTGGAGGAGTGAGGAATCAAGCCCAGTTCTCCAGATTAGAGTCCACCGCTCTTAACTACACCGCTCTTAACTACTACATCATTATTAATAATGGTGTCAATAATATTTACTAGGAAATGGCACAAGTTTTGTCGTATAATGTATTCTAGGTTGATAGAGCAGTGGGGCAACTACATGGAGAGCCAGTATTGTGTAGTGGTTTGGAGCGGTGGAGTCTGATCTAGAGAACCGGGTTTGCTTCCCCATTCCTCCCCATGAGCGGTGGAGGCTAGTCTGGTGAACTGAGTTGGTTTCCCCACTCCTACACATGAAGCCAGCTGGGTGACCTTGGGCTAGTCACACTCTCTCAGCCTCATCTACCTCACAGGGTGTCTGTTGTGGGGAGGGGAAGGGAAAGTGATTGTAAGCCAGTTTGATTCTTCCTGAAGTTGTAGAGAAAGTCGGCATATAAAAACCAACTCTTCTTCTTCTACATGTAAGAAACTGTCTTAGACTGAATCAGACCATTGGACCATCTAGCTCTGAATTGTCTGTTCAGGCGCCTGTGGCTCTCTAGGGTGTCTGGCAGGAAAGGTATTTCCCAGCACCTGCTGTCTCCGAGATCAGTATCTGAAGATTGCAAGAACCTTTCCTATTTGATTCTGGGACTGGACCAACAAGTGTTAATACAAGACACACGTCTGATCTGGTAGCATTTATGGCCTAGACCTGTACGCTGCCTGGAGCAGTGAAACTACATGGGGTACAGCAGAACAACGCTGTGGCTCAGTTTGTAGAGCATCTGCTTGGCATGCAGAAGGTCCCAGGTTCAATCCCTGGCATCTCCAGTTAAAGGGACCAGGCAAGTAGGTGATGTGAAAGACCTCAGCCTAAGATCCTGGAGAGCCGCTGCCGGTCTGAGTAGACGATACAGACTTTGATGGACCAGGGGTCTGATTCAGTATAAGGCAGCTTAATGTGTTCGTGTGTTCACTGTGCAGTGTGGGTCTGGAGGAGGCTTCCATATCCCAGGAGATCCAGGCGGAGAGTTGTCTTCTATCCAGACAGCTCAAGAGCTCCTTTTGAAGTGGAGAACTCATCCGAACATTTTGGAGAATATCTTTTCAAACTCTTGTTTATTGTCTTGATTTATACCCTGAGTTTCTGACATTGGGATCACAAAGTGGCTTAAATCATCCTTCCCTCCTCAGTTTAATCCTCACAACAACCCTGTTTAGGTGGGTTAGGCTGAGAATGGGTGACCGGCCCAAGGTCACCCAGCAAGCTTCCATGGAACGAGTGGGGATTTGAACCTGAGTCTCCCAGATCCTAATCTAACACTCCAAATACTACTCCACACTCTGCGACAGTTGATGAGTGGAGGGAACTGTGTGAGCTTCAAGGTAGCTATAAGCAGGTTGTAGGTGGTCAGTATTTTGAGCCAGGATCTCAAGGCCTTATTCGTAACTGTGGATGTTTTGTGGCTGGGATTTTTGTTGTTGCAAAAACGAAACTGGATGGTTGCTATTGTAATCCCCAGACCAGTAAAACCACATTCTGGCAGATACTCCATATCTGGGTCTGAAAAATGGGTAAGCTTCTGAGGTAACTCAGTAAAGCTTTGCCATTGACCCCATCCCTGGATTTACCTAGCAATGCCTCTGCTCTCTCCCTGCTGCCCTGGACTTGAACTCCTGGTCTGCCAGGCTCTTCCTTCACCTGTTCCCTTCCTGCAGACCACCTGGCTGTTTCCTTGCTTGAATTTGAGCCTGCCTCTCAGATTCTCAGTCTGCATTCCTGCCACACACAGTCTCCCCAGGGGGACCTTCCCCTTTCCACAGCTGATAATCCTGGGGCTGTGGAGACCCACAAATGTGGGTTCTTATGGTTAGTCTCAATCCTGTACGAATGGAACTCCTGTGAGGCCTTACACATAGTCTAAGGAAATGTAATGCCACTTAGGGGAGAGCCTGATGCTGTTGGAGTTTCTGGATTGTTGATGCCTTCTGTCCACCTGCCTCCTGTGGTGTTGGTTTCTCAGAGTGCCAAGACATGAAATTTCCTCATCAGTGTTTGCGGAGACAAGCCAACCCCATTGGCTCTTTACCTGGTGGCCTGCGCATTGATCCCGAACTCCCTCACCTGCCTGCTGTGTGCCTTTCCTGGTGGGCTTTCACCCAGGCAGATCAATCTCTTTTCATGCTTTTCAGCTGCCTCTTCGCTCAGATGCATTTGTTTGCAAAATAACCGAAGAAGCTGCAAATTCTGCGGTGTCAACACATCTCTGCTCAGTAAAGAAGAGGCTTTGTGCTTTGCATATGAGCTGTGTAATTGCAGACAGGCGTGAAACTGGTTCAACTCTCATGGCTTTGCTTAGGGAAACCAGGAGGTGGTATGGTAAGGAGGACTTCTTCCAAAGAATTCTTAATATTGGGCATGTATCCATCCTCGGACATCTCCAATGGTTATTCCAAGACAAAAGGGGAGTTGACAGACTAGATGTCAGCAGGTTCAACAGCAAGGAATCCAGTCCAACAGAGAGCACACACCTGGCTCTGCTGCTAAGGCTGGGGATACAGTTCTTTAAGCAAGGAACTAGATTAGACCATAAGAACATAAGAAAGGCCCTGCTGGATCAGGCCAAGGCCCATCAAGTCCAGCAGTCTGTTCACACGGTGGCCAACCAGGTGCCTCTAGGAAGCCACAAACAAGACGACTGCAGCAGCACCATCCTGCCTGCGTTCCACAGCACCTAATATAATAGGCATTCTCCTCTGATACTAGAGAGAATAGGTATGCAGCATGACTAGTATCCATTTTAACTAATAGCCATGAATACCCCTTTCCTCCATGAATATGTCCACTCCCCTCTTAAAGCCTTCCAAGTTGGCAGCCATCACCACATCCTGGGGCAGGGAGTTCCACAATTTAACTCTGCGTTGTGTGAAAAAATACTTCCTTTTATCTGTTTTGAATCTGTCACCCTCCAGCTTCAACAGATGACCCCGCGTTCTAGTATTATGGGAGCGAGAGAAAAACCTCTCCCTGTCCACTCTCTCCAAACCATGCATAATTTTATAGACCTCTATCATGTCTCCCCTTAGCCGCCTTCTTTCCAAGCTAAACAGCCCTAACCACAGGAACTGGTACGGCCACTCCCTTACAAGCTTTCAGCAGAGAAGACACAGGATACACAAGGGTGCTATCTAGCTTGGAGCCTTGCACTTCCAGATTCTTGCTCATGATGGTGGTTGTTCAGTCAGTAAACTTGCTTTTGCCCTTTAGGGGTTCTTTGGCACTCCAGTTTGTCAAAGTAACAGCCCTTTATGGGGAGCTCTCCATGGTCCTGCAGAAACCCACCTCTTCCTGGAACCTTATGCCAGATACTTGGTGAACTGTGCTCTGTTTGGTGTCTGATACCCTCTCAATTTGGTCGGTAGAGGGCAATGCCCTCAGAAGTACTTGAGTTCCCGCAGGGAAAAATGAAGCAATTGCCATATTTTCTTTTCAAACATGCTTTTGATTTGAAATACAATATCAAACTATGGTTTCTTACAAAAAAAACACACAACAACCCTTGGTAGCCAGAGGAGACAATGAATATTTGTTTCAAACTAGGCTTTTTAAAATTTTATTTTACTCTTGTTAATATGGTTGTGTGTTACTCTGTCTGCAAAGAACGACCATATGTTTGAAATAAGTAAATGAAAGAGGAAGGGTTTTTTTTTTCATCCTTTTATAGTCACTCCCAAGAAGAGCACAATTTCCCCCAGTTCTGAATTTCTCTAGTAAAATATTTAATTCTTGACAGTTATATCTTTTGGTAGGTTTTTATTGCAACCTTCACTCATTGCTTCTCTACTGGAGTTTCTTCGGAATTATTTGTTAAAAGTGCCCCCAGAGGCTGAAACAATCTGCCGCCAGAGTTGGAAGAGTTTGGTGCAACGCTTGGGAGCCTGGTGCACAACAACCTCCCTAATCTACTTACCCACTGATTGGAGCTGGCACCCGTCCTAAGCAGGGCTGCAGGATTTAATCACTGATTGATTCAGCAATTGATCCGCATGGCCCAATGCTCAGTCAGTGGAGATGCAAATTAAGGGCATAGTTCTTTGCTGATCGCCCTACTTTGATTCTGTTGGACTAGCACAAAAACATTCATGACGGCTTAGTCTTCCCGCAGTAGGATTTGTTTACTCGATAATGTGTTTTAAGATTTTGCGCTTCTGTATCTCAAAAATCTGTATTGATGTTTTGCTGATATGCATTTATATCTAGGTTCAGTTAATAAGTTCAGAAACAGGCAGCTAAAAATTATTCTGTTGACAGCCTAAATCACTGGTTCCCAACCAGGGGTCCATGGACCCCCAGGGGTTCGTGAGAACTAAAGTAAGGTCCGCGAAACAAAGTTATAAAGCCATAATAAATTAATATTTTCAATTAAAAGTTCTCTATTATAAAAATATATATTCAAATATTATCCTAAGTTTAATGTTTAACGAACAGTTATGATTAAAGTTTATTTTCAAATTCTCAGAATTTTTATTTTGAACCTTGGGGTCCCTGCACCGAACAAAAAAGTCCTAGTGGTCCCTGGTCAAAAAAAGGTTGGGAACCACTGTCCTAAATAGAATATAAGGTGGGGCCCTGTTGGGCTTTGCTTGGTAGGCTGAAGTAGAGCTTGAATTTGGACTTGCACCTACTCATTCAGCCTTTGGAAGCTGTTTAGCTGATGCTGCTGGTTTGTTGTTTGGCTGAAGGTAAACTAAAGCTGGCTTCAAAACTCTTTAGCCAACCACCACTATTGTTTGTAGTTCTGTGATGGGACTTGTTACCTCTATTTTTATTTCCTATTACATGTCTATCCTGCCTTCTATTCATTGTGGAACTGGAGGCAGTGTACATAGCATTCCAAGGAGGTCTTCTGTCTAGCCATTGATCACATCCAGATCTGCTTAACTTCAGATCATTGGTCTATCAAGGCCAGCCTTGTCTAGTCTATCCAGAGTCTGCAGCAGAGGTCTCACATTGGCATGGCCTAGCCAGGTCTAGGGGACACCGGTGACTCCTCTGATGAAGAGTCAGCCAGAAGCCGTGGCTTCTACACATAGCCAGCAGCTGAGGTGGCACAGGAAGAAGTAGCCCCTGCAGAGCCAGACCCAAACCCTCAGCCAGGAACCAGCGCAGCAACTCCTCAGCCCTCCAGCTCTGAGCCGGCTGCAGAAAGCCAGCTGCCTGTCTGCTCACCACCCCCCCTCATCACCAGAGCCTCAGGAATGGCACAGGAGGTGAACATGTTGGACCTTACAGGATCGGAGACAAAGTGCTTGACTGGCAGCTAGGAACCGACCCAGCACGGACAGCGAGGATGAGTGTTCACAGGAGCAGGTCTGAGGTGCATGGCATTACAGGCTGCCTGAGTGGCGTGCTGTTGATAAGCAGCTGGAAAGAGCGTAGCTGTGTGGAAGTAACGCGTCTATCTATTCCTAACCTTGCTGTGAACTGTTTGCTCTGCTGGACCTTGGCTTGAACTCTTGGACTTGGCTTTTGGATTACCTTTGGACTTGCCCCTGTGAGGTTTGAAACTGTTTGGTGTGTGTGTGCTGGGAGATCACGAAACGTATCGCCTTCCCACCTAATCCTTTTAACTGCCAGGATTGAACCTGGGACCTTCTGCATGCAAAACTCTAAAGCTTGGCCTGTCTTGCTTTAATGCCTTCATGTGCCAGTCCCCCTCCCCCAAAGACTCAGCCGTAGTATGAAGTCTGCATTCAGACATCATTTTGATAACTTGTTTTGTGCAAGGCAAACCTCTACTTCTTGCCTCTTTCTACATCTTAGCAGGGGGATAATCTTCCCTATATTGAATCTCTGTGCCCAGGCGGCTACGACGGGCACAGCTTTTCAACAAACTGTGGCTGGGAATTCAGCCATCAAAACCAACTACAATTAGTACAGACTGATGGACAACATGCTACTTCTGATGTGCACCAGCCAGCCTCAGTTTCTGGACTGTCTGCATTCAGTCACAGCTGAGATTCACAAGCTGTGGACTAATATGGTGAATGCCCCCCCCCCAAAAAAAACCCAGATGCTCTGGGCCAATGAAGCCCCGGTGAAGAGATTGTTTCTTGGTCATTTATTGCATCTTTGAAAAGTGAGGCGGGTGAAATACAAAAACCTCTTGTCATCTTAAGCATTGCTTTATGTGCATGAGCTATTATTATTGCAATTATTTAATCAGCGTAATGCTTCCTTGGTACATTGCTTGGTGGTTAATGCAGCCTTGATGCTCTCCCCCATTTCTTGTAAGGGGAGCTGGAGCCAGGGAGCCTGAGTCGGGAGAGAGACTCAATCTGTCATCAGCGAAAACATAATTGACTCATAGTAACTTGTTGGGTCAGTACTTAGAGCTGATTTATTTTTAGCATAAATTGATGGGAGATTTGGGATTAGAGAGCTGAGTGTGTTCAGGGGCAGAACTGACAAGAACTAAACAATCATCTAAAATTGTGTTGTTGTTGTTTTTTTGCATGGCAGAATCCTCCTGTGCTGAAGCTGCAATTTGGGAGAAATTATGCAAACCAGGGAAATTAACAAAACTCTCCATAATTTTTATTTCCTCTGGCAAATAAAATGTGTTTATTAGAGATTGAGAGAGCAGAGTGAGTGCAGAGTTTTGAATGTTTATTTAGGGTGATATATATTGACTAGATTGACTTACGGCATTTTAAAAAACAAGTCAACGGCGTGGGCCCCAAAATGAGCTGCAGTTTGCATTCAACTGGCCATTTAACTTAACAGGAAAGTTTCCCATTGGGCCACTGGCAGGCAGCTGCAAGCAGAGAAAAGAGCCAGCATGATATAGTGGTTAAGAGCAGCAGACTCTAATCTGGAGATCCAGGTTTGATTCCCCACTCCTCCACATGAGTGGCCGACTCTAATCTGGTGCCCCGGGTTCGATTCTCCACTCTTCCACCTGAAGCCTGCCAGGTGACCTTGGGCTAGTCACAGTTCTCTCCGAACTCTCTATGCCCCACCTACCTCACAAGGTGTCTGTTGTGGGGAGGGGAAGGGAAGGTGATCGTAAGCCCCTTTGAGACTCCTTACAGGTAGAGAAAAGCATCTTCCTTCACTGATGCCAGTTGTGAAGAAGCAGCAGAGGGTGTGCTAATGCCTACGGTTGGCACTGCTGAGCTGGTTGACCCCTGCAACCGTGGCTTGTAAAGCTGCAGGACTGCTACGCTTGCTCCAGGGCTGGGTTCATTTCCCTGTCCGCTCCTGACCATATGTCCTTAAGGTCCTTAAAGAATGCAGATCTTGAGGTGGGGGGAATCAACAGTACAGATTTGCAACTCATTCATCTGATGACATGCACAGTTCTTGCTGAGTTCTTGCTAAGCTTCCCTTAAACTATGTCTGCATCAATTGGTGTCTTCCTCTTTCAGGGAACGGCAAGCTCTCTCCAGCCTCCTCCACATATTCTCGCTCATGTGTGCACACACTCTGCATGTGCGATCTTGCTCTCCAACGGGGGCCCAAAGCAACTTACATTATTGTCTTCTCCTCCACTTTATCCTCACAACAACCCTGTGAGTTGGGTTAGTTGAGTGTGTACTGGCCCAGGGTACCCCAGGGTGCTTCCAAAGTGCAGACTGGAGATTTGGACCTGGGTCTCCGAGATCCTAAATCCTAATGCTGTAACCGCTGTCTGTGTGTGTTACCTCTGCACCATCTGAAAAGTTTTGATCTACACCACACTGGCTAGAGGGTGATTGTGTTTCTCTTTCTGCTATGCTTTACGTCAGAATTGGGAGCTCGGGTTTCAAAGTGGGAAGGAGATCTGGCTTTTCAGTTGAGCACCCCCCCTTCCAATTCAGAGCATTGACAGCTCTGTTGTGCATGTCATCTGATGAATGCCTCTGCAGTCAGATCCAGGAGCTCTTAGAAGGATCATTCAACCACCAATCCCCTGGCAAATGCTGCTAGGCACCCCAAAAGGCCTTGGGTCGAAGAACATGCTCTGGGAAAAGAGAAAGACGGAAACCAATCTCATTAATCACTGATCAGCTGTTAAATTTCCAGATTAATGCTGTACTCAGCTTGATAGTGGATTAGGCCAAGAAAGCTCCGTATGTTACCCACGGGCTTGTAATACATCGTGCAAAATCTTTAAGTCGCACTCAGTCTTCAGACCTTGCAAGAAGAACAGCTTTACAGCCCCCCTGGGAGATATTCTTCTTGGCTCTCTTAACTCACTAATAATGGGGGGGGGGGGAAGAGTTCAAAAAAGGTCCTCCCTGCTTTCCTGGCTATTGCAAAGGCTTCAGCCATGAGCTCCCTTCCTAGTGGTAGCTCTGAGTTTCTGACTTGGCATTTTCCTTCAAATTGGTCCCTTCTTGCTCAATTTAATTTAATGGCGCGGGAAGAAATCTGCCTTGTATGTTTATGGAGACACATACACAAGTGCCTTCAAGAGCCGTGGAAAAGGGATCACCAGAGAAAATTGGCTTTTCCAGTTGGTCTCCTTTGGGCAGCTTCTGAATGAGCAAGCGCAGCAAGGCAGTCAGATGATTTCCCGAAGCAGTGAATGGTTTTTCTGCTGTTGGGCTGCTGAGAGAGGAAAGTTACTTATTTGGCATTTATTTGGAACAGTTTTATCCTGCCCTTCCTGCCGGGAGCTCAGGGCAGCCTACATGGTTCTCCCCTCTTCCATTTTATGTTTCCCAACAACCCTGTGGGGCAGGTTAGGCTGAGAGACAGTGACTAGCTTCCATGGCAAAGTAGGGATTCGACCCTGGGTCTCCCAGATCTGGGTCTGACATTGTAACCACCACACCATACTGTCTTTTCCTTTCTTTCCTCCTTCCTCAGGGAGGGGGCATCAGGGAATGTAAGGTTTATCCATGGGGTAGATATTTATTTTCTTTTTCAGAGCATTGTTAGCCCACCTTTCTCCCAGAAGGGAACTGAAAGGTAGAAGAAGAGGAACAGTTGATTTTTATACCCCACTTTTCTCTACCTTTAAGGAGTCTCAAAGCAGCGTACAATCACCTTATTTTCCCACAACAGACACCTTGTGTGGTAGGTGGGGCTGAGTTTGGAGAGAACTATGACTGGCCCAAGGTCATCCAGCAGGCTTCATGTGCAGGACTGGGGAATTGAAGCTGGTTCTCCAGATTAGAGTCCGCCGCTCTTAACCCCTACACCATGCTGGCGATGAAAGCAATGTGTGTGTGTGTGTGTGTGATTTTGCCCTCAAGTTACCGCTGACTTATGGTGACCCCGTAAGGGTTTCAAGGCAAGAGACGTTCAGTGGTAGTTTGCCATTGCCTGCCTCTGCTTGGGCTGAGAGAGTTCAGTTTGACTTTAGCTGAATGCACTACCCTAGTGACTACTACTCAATTCTCAAGCGGGATGTTGGGTTTTATGGATTTGTACCCCTAGTAGAACCCCTAGTAGAACTTCTTAGGTGGTAACTAGAAACAGGGTTTTTCAGTGGTGACACCTTGCCTTTGGAATGCCATTTCCCTTGAGGCTATTTTGATGCCTACCTTACAGCACCAGGTGAAAACATATCATTTTACTAAGGGTTTTAACTGAGGGTTTTTTAGTTATTTTATCCTCTGTTTCTGGACTGAGGACTATTTTATTGGGGGGGGGGCTGCCCAGTACATTCTTTATCCTGTTTTCACATACATGTCTTGTTTAGAATAGCTTGTTTATAACAATGATAATGCATATTGTTGTTTTTATGGTTTCATTGTATTGTTTTTTTACTTATGAGACATCTTGATCTGGTGTCTGGAGAGGTGGGATCTACATCACCTACATAGATAGATTTTAAAAGTTCTGACAAACATCTTTATTGCAGCCAGAATTTGGGGTAGAATTTGCTCTTCTTTATACATTTTCCCTTCACTCTGCTGGCTGGTTCTTCTCTTTGGATTTGACACCCTGGATCTTCTTCCTGGGGTTGCCCCAGGCACAGGATCTGATGAGAAAAAGAAGTTTGCTGGGTTTCCGGGTAGCACCTGAAAAAAGTTGAGAGAATTAAGGTCCAGGGAGACAGGATTGGGATTTAGATGGCGGCTGAAGCGTGGACAGATGAAACCGATGAGGGGGAGAGTTGTGTGGAAGATGGATGGATCAATGAATGTGGGAGGTGAAAGGATTACGTGGAGGATAAAGGGATACACAACAAAACAAAAATCCAGCATGGTGTAGGGTTTTGATTGGGGAGGGGCCGTAGCTTAGTGGTAGAGCATCTGCTTGGCATTCAGAAGGTCCCAGGTTCAATCCACAGCATCTCCAGTTAAAGGGACTAGGCGAGTTTGTGATGTGAAAGACCTCTGCCTGAGACCCTGGAGAGCCACTGCCGGTCTGAGTAGACAATACTGACCTTGATGGACCAAGGGTCTGTTTCAGTATAAGGCAGCTTCGTGTGTTCATGTGATTGTTCGACTAGGATCTGGAGGCCCAGTTTTGAATCCCTTCTCTGCGATAGAAGCTTGCTTTGAGCCAATCACTGAGTCTTAGCCTTTGCTATCTCATTGGATTGTTGTTGTGAGGTTAAAATGGTGGAAGGGGAAACAATGTTATAAGCCAATATGGGTCCCCCGTTAAGGAGAAAAGTGTGGTATAAATGTCTGAATAAACAAATCAAACCCCCAAAAAGGGTTGAAGTTCAATATATTTCAGGTGGTTTTGTGGAGGGTGGATCGCATCACAGGAAAGAGGGTAGCTCTGAATTCTGGCCAGCCAAACAAGTAGACCAGATGGGGTAACCCAACTCGGGCTGCAGATTTTGGAGGGGAGGGGAAGTTGGCAGCCGTTTCTGCCATGGGGTGGTGCCATTTTGTTTGTCTGCCCCAGGTGCTGGGATACCCTGGACTGTCTCTGATGAAAAGGGAGCAGTCATGGCAGGTTGACTGTGAAGAATAAATGGAGGAGAGGATGAAGATATGGCACAAAGAAGCGCAAATTGTTGCAGAACCAGAATTGGATGCCCAGCGTCACATGCAGAGGCCAGTTCTGGACGGTGGGACTGTCAGGGTGGTCTTCATCAGCCAGTAATTTCAGAAATATATGAAAAATATGAAATACACCCTTCATGCCATTTCTGAGGCTCCTGTCTTCATGGAGTAGCGTTTTAGGAAGCATTTTGAGGGAGGTTAGAGGCGAGGAAGTCCCATTCCGCTGACAGAAATGTCTTCCATTAGTGGAGCTGGACAGTTGGATCCTAGCCAGAGATTTTTCTTTCCAAAGTGCATTTAAGGAAAAAACACCTGGCAAGATGGCACCGGTATTTTCTTATTGCCGTGATGACATTTTGGTCACCAAACATACCCTTCTGGCATATTGTTCCTTGGCCAGTGTGATTGTTTTCCTTCCTTTAGCAGGAAGCAATGACTGAACAATGTTGCCTTAAATGATGGGATGTGAAAATGTGTCTGTTTTTCAAATTTGTATTGAATTTCATTCTTTGTGGCCCAATCATAGTCTACTGTAGGGTGTCACAGAGACATCAGATTTTCTTTTAATGGTGTCAGATAAATTGCTCTGGGCAGCTCTTACCTCTCCGTTCAGACCTGATCTGACTAGAATATCTGTCCTCGATGAATCTTCTAAAATGGGAGGAAAAAAGAACCAGAAAGTCATTTTTGAACCCATAATCCCCTTCCCCTTTAACGTGTCTGAACAGCCGTTCACTTCACATCCTCAAACTCATGTCTGCATTGTTTCATGGACGTTTAACTGAAGATAATTATCCTACGTGACACTTCTTGTTATTGGTGTCACATGTAAAGGAGAAAAATGAACAAAAAAAAGGGGGAGAATTTGTTTTCCACCCCAGAACAACCAAAAAGATTGAAAAAACAACCCTTGTATATGGAATTGTCACTGTCTATTTTTAAAAAGCTCAAATTATATTCCAAAAACTTTAATCCAATTATAAATATTAAAAACTGTTCATCAAAATACATCAATCTTTGGTGACCTTTATAGGTATCTTCCGTAGTATATTAAAAATGTTTTAGTAAAACTGCACTTGTATACATGGGATGCCTTACACGTCTCCTTTATGTGGCTGTACACACCATTGGGCAATGCCTCTTCCTGACCTGGCTTATAGAGAAATTTGGACCACTAATATCAACCGTCTGTAGAAAAGAGCAAGAGTCCCGTAGCACCTTAAAGAATATCAAAATTTCTGGCAGGTTATGAGCTTTTATGAGTCACAGCTCATTTTTTCATGATCTGTCAACTATCTGGACAGTTATCTCTGATGGTCCTGATTAACAACAATGAGAGGATGCCTAGTTCATGTAAAAATGTTTACATCTGGATGTTCATTGTTTTGGTCAGGCATGTTGTAATTTTAACAAAAACGTTGTATGATGTGTATTGTACAGATTTAAACCACTGAGGAAAGCCTCCCAGCCGAAATGTGTTTGGTTTGGTTTAAATGTATTTCATATTATTTCATTTCATTTATAATTGGGCCTCATCACAGAAAAGATGCTTGAAAGTACATGTAAAAGTTAATACAGGACTGCAAAGGAAACCCCAAAAACTTTTGCTGGGTTTGATGTTTGCACTGAGGACTGAGGATGTGAAGGACTTTGCGTGTCTCTTAGCCGCAGACTTCAAAGGGGAACTATAGAGAGCCAGAGATAGATAGGTCAGGACCACGAGCATCCTTCCTTTCTATTGCTCTGATGCAATCCCTTTGATTTGTGGATTGCTACTCTCAGGGAATCTTTCTTCCTTCTGGCTGATTCCGTCTCTCCCACTTCTCCCCTCTTCTTCTTGGCACCATGAGAGCAGGACGCGTGTCCTGCATCTCCCATCCACCCTAGCTAGTTAGACTGGATTAGAAACCTGTCTCTACTGTATGCTGTCTAGAATGGAGTTCCTTATAATAAAGGATTCATGTTAGTTTGCAAAGATGAAAAAGTCTCCATGTGTCACTTTCTCAGCTACACACACACCAGATAAATTCCGCTGTGCCATGTGCCTTGAGCACTCTGCTAATCCAATGTTTTATCAGTTTAACTGAAGATCGTTTTCCTGTGTGACACTTCTTATTATTTGTGTCGCATGGGGGTGTTCCACACATTAATACAGGGCTGGAAAGGAAACAAAAAAATCCCCCGTTGCTGGATTTCATGTTTGCACTGAGGACTGATTGAAGTCCAAACGGATTCATAACTGGGACAGCATCTTGCATTGAACACTGGCCTACCGCTGAAAATGAGCAGAACCTTCCTCCCCCTCCTTCACAATGTTTTGGCATGTTTACCTGCATTGGGATCACATTCTGTGCTTTCTTATCTATCCCTGCCAATGGCAGCCGGCAATGTGAGCTGCGAGTGGATGCTTACACTGCTGTGTCGCAGAGTACATGAAAATATGCCTCAACATTACACAGGATGGTGGGGATAACATGGTGTGTAAGGTAGCCAGCGCGGTGTAGTGGTAAAGAGCAGGGGACTCTAATCTGGAGAACCGGGTTCTATTCCCCACTCCTCCACAGGAAGCCTGCTGGGGGACCTTGAGCTAGTCACAGTTCTCTCAGATCTCTCTCAGCCCATGCAGAGGCAGGCAATGGTGAACCATCTCTGAATGTCTTTTGCCTTGAAAACCCTAAGGGGTCGCCATAAGGCAACTGTGACTTGGGCACACACACACAATGTGGATAACACCACAAGGGATAGCTGGTTTTGACCACAACCCAGTATCCAGAGCAGTGTGCCATATTGGGCAGGGGAAAGGGCTTACTAGTAGAGCATTGCCTTGGTGTGCAGAAGGTCACGGGTTCGATCCCAGGCATCCTCAAGTTAAAAGGTTCACATAGTATGTGATGTGAAACACCTCTGCCTGAGACCATGGAGAGCTACTGCTAGTCAGAGTAGATAATGCTGACCTTAATAGACCAAGGGTCGAACTCAGTGTAAGGCAGCCTCATGTGTTGGCCAGTCTTTTCTTGGAAACCTCCAAGGAAGGATAGTCTCCCCTTCCCCATATGTCTGCCACCTCACCCCCACACAGTGCTCTTCTGGTACCTGCTGGTGGGGCGGCTGCTCTCATGTCTCTCTTTCTCACCAGCAGGACTCCTGCAGGTTGGGATTCTCTCTGCCAGCTTCTCCTCCAACACTTCTGTCACCTCCCTGGCCTGCAGGGGCGGAGGACTAGCAAGCTTCGCTTCTTGCTCTGCATTGGGAGGTGGGGATTTGCTTTGGCTCACAGGAGGTTTGGCCTTGTTGGCTTTTTTCTTACGTTTTTTCCCCATTCTACTTTTGGTGACATTTGGCCCACTCTCAGAAGTTGCAGGAGATGGAGTCTGGGAGGGAAAGAATTGATCACACGATGGTCAGCATGATGGGATGCCAAGAAAGCAGATTTCTGTTTTCTCCTCCCCTGCCCTGTTCCCCGAAGCTGAGGCTAGTTAACTAGAGGTCTAGGGTCCTCAACACAGTCCCTGAGCCCGAGGCAAAGAATTAAACCTCGGTTGTTGTTTTCCAGCCTGAGAGTCAGCAAAGTGCTCTTTAATGCCTTTTGCCTCAAGGCCTCAACTGACCTCAGCCAGGTGTCCCACCTGAGACCCGGCAAAGGGCTCTTTAACCCTTTCTTCCCCAGTGCAGGCAACAACAGAGGTTCTTTCCAAGGCCTCAACTGACCTCAGTCACATGCCCCACCTGAGACCCAGCAAAGGGCTCTTTAACCCTTTCTTCCCCAGTGCAGACAGCAACAGAGGTTCTGTCCAAGGCCTCAGCTGACCTCAGTTGCTTGTCCCCAACCTGGAGACCCAGCAAAGGGCTCTGTTATGTTTTCTCCTCCAGCATGGACTGCAGCAGAGGTTCCATCCAAGGGCTCCCTTGAGGCCAAGATCATCGGCAAATTTAAGTGTATAAGTTGCATAAAAGAAGAAAAGTGACAATAATTTCTGTGGGCTGGGATGTTTAAACAGCCCAGGAAACAGCCAAACTAGGTGGCCCCTTTGATGCTGCAAGGCCTGCTCTGCAGGGGTCACTCAGCTAAGACCAGGGCAGCAAGACCGATGATGGGCATCGACTCATCCATTGCCTCCGCTGGCAGTGCTGGAGGAAGCAACCGGTGAGCTGATGCCCAGCACAGTGGCTGCCAAAGAGTCTGAGCCAAGTGAGTCCTGCAGCCCTGGTGGGGCTGGTTGGCTTTGACTCAGCTCGCTCCTGATCACTAGCGACCCTCGAGGGCAACTGCCCTCCGTTAGCTTTCCTGATCAGTTAAATAGTCAGTCTGTCCCTGCTTAATGAGTTTTTTGTGTTTTGAAGGAGAGTCTCATACCTCTACATTTTGATTATTTTTTAAAAACATCCTCTGCAAGTAGAGAATTATTTATTTATTTATTTATTTATTACATTTCTACCCCGCTCTCCCCAACCTGAAGGTCAGGCTCAGAGCGGCTTACACAGTCTAAAAACACAATAAAACAATAACCCATTAAAATAGTTTAAAATGCAATTTAAAATAGCCCAATAATGCCCCTCAATGGCGCCAAAACTCCAGAGACAGAAATTGGTAATAAATTAGAGTAGCAGGGATACATTAGAACGTCTCTCTGTGTTAGTGTTTTGCTTTAAAGATAGGGAGTATTCAGAAATGGTACTCCCTGTCTACTGTGAAAGGGTTGCAAGCTCTCATTGGCCAATTGGGACACCGCCACAATTTTCAGCTATTATTATTGTGTATGCATCAATTTACCATAGTTTTATTATGTATATTAATTATCAGTCTAGCAATTTTTATTCATTTGTAATATTGTTGACATGTTTGTAATGGCTTAAGGCTGTATGCAAATAAAACTATTCATGGTCCATTGTGAAAGGTATGTGTGTCTGCCACACTGTCACGGTCGGGCAGGGCCAACGCATCCTCCAGGGTCCCTCTTGGAAGACTTCACAGGCCTTAGACTAGAGAGGAGAAGAGGTTAGCAATACCCTAGGTCATCTTCCTGCTCATTTTCTACTGTCCTCCCCTGTAGCCAGGTAGCTAACAAGGAGGCTAACCTGTCCTCCCAGGCCTGAGTCCCTGGCTCTTATAAGGGAGACTCCCTGGGATATGCCCAGCCCTTCCTCTTCCTGCCTCCGAGGGTTGCCCCCCTTCCTGGGTTGATTGGCAGGAGCTATTGCCAATCAGGTATGACTGGGTCAGGCCAGCCTCCAGTCTTGCCCTCCACCTCTTCTAAATGACTTCCCTGCCTCTCCCCAGCCAGCTGGTGCTGGGACATTAAGGCTCTGAGCCACCCCTGGTGGCAGCTCTTCCTTTCATACCTGACCCTGCTGGGTTGGGCATGCCACAGGTTTTTTGGGCAGGTGCTGCTTCAATGGGCCTACCACCTGGAGGGCAGAGTGCCCTGCTTTGTTGACCAACAGGGGTGGGGCTGAATTCTCCTGTGTGCAAGCCACTTCCAGGCAGGCTGCTCCAGCTGGTCCTCTCCACCTCTGCTAAGTGCAGGGCTGCTGGGGCTACCTCCAGACATAAGGTCATATGACCTAGAATGCTACTTTCATGTGTAGTCCAAGCTTGTGATTTAACATAGGCTATCTTCCAAGCCCAACCTGTCTAGTATATTTTTTCTTGCCCTTCCTCCAATGATCTTGGAGAAGCATACATGGTCCTGTTGTCTGCTTTATCCCCACAACACCCCTGTGAAGTAGGCTAGGCTGGGAGAGTGACTGGTCAAAAGTCACCCAGTAACCTTCGTGGGGATTGATCCTGGATCTCCCAGATCCTCGGTCAGCACTCTGACCATTATACAATACTGGCCCCTTGACATGGCTCAGGCTGGGGTGGAAAGAAAATTAGAACCCTTTGCCTGTATCCTAGTTTGTGTGGGAGTGAAAGCATGGAGCCAAATGTGCTTATTCTTTAGCCCTTTCAAAAATTGTCAGCCAAGGTATTAGACACTTTCTCTGTCTACAAACACAAGCACCCTCATTCCATTATCCTCAATTCCTGTTCTTCATGTTCTGCTCCCCACCCATTCTCCAAGACGGCTGTCCTTCATAGAGGACTCACTTTAGGTCTTGGAGGTAGAGAACTCCTGAGGCAGCTGGACTTGATGGCCTTCTCCTTCATCTTAGATGTTGTATTTGAGGGTGGCCACAATAATTTGATGATCCTGGTCCAGGAATCAAAGAGATATTCTTGCCCAAAGGATTCAGGGCACAGCTGGAGATAGAAGGTGGAGCCGCTCACCAGTTTAACTCTCAGCTGCTGCTTTTCTGTATCATGGATCGAGATCTTCACTAAGCACAAAGGGAATAACCTGCCAGGAGTTCAGATACAGGGTATGAGTTCATGTAAGGCTTTCAGCTGCCACTTAATACTCTATGCTGTTGGTGTTGGTAGAGTGCGAGTACGCAGAGAAGTGGCAGACTCACTGGTTAAAGATAAAGGTAAATGTTTATTAGGGAACTACATTATAGATAGGAAAGCTGACAGAGAAAGCCTCTGGCTACCTAGCTGGCTAAAAGGAGAGTGGGAAGTGAGCTTACTTGAAGTTCCTGAGAAGGACTGAATCCAATCTGGATTTGGAGGGGCTTTAGCCACTTTCTGTGGAGGGGGATCTCGTTTGCCCCTCTGTGTGGCTCCCCAACCCACCTCATGTATCATGTCTCGTATAGTTGAGCCCTAAGGGAGCCTTTAGAGGTTGATATGAATCACAGTGACTGGAAAACATGGTACTCCTTAATTTTTGTACTGTGTTGGAAGTCTCTCTATCCTCCTTTTCAGCCACAGATTTGATGACCACTAAAACCTAATAATGGTAACACAGTAATGGTGGCATAATTTCAGGACTGAAACGGAAGAACTTCCTGTGAGTCCTGCTTCTCTTGCTTCTAGTGGTGGATTGTTCTGAGGATGCTGTCTGAACTTGCTGTGGAAACAGGTTGAAAGGCTCACCTGCTTAGCTCATATTTCACTTTGCGCTTGGGATCAAACTTGGTATCATGTGGCAGTGTCGGATCTTCAGATAAGTAAATGGGCCGTGCCACAAGCAGGACATCAGGGACCGGGAGGCCAGGGTTTGTAAAGCTGATACCAACTGTTGTAATGTGCTCCTCATGGATGACTTCTATTGGATCCCCATGCTTGCTGATCTGAGGGGCAAGGAAAAGGAATGCACAGTTGACCAGCTCTTCAGTGTGGGGAATGCCTAACCCATCTCTCTCTCCCCCCCCCCACTATTTTTAATTTATTTCAATAATTACAGACCTCGAACAAAAGAGAAATATGACAATAGGGGTGGCAAGTGTACACCTAAGCACCTATAAAGGGTTTCCAGATACCTAAAAATATGTCCACATGCAATTGCTGTCTAGATGCCATATGTTCAAATGTTGATTGGGTTATAGGGTCCTCAATCCACGGCATTATGGGAGGTGGGCATTTATTTCTCTGGTGTAATAGAAGTCTTTTAGCAACAGTAAGGGCTTAGAGGGTTCACTTTTGTTGACCATCAGCCCCCAGAAGACAGGCAAATAGTTTAAAAGTAGATAAGCATCCTCAAAGATCAATGGACATTCTAATTCAAACTTGATATGAGCAATTACTTCCTCGCAAAAAGAACAAATAATTGGACATGCCCAAAGCTTTTCTTCAGGAGACGTATCTTGAAAGTGTCAAATTGCTGGTGTTGTGTAGAAAATGGCTCCTGCAATATTTGATGCTGATTAATAAATATGATGGACAAAGTCTCAGGAATGAACGGAATGAGGCGCTAGATTGCCCTATTTTGCCAAAGTAATGGGAGAGCTCCCTCTTAGCAGACATGCTTTAGAAACAAGGCACTCCCCCTTCGCTTGGGGAATATTAGCCTTGGAAAGGTTACAAGAGAAATAGCATGTCTTCTCAAGCTGATTCCACAAGGAATCTGCTTTTGGCTTCCAAACTGCAGCCCCTCTTTTGGGGCATCCATGACAGTGCCCTAATCATCCTTTTTCCAGTACTCCCTTTCTCAACCCCGCTTTGATTTGATTTGTTGGAGAATCGGGATGGCTTCTGCTAAGGGAAGCCCTGCCTCAAAGATTTTGAGGTTCTCTCTTTCAACAAGCATATTGATGGAGAGATCTGAGAAACAATAGACTTCCAGTAAGCTTTTGATAAAGTCCTCTTCCGAAGATTGCCAAAGAAACTAAGCAGTCATAGGGCAGAAGGTCCGATTCTGTCATGAGTTAGTAACTGGTTAAAAAACAAGAATGGACAGGGAGAATGGACAGCTCTTGCAATGGAAGGAAGTGAGCAGTGGGGTCTCATAAGGGCTGGACAGTACTGTTGAATTTCACTGTTCAATAACCTGGAATCAAAAGCGAGCAGTGAGGGGACCATATTTCAATGGGCTGAGACTGGAGTGAGTAGTACATCCTCAAAGAATTTTTCACTGAAAGAGAATGGAGGCAAAAAAAGAACCCAGAGAAAGTATGTATGTATTTTTTTTTAAATGACATTTCTATTTCATGTTATTTCCATCAAATGTGGGGCTGCATTGGCTTGGTGGGTCACAGCTGCACAGGAGTGTGCTGACTGCAACCCACCAGCATGCATGTATTTGAAATGCTCCTCAGTTCTGTGTTTGCAGCTTGCAAGCTTGATTTGATCCCAAGAAATAATTCGCTTTAGAAATATCAGCCCTCTCCTCAAGTCTCCTCTGTGTTCACCTTTTCTGCCCTACCTCAGCGGCTTACCTGAACAAAATCACTTTCAAACACAGGGGAAGATCTGAAGAACCCATATTCCCCCTTCTGCAGCTGGCGCTGAAGGGGCCCAATCTTTGTGCTACAAAAATATTTCCTGTGACTGGATCCCACGTCTCCAGAAGGCATCTTGGAATTGTCACTAGAGCTGGAGAGAGGGGGATTGACAAAAGCAGATATATTCAGAAATTTGGCCCAAATGCAGGCTTTTTGATTAATACAAAGTTTTGTGGATCTGTTGACAACTCTTTGGCCTTAAAAAGTGTGTGAGAGAGTGATTTAGTGGTCAATTAGACTCTTGAAGGAGTTGAAGGGTGTGTCTTTTTTTGGTGAGGAGACAGAAGCATTGGGTGTGCTCCAGCCAGCTTTTCCACTAATGAAAAGGGGAGGAGGGGTCCCTTTGGCCCCCAAAAGGCTATGCTGAGGATGATGGGACCTTCACAAACAAAGAGAGGAAGTGGGCACAATTTAGCAAGATAGCTGGATTGAATTCATTTATTTATTTCTCCTTTTTTCCTTTTTGTTTCTGAAGAGGCCAGTGTATGTGGGACATCTCCATTTGAGGTTTACGGCAGCCCCAAAGCAGTTTCTGGGGCTCCAGGAGGGTCTGCTGGGAATTCCAGGGTGCCAGGTCTTCTGCTGTCTCCTCCAACCTGTGCTCCATTAGGTAGGCAGGCAGGGGGGAATGCAGAAAAAAAATTGCTGTCGCATCAACAGCATGATGTCATTTCTGGGGTGAACCTGGAAGTGAAATCACAAAGCTCTAGGATTCGCCAAAACCTCTGTGGTCCCAGAAGTAATGTCAGGTTACTCTAGGATTCAGTAGAAATTCTGTGGTAAAGCTATAGAGTTTCTGCTGAATCTTAGAGCAACATGCAGTCACTTATGGGTTCCCAGAAATGACGGTCATGCCATTGATGCGACCGGACCCCGTGTCCCCACCCTCCAGTCTCCCAGTGGCTGGCAGCCCAACCTGAGACTTACTACAGTGCCACAACAGGCTGTGATCACTGCTTACTTACCCGCTCTTTCTCTCTTGGCAGTGACTGCCAGAATGGGATTGGGACCCCCAAAGGGATGGGGACCCCTCACATGGTGGGGCATCTCCTCCAATTACTCCTTGTGCATTCACTTGCCTGTCCCATGCCAGGAGGCAGAGTGGGCTGTTGCAAGTCCTTCTGGGTTGATACCATACTCCCAGTGGGGGGGGGGGTGCTTGGGGAAGTGGTAGAATGCAGTTCTTTTGCACTCTTTCCAGCCCTTTTGGGATGCAAAGCATACAATGGAGGCATCTTCTACACTGTCTTCCAGGAGGTACGGTGTGTGAGTATGTGCCTGTGTGAGCTTGACAGCAATGGGGGGCGGCATGTTTCGTGGAGGGGGACACAATGGAGGTCATCTTACTCAGAGCTTTTCAGAGCATGTAACTAGCCTGAATAATCCCAGGGACACATATACACTTTAAACAAATATTAGGTGTTTCTAGGGGTGTTGACTGTCTCTTGGGAACTTCCTGGAGATTCGGGGGCAGTACCTGAGATGGGCAGAATTTGGGGAGGGGAGGGAGGTCAGTGGAGATGTGATATCACTCTAGGGCTTCTGCTTCTCTTAGCCTCTATTGCGTGCCATAGCGGCCGATTACCAAAACTGCCATTTGCTCCGTGGGAGCTGATCTCTGTAGTCTGGAGATCAGTTGTAATTTTGGGAGAGCTGCAGGCCCCACCTGGAAGTTAGTAACCTTACAGTGCATTCCTAAAGATAGTTACTCCAGTCTAAGCCCATTCATTTCAATGGCCTTAGACTGGAGTAACTCTGTTTACGAATGCACTGTTAGTTTCATCCCTGACACAGCCCCCATTTGCCCCATGGGTGAAACCGGCATGTATGGTGGACTACTTGTAAATTACCCTGAGGCAAATAGTCACTCCCTGGGACCATTTGAGGTCAGCAAAATGGGGCAGGGGGAAGGCTTTAGCCCTTTCTCTCCCCCCACATGATGCCTAAGGACTGCAACGCTTCCTCCATTTGTATGGGGCCTTGTACTGTTCTGGCACCCAATACATGCTGCATATGATGAATAAGGCTTGTTGCTCATTTTGCTCTTCAGCCTTCAGTTGTAGTTACCCCTGCCTACAAGCACATCCGTTAGCTTCTATTTAAATTGAAGAGAAGGCTGACCAGGATGCAGATTTGGCCCTGTATTTTTAATGCCCGGCCTCAGACATGGAACACATGAAGCATTCCTCAAGGAGACAGTGCCTCTGAGGAGGCACAGAGTGCCTTTTGCGGGCCACTGGTTAATCACAGCCTGATTCCATATGCCTGGTACTAGGGGGAAAGTCATCCAGGTCTGTGGATGAGGCTTCTAGTTAGAGTTTGAGCCTCAGAACCTCTTCCTTTTTTAGCTTTTAGTCCCCTGTATCACTCACCTGCAGGACTTTGAACGACTGATGTGAATGCCTGATTTGGCCCAGTCAGTCAAGCTCCCGCTCTTCAGAACCCGCCTCGTCTGTTGCCACATCAGAAGCTGTTTTATGACATCACTATTGGCATCAGACTTTCTTTTAATGATGTCAAATAAATTGCTCTGGGCTGCTCTTACCTCTCTGTCCAGACCTGCTTCGACTAGAATGACTTTCTTCTATGGATCTTCTGAAGCGGGGAGGAAAAGAAATATCAGCAGGTCATTTCTGAACCCGTAACCCCCCTTTTAGTGTATCTGAACAGCTGTACACTTCACACACGTACAGAGTTCCTCAAACTCACGTCTAGGTTGTTTCACAGATGTTTAGCTGGAAATTGGTTCCCCCTGTGACACTTCCTTGTTATTTGTGTCACGTATAAAAGTTAATACAAGACTGGCCATGACTGCCCCCCCCCACCCAAAAAAAAGAACCTTGCTGGATTTTTAGTTTGCACTATGGGATGACTAAAGTCAAAACAGATTTCAGAAGTAGGACAGCATCTTGCATTTAACGATGGACTGCCATTGAAAATCGGTAGCTCTGGGCGGCATCTTCCTCCGCTCTCTCTCATAATGTTTTGGCATGCTTGCCTGCATGATCACACTCCATGCTTTCTCATGTATCCCTGCCAGCAGCAGCCAGCAACATGCACTGGGAGTGGATGACCATGCTGCTATGTCACAGCGCATGAACGGTGGAGGGAAACAGTCAAGCCTGGATTTTGAGGACCGGAACAAGCTTTTACGAGTTGGGAGTTTCAGGATGTTCTCCCTACATGAGATTTTGCTGCCACTGCTAGCAAAGCTGGCGTATCAAAGCGCCAAAGTTGACTCTCCACTTCCAGAGGGCCCATTCGACTAGGGCTCAGGTTTCCTCAGCTGCTCCAGCAGTGATATTTTGGGGCAGCTAGTTGCTTTGCCACTGGCATTTCATTCATCACTACTCCATGGCCGTAGGCACCAAAGCTTAGGCAGCATTAGGGAGAGCATTTTTTGCAATTTTTTCTGTTGAGCAGCCTCACACCCATCTCCAGGGTAAGTGAGCTTGCGACTCTCCCATGTGGGACTGTCCAGGAACCACAAAGATGAAAACAGAGCTGCCCTTACCTGTAACTGTTGTTCGTCGAGTGTCTTCTGTGCAGGCACACATCTCTCCTTTCCCTGATGTGAGCTGCTCCTCATGATTCAGGCTCCTACACTGCGGCAAAGGGAGAACTGAGGGAAGAGTGCTCCCCTGCCCCTCTGTCATGTGTCCATTTGGACAGGGAGAGCCGTTGGCTGTGGAGCATAAGAACATAAGGAAGGCCATTCTGGATCAGACCAAGACCCATCAAGGCCAGCAGTCTGTTCACAGAGTGGCCAACCAGGTGCCTCTAGGAAACCCACAAACAAGACGACTGCAGCAGCATTATCCTGCCTGTGTTTCACAGCACCTAATATAACAGGCATGCTCCTCTGATCCTGGAGAGAATAGGGATGCATCATGACTAGTATCCATTTGGACTAGTAGCCATGAATAGCCCTCTCCTCCACTCCCCTCTTAAAGCCTTCCAAGTTGGCAGCCATCACCACATCCTGGGGCAGGGAGTTCCACAATTTAAGTATGCGTTGTGTGAAGAAATCCTTTTATCTGTTTTGAATCTCTCACTCTCCAGCTTCAACAGTTGACCCCGCCTTCTAGTATTATGAGGAAGAAAAGCTTCTCCCTTCCCACTCTCTCCACACCATGCATATTTTTATAGACCTCTATCATGTCTCCCCTTAACTGCCGTCTTTCCAAGCTAAACAGCCCTAAGCATCTTAACCATTTTTCATAGGGCAGTTGCTCTAGTCCCCTGATAATTTTGGTTGCTCTTTTCTGCACCTCCTCGAGCTCTGCAATATCCTTGTTTTAGGTGTGGTGACCAGTACTGTACACAGTATTCCAAATGTGGTCTCACCATAGGTTTGTACAAGGGCAGTATGAAAGCAAGACAGAGGAGAGGAGAAGCTCTACTTCGGAGCTGATCTTTCCAGAAGCTTGAAAGTTTTTTCTCAAGATGGAAGTCAGAAGAATATCCAGACATTGAAGATTGGAAAAACAAATTAGCAGAACATTCAGTGATGGCAAGAATGACTAATTTGGTGAACAAGGCTCCAACGGAGAATTCAAAAAATAAAAAATAAAATGGGACCTGTATTATTTATATGCTATGTAGGGCTTGTTTAGGAGTGCCGTGGCGCAGAGTGGTAAGCTGCAGTACTGCAGTCCAAGCTCTGCACATGACCTGAGTTTGATCGGTTTTAGGTAGCCGGCTCAAGGTTGACTCAGCCTTCCATCCTTCCGAGGTTGGTAAAATGAGTACCCAGCTTGCTGGGGGTAAAGGGAAGATGACTGGGGAAGGCACTGGCAAACCACCCTGTAAACATAGTCTGCCTAGTAAATGTTGGGATGTGACGTCACCCCATAGGTCAGAAATGACCCTGTGCTTGCACAGGGGACCTTTACCTTTTTTAGGGCTTGTTTAAACAGCAAGAAAATTGGTTAGTCTTTCTTTTTTCAGGATCTAGTATTACATAATCTAGTTGTTGGAGAGGATGTGTAGACATTATTATATGTGAGCAAATTATCAATGGACGGGGTGGGTGGGTAAGATATAAGATAAAGGTATAGCATAAATACTACAATTTCATGGCCAGTGTAATAAGGCTGTTAGTAATTAATAATGTATTAGTTTTGGCATGTTAGCTGAGCTTACAATGAAATTAAATGTTTCAAGAGCACCCTGGCAAAGTATATAAGGTTATATTGTAGTAGTGCATTGTGAGTGGTTGTGTTGCATTATGTTGTGTTATAATACTAGAACATGGGTCATCTGCTAAAGCTGGAGGGTGAGAGATCCAAAACAGAAAAAAGGAAGTACTTTTTTCACACAACGCATAGTTAAATTGTTGGAACTCCCTGCTCCAGGATGTGGTGATGGCTGCCAGCTTGGAGGGCTTTAAGAGGGGAGTGGACATATTCATGGAGGAGAGGGGTATTCATGGCTGTTAGTTAGAATAGATACTAGACGTGCTGCATACCTATTCTCTCTAGTATCAGAGGAGCATGCCTATTATTTTGGGTGCGTTGGAACACAGGCAGGCTGGTGCTGCTGCAGTCGTCTTGTTTGTGGCTTCCTAGAGGCCCCTGGTTGGCCACTGTGTGAACAGACTGCTGGACTTGATGGGCCTTGGTCTGATCCAGCAGGGCCTTTCTTATGTTCTTATGTGTTGTGTATGGTATGTATTGTTGGTTTGTTGTGTAACAAATTGTGTGAGAAAATAAAAACTTATCAAACCACAAAAGTTTTTTTTCTCCACTGACTGATTGCTACATGGGGGGGGGGGTACAGAAGGTACAGAAGTTGAGAGACAAACAATACAACCTGGGAATATTGAGAGCACTGGCCATGTTTTGGAGTGGAGCCATAGCTCAGTGGTAGAGCATCTGCTTAACATGCAGAAAGAGCCAGCTTCAGTCGCCGGCAGCTCCATTTAAAAGGATCAGGAAGATGGTATTGTGGGTCTTGTCCACATCCGGACAGCTTGTGTAGCTTCTCTGTTGCTGCCGCCACTGTCCATACAGTACGGTGATGGTGGGCTTTTCTTTACCCCTGTCTCCTGGCAGCAGCCATCTCCACAAGAACATAAGAAAGGCCATGCTGGATCAGACCAAGGTCCATCAAGTCCATCAGTCTGTTCACACAGTGGCCAACCAGGTGCCTCTTGAAAGCCCACAAACAAGACGACTGCAGCAGCATTATCCTGTTTGTGTTCCTCAGCACCTAATATATTCGGCATGCTCCTCTGATCATGGAGAGAATAGGTATGCATCATGACTAGTATCCATTTTTATTAGTAGCCATGAATATCCTTCTCCGCCATGAACAGGACCACTCCCCTCTTAAAGCCTTCCAAGTGGGCAGCTCCCCCTCCCCCCGCACCTCCCCAATTTGCTCTGGGGCATGGTGGTCAGCTAGTAGGTTTTCTTGAATAAACCACATTGAAGTGAATAGGAGACGTGTCAAAGTGTTCTTCTTTAAAGAAAAAAAGCGCCTTTGGACACTGGCACATTTTAGGTTGTGCGTACGTGCACATGTTTTTTGCATATGGGGTTTAGGTTCCTCAATCTCATTACTTTTGTGCTGCTTGGAAGGCCTTCGAACCAGAGAATTCACGAATCCCCACGGTGGTGATGTGTATAAACGGAGACTCTTTACAAATCTGGAAGTTTTAATGTTTACATAATGATCCGCAAATGTAATCTGTAGGACGCTGGGGAAACACTGAAGCTTCTGAAAGTCCAAATGTGTGAACAGAGGGGCAAAGAGGCTCCATTAAGTCAGCACTTATTGAAATACCACTGTTCAGCAAGGGATTTACAGTTCCTAGCAGTAGAACAAATGCGAGCACGCTGATCCATCAATATTGATAAGGGTGCTGTCGCAACCCAAATCTTTTGGGATGTTGACATTAAAAACCGTGCAATCTCACAGGCTCAATGGACAGTTCAACTTCAGTTCTAAAAATATGTGGGTATTTAGGATTTGGGCCAGTCACACATAATCAGCCTCGACCCTGGCAAGTATTTGGATGGGAGACCTCCAAGGAATACCCGGGCCATGATCCAGAGGCAGGCAATTGCAAACCACCTCTGAACATCTCTTGCCTTGAAAACCCTACAGGGTCACCATAAGTCAGCTGTGACTTGATGGCAAAAAAAATGGAGAATTGCTTCTTCTCATGGGATGAATTTATTTGTAGGCTTGAGACAATGGATGGGATCCAACCAGCTTTTCTGAGAGCGAGTGTGGTGTAGTGGTTAAGAGTGGTGGTTTGGAGTGGTGGACTCTGATCTGGAGAACCGGGTTTGATTCCCCACTCCTCCACATGAGCGGCAGTGGCTAATCTGGTAAACTGGGTTTGTTTCCGCACTCGTACACATGAAGCCAGCTGGGTGATCTTGGGCAAGTCACTCTCTCTCAGCCCCACCCACCTCACGGTGTATGTTGTGGGGAGGGAAAGGGAAGGTGATTGTATGCTGGTTTAAGTCTCCCTTAAGTGGTAGAGAAAGTTGGCATATGAAAACCAACTCTTCTTCTTCTTCTGTTAGTGAAAAAGGCAAGAGGGTTCCCCTTTGACCACCCAAAAAGGCTATGCTGGGGATCATGAAACCTGCATGGACAAAAAACCATTAAGAGCAAGATGGAGTGAAAAAGCTGGCTGGATTCAAGCCAGTGTTATGAGGACTGCAGCCTTTTCACTGTCTGTGTAAAGCATCGTCAAGTCACAGGTGACTTAACGGTGATCTCAGCAAGGGGCTTTTAAGGCAAGTGAGAAGCAGAGGTGGTTTGTCATTACCTTCCTCTGCAGAGCCTTCCTTGGTGGTCTCCCTTCCAAGTACTGACCCTGCTTTCGAGATCTGATGCGATCAGGCTATACCATGCCGCCTTCCCTTTCACTGTCTTTAGGCTAGCTGTTAGGCAAGAACCAGTACTGAGAATTAGTTTTCTTCTTACAGACAAGGATGTAGATGAAGGTACTGTCTACATATTTTGAGTTTTACTGCATACAATGGTCTATTTTGTAAAGTACATTTTAGAAGCCTCTGTATTCTATGATGCTGTGCATTGGGGTTTTTTTTAGAAATGTTTCAACTTGGCTGTGAAATTCTTTGCTGTTCAGTAATCGGATAACTATGAGTATTTTGAGAATATACACATGCACACACTTGCTGCCTTTGATATAATTTTAATATGTTTCTAGAATATCTGTTCAGAATGCACATGAAGCATTGCTTTGTAGTTACAAGTACGGATTAAGGAGACCAAATACATTGCTGTTATCTTTCAAAGAGGCGTTTATTTATTTGAATATTTATGTCCTGCTTCTCCAGTCATTCAAGGTGTCTTAACAGCGAGTTCGAATAAAATACAAACATTTAAAATCCACAAAGCAAAACTGAGCTCTGAGTATGTAAAGGTTTCTTTAACCAACACCTACAGAACACTTTCCTGGGAGTAAGACCTGTTGGATAGACCTGATCTAGGTTGCATCCACATGGTGAGGATTCTGTATTTTGCATTTGTTGCCTCTGCAAATAGAGAGTCACCCATATTGGCAACAGAGCATCTCCATAGCAGTTTTCGGTACTCTTTCTTCCATAATCTGCCTTTCCCCCTGTAATTTCCTTCACTGGAGGGCTATTTTTTTTTTTGCTAGTTTATGGTGACCCCATAGAGTTTTCAAGGCGAGAGACATTAAGAGGTGGTTTGCCATTGGCTGCCTCTGTATAGCAACCCTGGTATTACTTGGAGGTCTCCCAGCCAAATACTAAGCCAGGTCAACCCTGAGATCTCACATGTTTGGGCTACCCTGGGCTATCCAGGAGGGCTATAGCAATTGCCATTTTTAAAGGGGCCTCAAAAAGCCCTCTGGTGCAGCAGTGGAGGAAATGGCAACTTGTGAGGGACTGACAGGAGGCAAATGGCATTGATTTGGGCAGGACCTCTGAAAATGGACGCCTTCACATCCAGATGGCATGCTCACGCACTTGGACCGCATTCTTTCAGAAAAGATGGTAGTAAACCGCTCTCAACTTACTTATGGTGACCCCAGCAAGGGGCTTTCAAGGCAAGTGAGAAGCAGAGGTGGTTTGCCATTGCCTTCCTCTGTAGAGTCTTCCTTGGTGGTCTCGCATCCAAGATGATGAGATCAGGTTGTACTTTACCCCTTTCCCTCCCCATTTATTCTATTGGGAACAAAAAAACACACACAATGATTTGATCCTAAGATATTGGACATCTAACATAAATTTTCAGGAATTGTAAAGGAAAATGTTGGGGGTTACCGCACTTGCATTCCCAGCGATGTATTAAGAGTTTGAAAATGTTATAAAAAATACTGTTCACACTTTCTATGTATTCCCACCGTTGTATTAAGAGTTTGAAAACATTATAAAAAATACTGTTCGCACTGTGTTTGGCCCCTTTAGCTGTGAAGACATCTTCCAACCATTTATAAGCCATGGTGTCCAAAAACCCTTTTAAAGCGATGGTTTTTATAACATTTTCAAACTTTTAATACATTGCTGGGAATACAAAGTGCAGTAACCCCGTTGAAAACTCCTAAAATTGGCAATTCCTAACATTTGTGATGCATGGTGTGTTTTTCCTGTCCCACAAATCTCTCTCTCTGTGGTGTGGTAATTATTCTCTAGGTTATCAGGAAGGGTCTGCATGTACTCATGAAGGGTGATGTCTCTACAGAGCACTTTAAAATGGTTCTCTGGATCAGAATTTTCTTGATGAACTCCTGGGGTGTTTTTCCTACCCCATTATGTTCCATTCCATAGCCTGGGGTAAAAAAAAAAAAACTACCTCAGTAGCAACATGCAAAGATTGCTGGAATTGTTTTTCCCAGCTTTAACTTTAGGTGGTAAGTGGCTGTAGTTTGGAGATATTTATTTACTACTGTACAGGTGACGATGTCCTAAAAAGAAAAAAAGTTGTAGAACTAATTTCCTCTGCATACTGCCCAAAAAAAAAAAAAAAAAAAGACAACCGGGATGTGGAAATACCCTGCAAACAACTATTTTATGGTTAAATCCATCTAAGCCATTAGTCGTCATCACATCTTGCGACAGTGAGTTCCACAAGGCAACTAACTACCCACTGTGGGAAGTCCTGCTTCTTTTTTTCCATCTGGAATCTACCGCCATTCAGTTCTGGCAGGTGGAATTGTGGTATTATGACAGGACTGTTTCTTTACCGCATGATTAAATTTCTTGGATCGTTGTTGATGAATTGGAAATTACTGGACTATCTTTCTGTCATCTTTCTATGATCTTTCAGTTTTGCAATTTTTTACTTTGTCATCTTATTAGCAGCTACATATGGTGTTTTTCAAATCATTGTTTTCCTATATGCCGTTTCTGATGTTACCATATGGTGCGTCTAACATATTTGACTGTCTGTAAGATTTGCTTTTTTGTCATCTCATGTGCCTACGAGAAGTTGGAGTTTTTAGTTTAGAGGAAAAAAGAGTGTTACTGCTCATCACCATTTCCGGCACGGCTGTGGTTTATATCTGGCCAAGTTGAAGTAGGTGCCAAGCCAATGCGCAAGGCCCTGTGAAGGCAGTCCTTCGTGTAGTCTGTCAAAGCATGGACAACATCCCTCCGGGTATTTTTTTTGGGGGGGATTAAAACCCTCTTTTTTTAACCTTTCACATTTTTTCTGTAAACCGAGGGAGTCCTCCCAAGACAATAGAAAATGCTTTCTGTCTGTACATGGCCCCAGTCTCTGGATGTGAGAACCCGCAGCTGGGGCCATGTTTAGGATGAGATATAATGATAAACAATGTGGACAGAAAATTATTTTTCTCTTAACAGCGGAGTTTGAGGATCCTCTGAGGGACCTGGTTGGCTGCGGGTTCAGGGTGAGTAAAGAAGCATTTGTTACCACAAGGTATAATGGCTGTTAGGTTAGGTGCCTCTAAATAAAGGTTCAGCATTATCACAGAGCAGTGGTCTGTTAATGGTTTGGATTCAGCAGAGGCATTTCTATGAATGAAACGGGGAAGCAATTTTTGCTGATTTCCCCTCTCCTGCTGCAGATTTCTGACTCCTACCATGCTGTTCCTGAAGATCCCTTTTTCCCCAGGAGGTGGCATTCTGGGCTGCATCAGGAGGAGGGAGGCAGGTAAGTCCTGGGCGGAAATCCCTTCTCTCCACAGAAATCTCCACTGGATCTAAGTCAATAGCCATGATAAATAAGAATGAAACCTCCATTTGTAGAGGAAGATATCTTTTATCCTGTGGGTTTAAATAGATTAGCTACCAGTTTCCCCAACCTGTAATTTCTGTAAGGGTATCTGTTGGCAGTCATGTATTGGACTAGGTGGGCTTTTGCACCAGTCTCTCAAGGCAGTCCTCATGAACTGACATTCTTACGCTTTTGTTTTCCCCTAGATTGGGCAGCTTGGCTCCCTTTCTTGAGTTTTTCTGGATGCAATTGCCCTTTGCAGTCACCTCTTCTGCAGTGCGTCTTCTCTGTGCCTGTGGCACATGGTGGTGTGTCGATACTGTCAGCTGATCATTCTAGAAAGGCAGCTGTGTGAGTTTGTTGCAGCAAAAATGAAGAGGAGGAAGGCTTTAAGAGGGGAGTGGACGTGTTCATGGAGGAGAGGGGTTGTGCTTGTTTGGATATCTGTCGTGGAGATATTCCTGTATTTAGCAGAGTGCATTAAGCTTAGCAGCAGCAGAAGCTACACGTGCATGCGTGTGTGAAAAGAAAGGGAGCATCAGTCGTATTGTTAGGAAGGGCAGTTTTTCCAACAGTGCTGACTTAATGGAGCCTCTTTGCCCCTCTGTTCACAAATTTGGACTTTCAGAAGCACCAGTGTTTCCCCGGTGTCCTACAGATTACATTTGCAGATCATTATGTAAACATTAAAACTTCCAGATTTGTAAACTTCCAGATTTGTTTATAAACATCATCACCATGGGGATTCGTGAATTCTCTGGTTCGAAGGCCTTCCAAGCAGCACAAAAATAATGAGATTGAGGAACTCTACCCCACACCCAAAAACCATGCACACAAACTAAAATGTGCCAGTGTCCAAATGTGCTTTTTTTTCCTTTAAAGAGGAAGAACACTCTGACACAACTCCTATTCCTTTCAATGTGGATTGTTCAAGAAAACGTACTAGCTGACCATGCCCCAGGGCAACTTGGGGAGGTGCGGGGGGAGGGGGAGCTGCCCACTTGGAAGGCTTTAAGAGGGGAGTGGTCCTGTTCATGGAGGAGAAGGATATTAATGGCTACTAATAAAAATGTTTGCTGGGGGTAAAGAGAAAGATGACTGGGGGAGGCACTGGCAAACCACCCCGCAAACAAAGTCTGCCTTGGAAACGTTGGGATGTGACGTCACCCCATGGGTCAGGAATGACCCGGTGCTTGCACAGGGGACCTTTACCTTTATCTTTTAATAAAAATGGATACTAGTCATGATGCATACCTATTCTCTCCATGATCAGAGGAGCATGCCTAGTATATTATGGAACACAGGCAGGATAATAATGCTGCAGTCGTCTTGTTTGTGGGCTTCCTAGAGGCACCTGGTTGGCCACTGTGTGGACAGACTGCTGGGCTTGATGGGCCTTGGTCTGATCCAGCAGCGCTTTTCTTATGTTCTTATGTAGGAGTCTGGTGGCACTTTAAAGACTAACAACATGTCCGCTTCCTGAAATGCAAAGTGGAGCTGATATGTGTGAGCTGTCTGGCCCTTGCAGAGGAAGAGGTTGACGTGATGGTGTCTAGCTCCCTCCCAGCTTGATGATAATCGGTCGTGTTTGTTTACTGCAAATCACTGCCAACACTGTGTAACCTGCGATGGGAAAAGGAGATATTGTTTGTAATGGACATTATAAGAAGCTGGAGGCAGAAGGTAACCCTTTTTTCAAGTCTGAGGGTGATACAAGACTGGCATGGGGCCTATGTCAAGTTCAGGCTTATTTTTCCAGTCTTGTTATAGGTTCTAATCAAACAGGTTCTGCAGGGTTTTTAAATTTTTTTACAAAAATTATAGCCCCAATTTGATGGTTTGATCCGAGCTGTATTTCAGTGACCATACAAGACTTTCTGATTGGATACACAAGCACCAATCAGGGTGTCTGCCATCTGATAGTTCCCCTCCCAGAGTTGCTCCTGCTCTGCATGGTCAGGGCCGGATTCTGCAGCTGGCTCCTGCTACCTCCGCCTGCAGGGATGAAATGAGGACACACTGGCTAAGAATTCCCCCCCCACACACACACACACACTCTTTAACCCCTCCATTGTCACCACTTCCACTCCCGGTCCTCTCGTAGTACAGGGGGAATATGTTTCTCCACAGCCCGGGTGGGAAAGGGTTAATACAGTTTCTTGGGCAGTCCTAGCAGCTCCATAGCTGACAACTCTTCTGCAAGGGGGAAAAAAGGTTCCTTTTTTCGGCAAAACAAACTCATGTCCACCTTGAATAGAGGCTATTCCTGTCTGCGGGAGGGGGCCAGTCTTAGATCCTTCTGAGCTAGAGATCTACCAGGACCCACAAAGAGCCAGACCAAATGATTTCGTGGGCCTTAAACGGCTCCCGGGCCTGACGTTCCCAACCCCTGCTTTACAGAGTCAATCCATCTCTTGTTGGGTCTTCCTCTTTTCCTGCTGCTCTCAACTTTTCCTAGCATGATGGTCTTTTCCAGTGACTCTTGTCTTCTCATAATGTGGCCAAAATACGATAGCCTCAGTTTAGTCATTTTAGCTTCTAGGGTCTGTCCAGGCTTGATTTGATCTATAACCCACTGATTTGTTTTTTGGGCAGTCTGCAGTATCCGTAACACTCTCCTCCAACACCACATTTCAAAGGAATCTACTTTCTTCCTATCAGCTTTCTTCAATGTCCAGCTTTCACACCCATACATAGTAATAGGGAATACGGTGGCATGAATTAACTTGATCTTGGTTGCCAGTGACACATCCTTACACTTCAGAATCTATACAAAGTCTAGACTCTTGTTTTTCAATTTGAACATCCAGAGAACAGGATTGCAGTCTCTGCGAGTGAGCCAAGCCCCTCTGCTCCTCCCTCCCCCATTCCAGAGGTTTCTCTGACCCTCCCCTGGGTGGCTGTCGAATCATCGGTATCTGCCGCTGTCCTGTCAGTGCATCTGTGAGGCAAAGGAGGGGCCACAATGGCTCTCCAAAACAGCGACTCGGGAGGGGGTCCCCTTCCGCAGAGTCACTGCTATTAGCACCACCGTCAATTGGCAAGTGTGTCTGTTTGGCAAGACGTATTTGAGCTGTAAAAATCCTAAGCAAAGCTTAGCTGCAGAAAAAGCCTGTTCAGCAGGAACCGTTTGCACCAGCTCTTAAATATTAATAAGACAGCCCAAGGAGAAAGTGAGAAGGGGGGGTGACACCTGAATTTTTAAAGCTAACGAAAGCAAGACATTATATTCTCTGCCTCTTGACTGTGGCCTCACGACTGTGGCCTCTGTGAGGCTGTGAATGTGGGAGGGATTGCCCCCAAATTTAAATTAATGGCTTCTCCCCCCCCCCCCCGCCCATGTATGCTTGCAAGTCCCTTCTTTGCTATTGGTTGGGCTGCTGTGATGTCGCAGACTGTTCATGAGCATTCTGATGGTTGAGGCAAGGGCCAGTCATAGAATGATGAAGCATCAAGGCAGTTCTGAAAGGATTTGTTTGGAGAGTAAAAAAATGTGGTTTCGCTGACGTAGAAATATGAACCTCACCTAAGCAAGAGATGACATTGGGTACTTCAGGAGTACTTTATAAGGAGGAGGAGGAGGAGGAGTACTTTATAAGGAGGAGGAGGAGGAGGAGGAGGAGTTGGTTTTTATATACCAACTTTCTCTACCACTTAAGGGAGACAAACCGGATTACAATCACCTTCCCTTCCTCTCCCCACAACAGACACCCTGAGAGAATGTGACTTGCCCAAGGTCACCCAGCATGGCTTCGTGTGTAGGAGTGGGGAAACAAATCCAGTTCACCATGGGAGATGAGCCTCCGCCGCTCATGTGGAGGAGTGGGGAATCAAACCCGGTTCTCCAGATCAGACTCCACCACTCTAAACCACCACTCTTAACCACTACACCACGCTGGCTCCCAAGAGATGCCCAAGGGAGCTGGTGAACAAGATGAAGCGGGGAAGCAGAAGGAACCCAAGATCATAACTTTTTATAAATGGTTCACCAATGGACCAGGCGAGGTTGTAGAATCTCCTTTTAGGATGTTTAACTACAGTTAAGTGTTCCTCGTGACTTTTCCAGATCCTAGGGAATCAGACCTAGGCTGGAGGGTATATGGTTGGAATTTGATTCTCAGGTTTATAGGGGCCAATTTGTATTAGAGCCATCATGCAAAATCTTTTCCACTTGCCATTTTCCTGGTCTGAAATGGCCCTACAAGGGCACTAGTTGGCCACTGGGGAAATTTACATGCAACCCTTAGACATGTTGTTTCCCCAGTACGGTAAATAGCGCCCTGCAGTTGTAATTTCAGTCCAGGAAAACATTGCTGGGGGAGTGGGAAAACTGACCCAGTTCACCAGATTAGCCTCCGCTGCTCATGTGGAGGAGTGGGGAATCAAACCCGGTTCTCCAGATCAGAGTCCACCGCTCCAAACCACTGTTCTTAACCACTACACCACGCTGGCTGGTAAGGTTAACATGACAAGGGGAAATTGTGTAAGCTGCTTTTGGGTCCCCACTGGGGACAAAGGCAGGGTATAAATGAAATAAATAATGTGTAGCAAGGCCCTCAATCCCTTGCCAATTCTATTGTTTTATGGGCCAGGGACTGCAGTGCTTTTTGCATATTGGAAATGGCAATCCCAGTTGTAATTGAATATACCGTTGCACATACTTAAGACCCCTTGATTTAAGCAGAATGTATCTGTGAGCCTGGATTTAGCGGAAACGTCGTTATTCCTCTTTAATAACAGCCTCTGACACCGAAACAGATGTTGCACAAGGAGAGATATAACGGTTATTGGATCTTTCGGCTGAAGTTGCATTGTCGTGCTGCTGTTTAAAATACACCTTTAATAAATCCAAGATTGGTTCACTCAGGCCCAGATTCGTAATAAAAATTATTCTGGCTATAAAAGGCAACAAATAGCCTCTAAAAGTTTATAGCCTCACTAATATTTAAACGCTAAAAGGTTGCATTCTCATTCCAGACGTTAAAAAGTTATATTCTTGTTCCCGGCCTTCCTGGATGGGCTTATGGGCTGGTGGAACACCGCACCGCGATCCGGGGAGTACAGAAGTGTATTTTGCTGCATAAGAAAAAAAGACTCAGGCGGCAAGTAGCTACCACCTACCGATAAAGGTTTCACAGTTCTGGAGCACATGCGGTCAAGCTGGGCTTAGGCATTATGTAGATGACCTAACATGAGAAAGAGAACGTTCAGTCAATCAATCAAATTTATTCATGTTGTGGTCACAGACCTTAACAATCCAGCTACACCCTAAAAAAATTCAACCCACAGCATGTATGATCCTAAATCACAATAACATCTACTACTACACATCGAAATAAAACAACAAAGACTCCCCCCCCCATTAAAATCATTTCCCAGCAGGGAAATGCAGACCATGTCCAACCATTGAATTACCTATATCAGGCCTATTAAAACTTTTCCTTAGTTAAAATGCTGTAATGAAAAAGGAGGCCACTCTCTTTGTAATAGGTAACATTCAGGTGGGGCATGTTGCTTACCTCTTGCAATTTCTGAAAACAATTTCCTTTTATTTATTTCTCACTATTGAAATTTCTGAGTAAAATGTTGGTATGAAGATTTGCTAGGCTGCTGAAGTCCAAATGAAATGGCTTTGCGGGCCAGATCCGGGCCACCAGTTTGTTTGTTTGTTTGTTTGTTATTTCAATTTATAGCCCTCCCTCCCTGGCCAAGACCTGGCTCCGGACAGGTAACAACCATAAAAACAAATATATCAATAAAACAATTAAAATAATAAAACATAATACCACAATCATCTAACTATTAAAACCGTAGATGACGCATAATATCACAGAGCACTCGCTGAGAGTATCAGTGTGTTATAGCCAGCCAACCAGCCAATTTGAAAGTATCTGAGCTCACCAGACCGCCTTATTTTGTGATAAGGCGAGCCGCTAATTTCTCTTTTAAGCACTTTTGCAGTAAAATATTTATGGTTCTTGTGGGTTATCCAGGCTGTGTAACCGTGGTCTTGGTAGTTTCTTTCCTGACATTTCGCCAGCAGCTGTGGCAGGCATCTTCAGAGGAGTAACACTGAAGGACAGTGTCCTTTTATGACTTGTCATGATGCTCAGTTGGCCATCTGCAATCTGTGGTGTCTCTGCAGTGTCTCCAGAGGAGATCTGAAGCTGGGCTTCAGGTTTGCACATGCCTAAGATGATTTGGGCATAAGAATTGACTCGCTGGGTTTGCCCCATTAGGGGCTTCTCGTGTACTGATATGAGCATGTAAGGTTTCCCCAGCAGAGCAAATAGCAGCCTTTGGGGCCTTTTCAGGCTGGGGAAATGGCATGTGGGGAAGGGGAGGTCTAAGCCCGCTCTCCTCAGATGCTGTGGTCCAAATCTGAGTTGGGCCCCCAAGTGCCTGCAAAGCATGGAGAACTCAGAACCTGTTTGTGACCCAACTTGGAGAAATACTCAGGATAAATGTACTGTGAATTCAAATCCGAGAACAGTTGTTTTCAGAGGACAGATGGGCTGCCATTCAGTAAATTGATACATTTATCTGATCATTTAAAAAATCTTGTGGCAATGAGTTCTGTAGATCCTGTATGTATTGTAGAAGGACCCCTGTCTTTCTTAAGCGAGCTGCTTTGCAACTTTTTCTGTGCTAGTTTTTATCCTGTTTTCCTACAGGAAGCTAAGACCCCAATTGCATTTTTGGTTTATGAAGGACTCTTGCTGGGGGCTCATAAGCTACTGATTATTATTATGATTCTTCTATCTGGAGCCTATGATTACTGTTGGCTTGCCAAGCCAATATCCTTTGCGAAGTCCCACCCTGTCCTCCGAACCATTTTTCACAGCGTTATTGCGTTGGTGACTCGCGCCAATCTCGTGAACCATTCTGAGCCTTTGACTCCTTCGCACTTGTGCCGGCGCCTGGCCAATTTCCTCCCCTGCTCCTCAGATTGTATTTATATATTTGGGCTGTCTTTCCAGCTTGTAATACTTTTACGTTTGTCTTTGCTGAATTTCATTTTACCGCTTGCAGCCCAGAGTGCCAATTTATCAAGGTCAGTTTTATCAAGGCAATTTCGAAAACTCTAAGCGAAGCCTCTTTTGCGGAGAGAAGGAAGATGGAGGAGGAGACATGAAAGAAGCTCCATTGGCAGTGGGATCCCTACACCCCTGTTTAGCCATGAAGCTTATTGAGCCCATTCCCATAGACTCACCTACCTCACAAGGCTGTTGTGAGAATAAGGCCAGAACGGCACATGCAGTAGAGGCCAGAATCTGTGATTTGGAGTCTCCAGTGAACAGCACAAAATGAATGAAAGTGTAGAAGCTTTCATAAAATCATAGAGTTGGGAGGGATCTCCAGGGTCATCTAGTCCAACCCGCTGCACAATGCAGGAAATTCACAACTACCCCCACACACACACCCCTAGTAACCACTGCTCCATGCCCAGAAGATGACAAAAAACCTCCAGGATCCCTGGCCAATTTGGCCTGGAGGAAAATTCCTTCCTTACCCCAAAGTGGTGATCGGCATTTCCCTGGGCATGTAAGAAAGGGCCACAAGAGCCAAGCACTGACACAACCCTTCCTGCCCTCCCACTCATGATCTGCCTAAGTCCACAGAATCAGCATTGCTGTTAGATGGCAATCTAGCCTCTGCTTGAAAACTGCCAAAGGAGAGCCCACAACCTCCTGAGGAAGCCTGTTCCTCTGAGGAATCGCTATCACCCCCTGCAATCCCTTCTCCCCATAACCCGTGGGGAAATAATGGACTGGGAGAGCAGATTAACACTCCCCTCCCGCTTGCTGCTTCTCCAGTTTAAAAGGCCGCCCACCCTGCTGTTTTGCCATTGTTCAGCAGAGAAGCATCTTCCCATGTGTAGCTTTCCCCTCCAATGTTGCTTTGAGCTCCCTGAAAAGGAATGGGAAATCTAAGTTGAATATGGAAAGAGAAGAGGATTTCTCCTTACAGCTGGCCTGCTGAATGGGTAGGGTGGGGAGAAGACACCGCAAACCTTTTGGCTCAGTTCAGAATGTCTCATAAAAATGTGGTTTTATGTTAAACTAACTATAGTCAGTGTGGTTGTATGGTGTGTTGAGTTACAATGTTTCAAACCAAGATAGAAAATGTGGTTTGAAGTTGTTTTTGTTGACAACAGTTAGTTTTGCATGATGGACAAACATGGTCATCCTGGCATGTTCCTCAGCCCATCTTCACACATTTCCTACTACAGAGATGCTTAGCAGGAGCAAGGGCGATGAAACCACCATTGGTCAAGGCAAAAGAGAGAGAGAGAGATCCTGGTTTCATAAACTAGCCATGGTTAGAACAAACCATGTTTTTGCTTTATGTCTGAACCTGTGCTTTGTTTTTCCATTTTCTTCAAGCTTTCCCCATCATATGTTTTGGTTCTTTATTTCCTAGTTGTCATAAATAAATGTGTCATAAATAAATACAGCCTTGTTACAACTTCAGTGATCCTGTTCTGTGTGAGGGTAGTCGGAATTTTGTGTGAGTAGGCAGTGTGTGTATTTTCCAACTTTGCTACGTGTGGATGCGTAACCCTAAAAAATCTGGGTTGCCAATTGGTGCATATTGAAACTGGGAAATATGCGCATTTGCCCTGTTGTCATAAAACGGCAACCACATGTCAAGAAGATCACCCATAGCACGCTCTCCCCTTTGAAGAGGAGGAGAGGAGAAGAGGAGGAAGAAGAAGAGTTGGTTTTTATATGCCTTTCCCCCACTATGGAAATTGCTGTAGCTGTATAAAGCTCTCAGAAGGAGGAAAAGAAGAAGAAGAGTTGGTTTTTATACGCTGACTTTCTCTACCACTTAAGGAAGAATCAAACCAGCTTACAATCACCTTCCTTCCCCCTCCCCACAACAGACACCTGTTGAGGTAGGTGAGGCTGAGAGTGTGTGACTAGCCCAAGGTTACCCAATTGGCTTCATGTGTAGGAATGGGGAAACAAATCCAGTTCACCAGATTAGCCTCCACCGCTCATGTGGAGGAGTGGGGGAATCAAACCTGGTTCTCCAGATCAGAGCCTTTGCATGGGATAGGTAACCACTGCAGTTCCTCTTCTGGTTTTTTCCCCACATCCAGAATCATACGGGAGACGGGAGATAATGATGGGAGGGCGTCAGCTTCATCTCAGACACATGAAATAAACACCTGTTAAAGGCTTTATTTTTTAATTAACTTGACACTAATTACAGAAAAAGCTTGGGATCTTCAGGACTTCATTTGCATGGAAAGTAGCTCATTGAATAAAGATTGGGCTCGAGCTCCATTTTAAAGGATTAATCCCAAGGTGTTTGCTATTCAGGACAGGAATCTTAACTCCCCAGTCTTGTCATATTTGGAAGCTAGCAGAATAAAGTTCATTGCTGAGCATCTGCCAGGGAGGCATCTAGGGACTAAAAAAGATGATTGGAACAAAGTGATATTGGAGTTTTAGTGCGCACTCCAGCTTTCAAAACATGACGAGGGGGGAAAAACACTGGGTGTGAAAACTGAAATCTGTAAGTTGGGTTTGCAAATTCTGGTCCTCAAGTAGTGGAAAGCACTACCTAGTGTTAGGATCTGGACCACAAAATGTAGAATTCTCACCCAGGTGAAATTCCAGAAAACCTGTCTAGTGTTATCGTGCTGGATAAAGCATGCCTGGGTTCAAGTCTTTACTCAGCTGTGCAGGTTGCTGGGGTATCTGGGATAGTTTGCTATCTGCTGTCCTGACCTACCACACAGGGTTCTTGTGCGTGTTGCAGGAATAAGTAAAATCCTCATTTTAACTTCAGGTTTAACTGTAGGGCAGTGGTTTTCAGACTGCCAAAGCTTACCGGGTAATTTCTATGAGATAATTGGCAACGGATGTGCTTTCTGGAAGAACTGATTTCCTACCATTATCAGCCCTTCCCATGCAAATCCAGAGTGTATCCTGAACTCATGCCTGGGGATGGGGAGGTCCAGAAAACCCAGTCTACACCCTTTGTCAACTGAGAGCACACCCTAGGACATGCGCTAGAATTCTATATCTATGCATTATATTTTTAGATGTACACTTGGGGGGGGGGGAAATGTGTGTGAATGAGACTTAAATTTTGTATCAGACAGATGTACTCATCATGAAATCAGGTTTAGTTGTGAGCAGATGGATGATGTCAGCAGCAACCCTGAGATTTGCTGTCTTGTAAGCTGGGTCAGCCCTGGTTGGTATTTGGATGGGAGACCACCAAGGAGTACCAGGGTTGCTGTGCAGAGGAAGGCACTGGCAAACCACCTCCATTAGTCTCTTGCCATGAAAACCCCCAAAAGGGGTCACCATAAGTCGGCTGCGACTTGACACAATGTGCAGGAAGTTACCAGAACAGTGGTCTTCATCTCATGGCTTGGGACCCTCAGGTGGATCTTGATGCTCCAGCTGCTGGTTCAAGAATCCCATATTTTTCTGCTGCCTTTGGGAAGAAGAAGAGGAGGAGCTGCTGTTGTTGGTTTTTATGCCCCGCTTTTCTCTACCTTTAATGAGTCTCAAAGTAGCTTACGATCATCTTCCCTTCCCCACAACAGACGCCTTGTGAGGTACGTGGGGCTGAGAGAGTTCAGAGAGAACAGTGACTGGCCCAAGGTCACCCAGCAGGCTTCACGAGGAGGAGAGGGAAACCAACCCAGTTCTCCAGATTAGAGTCCGCCGCTCATGTGAAGGAGAAGGGAATCAAACTTGGATCTCCAGATTAGAGTCCACCACTCTTAACCGCTACACCATGCTGGCTGCAAGCATGCAAGCATAGAGAGTTAGCCAGGCTCTCTGCCTCTCCTTGCATGTGCCCTGAAACGAGCAGCAGTGTTTCAAGGCAAGGTCACACAGTCGCTAGGAAGAACTCCTCTCTGGCTCTGACCCTTAACTGGTTCCTCTTCATGAGACCCTTCTGGGTGCTTGGCTTGTGTTTCCTGTCTCTGACTGTCTGCTGTCCATGGTCCTGACCTTGACCGTGGTGTTATTGTCCATTCCATTCCATTTTATTTGCTGCACGAAAAAACCAAAAGGTCACAAGCAAAAGGAAAAACAGTATACAAATTAACAACTAAATAACTAAAATCATATGTAACATTTCATTTCAAATTTCTTATTTTAACTATATGAGAATACAAGTTAAAATTTAAAAAGTAATACCATTTAATGCCATAGGCAAGAATTTTCCAACCACCAAGGACACATTTGGATCAACATCTGCTAGCAACTTGCCTACAAGCTCATGCTTTGTATCAGGGATCCATTTTTTAATATACCTATAGATCCATTTCTTGTGGGCCACTTTGTATTTCTTACAATCGATGGAAAAGTGCCAAATGGTATCTAGGTCCCCCAAGTTACATTTGCAAAATCGGCTTGAGAAGGGTTGGTGTGATTAACTCTTGCTCCCCCCTTTTCGTGTCACACAAGTTTGATCCCTGAGCTAGGGCAAAAGAGGAATATACTTCTACTGGCGCAGAAGTCCTTCAAGTGTGGCACATGGTGTTTTTAGATTGGTTTTCAATAAAGTCTTGAGGTATTTTATTTATGAAAGTATTTATACCCACTCGTCCTCTTGGCTGAAGGCATCTGTATGTCTGTTTTAATGTTTTTTGTTATCCAAGTGGTTTTATATTGTTGTCACCACCCCCTCTTGAGTCCTAGTATTTGGGAGAAAGGTGGGTGTATAAATACTATAAATAAATATCCTTGATGGATCCCTGGGTCTGTAAAGGTGGGAGACAACTGCTCTAGAACATAAAGGTATATTCAAAGGAATGGGGGAATCCAGTACCAGGTTTGTATGTAAACCCTTCTGGTCCTTTTGTGAAGAAAGGGCACACATCTATGGATAGAGGGAGGCAATTTGAGGAAGCATTTTAGGAGTATGAGCAAATTGTGGTAGAAGGCATTAGCCCCGCATTCAACCGTGCTCCTTAGTCCAAGGACACCGAGATGCTTGATTTAAAATTAAAGGTTGATGAATAAGGCCAGGGTGATTCATCACTGAGGGATCTTGGGTAGAGTTGGCAGCTAAGCTTTTAAAAGTGCCAAATGATTGCTGTGAACTGCAAATGGCTGCTCGTGGCCCCTGAGCTGGCATGGAGCAGGGAGCAAACTAACTAGCCACTGGTAGATCTGTGACATGAAATCCCCCCACCTACCCCCAAGAGCTGTCTCCTCTTGTTTTTGGAGGCTTCGTAAAACTGTTTGTTATTGAGCAGAATAGAATGGACTGGGTTTTTTAAAAGCATGTTATGATCTATTACCAGTTTTATGTACTCGCATGTGCAGGTGGTGATAAATTAAGATCTCTAAATTCAGGGTTTTTTTTCCTGATGTTGTTTACTGCTACACACTCCCCAGACTTTGGGGAAAGGTGGGCTTTCCAGAAGAACAAAGTCTCTCTTGGTTATGACCAGCAGTGTCCCAAACCTTGACTTGAATCCTAGCAACCCAAGCTAACAATTGGGTCGAAGGCTTTCACGGTCAGAGTTCATTGGTTCTTGTAGGTTATCCGGGCTGTGTGACCGTGGTCTTGGTATTTATACCCCACTCGTCCCAAGACCACGGTCACACAGCCCGGATAACCTACAAGAACCAACTAACAATTGGGATTCTGTAGTTGGTTAAGTGAGCGGCTTCCCAAGACTCCCTTGAAAGCTCCATGGCAGAACCAGCTGGCAGGACCTGCCATGAATCATAGAATCATGAATCATAGAATCATAGAGCCATAGGGTTGGAAGGGACCACCAGGGCCATCAAGTCCAACCCCCTGCACAATGCAGGAAATTCACAACTACCTCCCCCCTCCACACACTCCACACAGGTTACCAAGCATAAGGGCTGCTTCACCAATCCCTTACCTTCCCCACCACCCAATATGTTTCTGGTTCCCTTTCCTGCTGCACTCCATTTTCTTCCTGCCTGCACCAAAGATGCATTCTAAAAAAAAACAAAAACACTACATTCCAGTGCAGGGGAAGAAAAGTACTTTCTGTATTTTAAATGTTAATGGTCAATTGGCATGTTTTTGAGGGTTTAGAAAAAAAAACACCTTCATTTTGCTCTCCATCCCTGACTTGGTCCAACTCTGGCTGGATTCTCAGTCGGCTGAGCAAAAACACCAAGCCAACAACAGTGAAAACATCTAATTAGTGTGTTAACACCAAGCCATTAGGGGAGAAAGTTCAGAGATGGGGAAAAAGATCAGCAGATATGTAAAAAAAAAAAACTTTCTGTTGCAGTTTCTCTTTCAGAATCTGCATAGTTATAAAACCAGCAATCGTAATTTGGCACTGCTGTCATAACTAAGTGCCTCAAAAATACAGGATTATTTATTCAGCTTGGCAAAAATGCTCGTTTGTGGTGTCTGTTCAGGGGTTTTTCAGCTTTAGCTGCCGTCGACAAGCATAGTATTTGCTTTTTAAAATGAGAGAGAATCTGAAAATGGGGCTCTCACACATGAAGCTTGCATGTGTGTCTGAGCAAATGAAAGAGAGAGAGATGGGATTTTTTGTATTGGCCTATGAGTTTCAAGGGGACTAGCTCCTTCGTTTGCATTTTAAAGATGTCTTCGTTGAGTGTTTTGGTATCAAATGCCTGGAGCTTTGACAGGTGAGATAGCGTATTGAAGTCTAAAATAAAAAGCTTTTTTTCTGGCATTCAGGTCCAATACTCCTTTTGCTAGACTTGATGTACTTTTTAGGAGTTGCTGGAGAGTCAGAGACTTTGGTAAAGAGGACTTCATAGCTGAGGATAGATTTAAACTTTGATGTTCCTCCTCCAGCTTCAACTTCAGTGCCCCATTCTTTGTGAACTAAATATAAGTTGGAAAAATTCAAGAAGATAAATTTGCAGATTAAAAAGAAAAGAAATGGAGGGGAGTAGCTGGAATTGCAACCCTGAACTCATTGGCTGGGGAATTTTTTAAGCGGATTGGAAGAAGATCCATGGGGTACGCAAGCTGTTTGTGAAAGATGCCGAGTGGAGCTTGCGGGGATTTGGCTGGAGAGTTCTGTCTTCTCCTCCCAGCTCTGGGCTGGTAGCATGTGGGTGATATGTTTGGAGAATGCCAGGGCACTTGAATCTCGGCCCTGAAGGAGAAATGAGGAGGCTGAGGTTTCACCAGAGGCCAAGAATTATGCAGAGATGAAAAGAACTTTGCAAAATGGACAGATGTCCCTCCCGTTTGTCTTGACTTTCTTCTTGAGCTCCACATTGCTTAAAAGTTCTGTCTCCCAGAGAAGATGGCATCATTCCCTGTTTGTACAACTCTTATTTGGTGGGATTACAGAAGGGAATGGTGGGAGTACTTCCTTCAGTTCTCCCCACCCCTCAAAATATTGATTTCATATTGGGACAATTTATAGGGGAGGGAGGTTCTCAAATAGATTTCCCTACTTCTAACTTTCCTTGCAAAAATTAGAATTTATATTGTCTTTCTTTTTTATTTCTTAGTTCCCCCCTTCCTTTTTTCTTTTTTCTTTCTTTTCAGCATTCCCAATTATGAGGGCTGATGGATTTAGGTATTCTTTTCAAAAAATAAAGAGCATGAAACTTGGCAAGTCAGCTTACACAGGACACTGGAATCTCCTTTCCTAGGTACACGTTTGAGCTACTTTGAGGTCAACTCTCGATTTGTTCAGCACTAAGCAATACACACACGGACATCGTCATGAGTCAGGTGTTGTCCGAGACTAGGGAAGGTCCTGTGCCCAAAAAGGGAGTCGTTTCTCCTTTTGCCATTGGAAAGTCTGTAAAAGCCAACTCTGTATCTGTTTTTGCTGTGGGACCTCAATTGTGGAACACCTTCATTGCATCGATTTGTCTAGTGCTACGCTTCTGGAGCATTAAATGCCAGACAAAAGCACTAGGCTTTTTGTTGATTTCCCCCCTTTTTTCCCCTTCTGTCTCCTTGCCCAAGCCCTAATTATTCATGTTGAAGATACTTACACCCTGCTGTTCTCTCCCATGGAGGCCCAAAGCATCTTACAACATTGCTTTCCCCCTCCTCCATTTTATCTTCACGACAACCACCCTGGTTAGGACGAGAGTCACGGGCCTAAGGTCCTTCAGTGAGCTTCCCTGGCTGAGTAGAGATTCAAACCCGGATCTCGCAGATCCTAGTCTGACACTCTAACCACTCCACCACACATGCTCTGATCTTTTATCTGCCGGTTATTTTTATTGTTGTTGGGCTGTTGGTTTTATGATGAAATATGGTGATTTTGTTGCTGGTTTGACTGGTGGTCTTGTATGGTTTGTTTTGTGAATTTAGATATAGTGTTGTTGGGTTTCAGTTTGATCATTGAAACAGATTGTTGGAAACTGCCTCAGGGGTATGTATACCCGGGTTCTCTAATGCCAACATCTTTTCTGGTGCCTGCCAAGTGTTAATAGAAAGGGGAAGAGGCCAGGCGGGACTTTTGCCTAGCAAGGCTTCTGATAATCCACTAGAGATTTGATAAGGTGTGTAGATTTTTTTAAATGTTGCTTTGGTAGCAGCTGCCACCACAGCACAAGGATCTTCGCCGTGTGGCTGAAGATCAGCTGGGGCAGCCATTTTATGGCAGCCATTTTGGGGACCCCGATGGATGCCTAAGGTTGGATCCCGTGCTTTGTTCTACTTAAACAAGTTGCAACTTCCACTCACACAAAATCTCCACCCGTTCCCCTCTCCCACTGCAGACTCTCTATACTGTTCCTGTGAGTCCGTTGACCTCCACCCAGGACCAGGATTTTTGGGAGCACAGCAGGCTGCACCAGGAAGGAAAATTCCATTCTGCCTATGCTGCTTTACTCCCAGAACATAGAATCCCACTCTGCGAGGACAGGAAGTACATTTTAAAATAAATATTGCTTTGCACCACTTCCAGTTTAATACATTTGAATGGAATAGATTCACGCATTCAGCTTCAAGCGATTGGTGGATGGTTCATAGTCATATGCACATCCCTCGATGATCTGCATGTCTGAATGTATGGCCACACAGGTATAATGCCACATAGAGACCTCAGCGCACAGTGCTTTTCAAATAAATCTGTTCACACAGTTGGTTTCCTGTCATCAATGTACATTTATTGTGCATAGAGAAGTCACATAATACACCCTAATCCTATTTTGAGTATGGTTTTAAGGCAGCAGAATGTTCCTGATATGGGGCAGTGGTAGGCAGAGTGGATGACCTCTGGAGACCCCTTGCTAGCTCTTTGATACCTTCCATGTTTGGATCAGAGCTGAGGGATCTTTGAACGTAAGAAGAGTAGTCTGCGCCCTCCCATCACCCGTTTGAGGATTAAAACCATGACCTGTACGCCGGGCAGCTTTGCATTTATCCACACGCTGGCCCGTGTATAATTGAATCCGTTTATAAAACTGCTCTTTAAAATGTTAAACATCTTTCCCTTGAAGGTCTTTGCCATCAATCAGGCTTGCAAAGAGCCTCAAAGCAGAGGATGAGCTGAGGCCGCTGTAAGAAGTCCTTAAGCAAATGTCCGTCACTCCGGCCTCTGACATTTTCCTTCAGCGGAGAACGAGAAGCCCACGGAAGGTCACCATGTTGGATTATGTCAGCTTGTGCCGAACGGCACCGTGGCCTAGGCCTGGGTCCCCCAATTAGCAAACAGGTTAAAGGCAAGCGCCCCTTGTTCAGGTTCTTCTCACAGGAAGGCTCCAGTTCCTTTCTCTGCGTGATACAGCGGCTTGGGAAAATGTCAGCCTGCGGACTTAAACAGCGTGATTCTCACTGTTGAGGTTATTTCTGAGCATCTCTGTGCCTCTCAGCTGCGCGGGTAGGCCTCTCTTTGCAAGTCTTAGTCCCTAAATATCTCCCATTAGAGCTGATTATTCATTTAGTCGTTACCTTTACAGCCGACCATATCCTGCTCTCTCAAGGTGGTAACTCTAATTTCATCTAGGCCATTGCAAGTGAACATTTACGTGAACTTGGAGCCCGTCAACCCTGCATATGGGGAGTGCGCTGTCTCCGGTTCACATGTATGGAGGCAATACGCGAACAGAAAATCCACACTGTGTCCAGTTCACGTAATACGACAATTGCACATAATGGGTGCATCGCAGAGATTAGTCACGCCTGATAAATGAGGTTGGCAAGCTCCCATTTTGCGTGAATGTGACATCTGCACAGGCCTATGCACTCAGCGGCCACAAAGGCTTGGTGGCTTTTGGGGCACCCCAAGAGGGCAGGCAAAAATACGGTCTAAACTGCTTTCCGCTTACAAAAATTTCCTCATACTTGTCAATCTGGTTTTCTGCAGAAAGGCCACCCGGTTTATGGTTTTAATATGATGTTTTAAATTATTGTTAGGTGGTTTTATATATTTTAAAGGTTGTTGCCCGTCCTGAGCCCTGCCTTGGTTGGAAATGAGGGTGGACTATAAATCCAAAATAAATAAATAAATCTTCCCCAGTATACATTTTCAATTGTCTTCTTTTTTCTCAGTTCATAGATTTTTAAAAGAGGTACAAAAGACCTACCAGTCTTTCCTCCCCCCCAAATCTGGTGTATTTTGTCCTCTAATAGTCTTGATGTGAAGGAGAGATGTGCTGCCATTTTAGAGGTAGCAGTGGAAGATGCTGCTGGTGAGGGTCAGCTTCGTCTTTTTTTTAGACCCTAAACCAGTGAACAGTAGCCACAATCCATCCGAATTTTGTGAAGGGATCTCCTTAGCAGCTCATTATACAAAAAGCCTATATGGTTGTGTTGGTGGCACAAGAGCTACGTGTTTGGATTTTTGCAAGCAGATCCCAGTTGGGAAAGTTGACATGAGAATTTGTCTTCCCAAAATAACGTTCAGCTCTGATTTAGGACTTTTCAATTGGTAGTGGTTCGAGTGTCGAACTAGGATTTGGGAGACCCCGCTTCAAATACCCACTCTGCCATGGAGGCTTGTTGGGTGATCTTGGACCAGTCACAGGCTCACAGTATAACCTACCTCACAAGGTTGGTGTGAGGATGTGATGGAGGAGAGGAGAACAATGTAAGCCACTTTGGGACCCCATTGGGGAGAAATGCAGGGTTTAAATGAAGTAGATAAAAATGAATGTGTGGATTGGGCCTGAGTGGATACAGCAGATCTGGGAACAATGAAGGAGTTGATGTCACCTTCAGTAGTCCCAAAGGTCTTGTGAAAGAGAGTTTTTAGGAGATCAGTGGAGTATAATCTTCTGAATACAGGGGGCTTGGAATGTAACCTCCAAGTGTTTTGCCCTAGATTACTATGTGCACTGTTGTTTCTTTGTCAGAGACATGGTCAGGGGTCTGTCATGGCTATTTTAATACCTGCTATCTGCCAGTTGCTGATGCAGTGCCCTTGGCACCATCTGGCTGAGACTGTCATAATCTTGTCATGTAAGTTAAGAAGTGCTGACGCAAAGCAATAAAACCTGCCACCGCCACCCCACCGCCCGAAATGGATGCCCTTTTCTAGGAATTGGGCTGCCGATTTCCCCACAGTGCCGTGCTTGGGCACATGTTTATCTTTGACCGAGGTTTGTAGGACGTCTGCCAAGCCCAATATTATGCAGGCTCCAAAGTGTCAGGTTTAATCTCCTGAAGATGACAGAAGCGATGAGGTCAGGAGATGTGGAGAGCCGAGCTCCTAAAGGTTCTTGGAGATGTGTTTACAAGGGAGAGGTTTTATTTTCAGCGTTTGTGACGGAACATCCCGGGGGGAGCTTGACGAGGAACTGGGGGGAATGCTGCGTCCAGATCCATTAGATGTGTTTCAGGTTGTGTTGGCAAGGGAGATACAAAAAGATACCATATGCAGGACGATTATGCCCCTGCTCTGATGGGAGCACTGAGACCCTTGAGCACGTTGTGTTTGAATGCAAAATCTACAACAAGATACGAGAAGCCGTTCTTTCTGTATTATCGGACCTCCCAGGGCGATCCAGAGCTTTTAGTCTTTCCAACATGCTCTCAGACAAGGATATGGAGATAACTTTTAAAGTGGCCAAATTTGGGTGGCAAGCAATGAGGATCAGGCGTGCATGGGTCGAACTTAATGGTTGAGCGATTTTATATTTATATTTATACTAATTCCAAACATGTAATATTTTTTAATTAAGCGCTTAACGGCTTTTATGAGTGAGAGATTGATGTTATAGGGGCTCACACTTGATGCACTTTTATATGTGTTGTGTTATGTATGTATATCTGGTATGTTTTTATGCTGGTCTTGGACAGTATTAAACTCTCTTCTTTTGGTTGTGTTGGAAGGATGCTGCTTCCAGTTACCCACAAGCAAGCTTTTTTTTTTTTTTTTTTTTGCTTTTTTTTGCTTTCAAATAAGGACTCATCAAGGCCTCGGACAGGGCCCGAGGCAAAGAGAGGTGTGAGCTGCCATTAATACAGTTTTGCCCGAAAGCTAGAAATATTTAGAGTCCCCAACCAACTGGCATTCCAGACAAGCAGCTGCAAAATAGAGGGAACCTTCCAAACTCCAGAGGGACCATTTTCCTTGTTCACACCATATCCCTCTTCAGCACAGGCCTCCTCCGCCCTGAAAGGTTTTCAGAAAGGCAGCTGTGATAGCTGAGTGAGAAGGCTGCCATACTTCAGCTCTGACTACCGAAAGAAAGGCTTTGTCTAGGAAACTCTCACAATAAAGGGCACAGCCATCCACTCAGATTCGCCAACCTGAGCAACTTGGGAAAAGGGAAGGATGAAAATGTGATAGATTTGTGAAAACTAGGCTCTAGTTGTGGTGGAAGAATATATCCTGTGGCCAGTGAATAACCACAGAGTGCTTTCTTTCCAACCTCTGGAAGTATCAGGAGCATTAGTTGTTTAATGAATTTACTTTATAATCAAGGGGGGGGGGCACAGATCAGGAGGTCGATGAGGCAAGTGGATCGGGGTTGTGGGAGGGGAGCAGAGTGCTTTTCCCTCATCACTAAGCTCTGGCCAGGCACAAATCTAGCAGGATGCAGGGCCCGCTGTGCGGTGGGGTCTGGCCTGGGGACCATCCACCGTGTATTTGATGCAAACCTCAGGTGGGAGGGAGGGGGAAAGACTAAAAGAGGAGCCAGGACCAAGTCTTTGTGAACCTCGCCCGCCATTTCTATGCATTTCCCTCATGAAGTGACAATTCGCTTGCTTCAAGTGAGAATGGAGGGGATTGTTGGACCAAACAGGGGACTGAATAGCAGAAAGGTCTGTTTTTAGTCTTTGCCTATTTCTTATTGCTTCCTTCGAAGCCTGACTTCCAGGCATTATTGAAGCAGTAAGGTATAAATTGCCCTGATCTGGATGGCCCAGGCTAGCCTGATCTCATCAGATCTCAGAGGTTAAGCAGGGTTGACCCTGGCAAGTATTTGGATGGGAGACCTCCAAGGAATACCATGGTCATGACATGGAGGCAGGCAATGGCAAACCACCTCTGAATGTTTCTTGCCTTGAAAACCCCACCAGAGGTCGCCATAAGTCAGATGTGACTCAACGGCAATTTTTTAAAATAAATAATAAATACTGAACTGTTCCCCTATTCAGTTTGTTGTAAGGAAGGGCCCTCATTTGCCAAGTAGCCAGAAGAAAGAATAACTGGTCATTCCTAGTGGATAACTGTCCAGTTTGCAACTGAGCAACTCCTGAGTAACTAGAATCATCACCCCACACCTGAGATTTGAAGACCAACCCTTTTGGGACAAAGGGTGCGATTTCAGCTCTGCCAGGAAAGAGAAGGTTCACGAGTTTGAAGAGAGATGGTGGAGACTGGCTTCCCATCTCCTTAGATATCAGTCTCCAAGAACCAAAGGATGTCTGTGGAAATCACTCGGCCGTGCCTGTTTGCTTCTGATTTAGCTTTGTGCCGTAACAGCGGAAGGCTTTTGTCTGACTGGTGATTGCTGTTGATGGCTCTTAGAGGTGTGGTAAATCACCTTTCCAACTATCAGCACAATTTAGCATTGCTTGAGTGGGTATTTAAAAAGAAATACGGAGCTAATATTCAGGCAGTGGTTGAGGAAATACTAGCGGTCAGGCTCCTAACAGCTAAGACATGCATGGTATCATAAATTAAACAAATTGCTGTCCTCACCGCTGTTTCCCCAAAGTGCTAATTATCTGGAATGAAGAATAAACTGATGGTCAGAAGCTGGGAAACTTTGGGGAGGGGGGGAGAAAGATCTCCTTGGCTTACAAGGACTTGGTTAGGAGTCATGTTAACATCCTAGGAGAGGAAGAATCTTTTGTGCTTAATACATCACTTGGGCATTAACCATATGATGCTCATATTCCTAGTCTTTATTGTCTACCAGTTTGTTGTCTTAACCAAAAGATAATGCTAATCCCTCTGACATTATTTAACATAACATTTTCGTTGCTGGGTTAGGCCAAAACCTGTTTTTCTGTTTCCATCAGAAGACTCTAGACTGTCCCAATAGGATATAAAGTTGATGCCCTCCTTTCTGTTTCTCCCATATCTATTATTTAGAGATACACTGTCTCCGTACATGAAGTTTCTATTTAATTATTATAGTTGACAGCTATTGACAGAGCTCTATCCTCTGAGAGTGTGTCTAATCCTTTTAAAAAGCCATATAAACGAGTGGTCATCCATGTGGTATCATGTTTCCTTAGCTACTTACATATTGTGTGAAAAACTATTTCCTTAACCTGTTTCCTTGGATGACTCTTGGTTTCTAGTATTGGGGGACTTCTGGTCTTCCATTCTGAATTTGCCTTTACAGTGTGCAGCAAAAATGTTGGGAACCATTATGGCACACTCCTGGTTGTTGTATTGTGAGATACCTAGCCCCAACCAGTCTTGCCCATGTGAATTTAGTGCGAGACCCAGAACATGTTCAGAAATTTCTGCGAGACTTGGAGATTTGGGGGCAGACTTAACATTGATTTTCAGCCAAGGTAATTTGGGGTTCTCTGAGGACAGCGATCTGTTGGGTTGGTTGAAACCATAGTTTACTCTAAGCAGGGTTATCTTGTAAAACCAGGATTCACTCTGCTGACACTTTCTTTTTCTTAGGCAAGTTTTTAGCTCTTACGGCTATGAAAATGTTATTGAAGTTACATGGTATTTATTTATTTGGCTATTTACACCCCACTTTTCTCCCTAATGGAGAAATGAGTTGTGCAAATGAGGGGGAAATCATGGAATGTGCATGCTTTGTCCAGGGGCATGGCATTTTGGGCACAGAGGGCTTTTTTTCTTAATAGTGTGAAGACACATAATCCTAACAATGGCAAACAGGGACAGATTTTTAAAAAAGAATGCCAGAGAAACTTTGGAGCCGACTGTGAAAGGCAGACACATGTCTGGAAACACGCAGTGGATGCGTGCGGAGGAGCCAGGGGCTGATCAGACTCACTGGCACGTGTCTCCTGTGGTCAGACACGAGTCTGCCCTTCCCGCTTTGTGTGTTCACCGCAAGAAGGCCCAGTGTGGCTGCGGCAAATGCAACCGGCACAGAAAAGGCACAGCTTTTCTTATTCTTGGCTTGGCTGGGGTGGGGAGCAGGGCAGCGGAGGCTGTTAAGTGGCCTTTTGTCTTAGCGGCTGGGGAAATTGCAGGCAACATCATTATGGAGGATGCAGCCCATTGTGCAGAGTTCTCTCTTTTCCTTTCTCTCTCTCTGAAGAGGGATAAGGTTACAGTAGAAAAGGATATTAGAATTTTGCAGCGATGTGGAGAGTGGCTCTGGAGTTCAGAAGCATAAGCCACGCTTTGTTCGTTTAGAGGGGAACAGCAGCCCAGTGGAAAAATGACATCCTGGCTTAAGATGCTTCCCACGTCTTTGGCATGACCTTTTTTTTCCAGAAGTAAGAAGGTATGGGGTCAAACAATTGAGAGCATTTGCAGTAGCCCAGCTTCTCCCTTCTTTTCTCAGCAGCTTTAATTCCTCTGCTTCCCAAAAACATTTTCCCCCTTCCAGTGCCATGCCAAACCCCAAGTTTCAGAGGCAATGCTGCACCCTTACTCCAATTGACCCCCCCAAGGGGGGCTCTTTTGCCCTTTGCCTGGACATTAGAGGCAAATCTCGTGAGCCACAAGTGATCCTTTTATTGGGTGTTCACCAGCCCCGCTTCAATTTCCAGTGAAATCACAAAACTTCAAGGACGTACCCAAAACTGTTGGGATCAGATCGGTTGCTGGCACTGAGGTAATTCAGGAATAATTAATTCACCTCTGTCAAACACCCCACAAAGAAAATAACACATAGAGGCTGTGGATTTAAGGAAGTGTAAGACGTGGCACATTGGGATAAAAGGGAATTAAATTGTGACAGAAATGTAAAGATGTGGCTTTGTTGTACCGCAAAGCTGTCTAGAATATAAAATACCCATTTTGGATGCCAAATGGTACCCAAATGTAAGTCTGAGGTTATCTGTTTCAGAGCAGAAGTAAGCAGGAGTCTTGTGGTACATGAAAGACTAACCAAAGTCTATTCCAGCATAAGTATTCATGGACTTATCATCAGCTGCATGAAATGGGTCCTCACTGGGCAGACATTTATGTATCAGGTTAACAGCACAAACTTGTCCATATGTACTCAGAAGTAACTCCTGCTGAATTTAACGGGGAAAGCTACCAAATAAGTGTATGTAGAACTACAGCCTACTGCTAACACCCTGGATGTACTAAGAAGTAAATTGCAGGACCTCATGGAGATTTACTTCTGAGTAGACAGGCCAAATACTGCTTCTTGAGTAGGTTTGCCAGGTCCCACTTCGCTACCGGCAGGAGATTTTTGGGGTGGAGCCTGAGGAGGACGGGGTTTGGGGAGGTGAGGGACTTCAATGCCATAGAGTCCAATTGCCAAAGTGGCCATTTTCTCCAGGCGAACCGATCTCTATCGGCTGGAGATCAGTTGTAATAGCAGGAGATCTCCAGCTAGTACCTGGAGGTTGGCAACCCTATTCTTGAGACTCTTTCAGCTTTATGAGTTTAGCTCTTGTGGCTGTATAGGTAGGTACATTTGAAGGTATGGGGATAGAATACGTATCTTTACCATTGAAATCTCAAGTCAGAGGAGGTGGTAAAATCAGATTTACACTGGTAAGAGGTAGGATCAGCTCCCAGCTTCATTCCTTGTCCTTCAGGGCATATCCATTTTCACATGCCTTTTCCATTTAACTGAGACTTTGCTTGGATGTGCGTCTCTCCTTCCATTGTCTTCCCTTACCTCTTTACCCTTTTATCATGTATATTTTCATTTGAAACATGTGGCAGCACTGTGGTATTTGCTTGGGGGGGGATAATAATTCTTGTGTCTTATATTGTTCAGCACCTTAATAATACTTACTGTGATTATTACAGAGAACTAACAAAACAGAAATAAATGATACCAGCTAAAAACTGCAGAATGACCTATTCCAAAGGAGAGAAATTATGCAAATTTGCTTAGTGTTCAGAATTGTGTACAGAATTTGTGTACAGACTTTTTTTCCCGTGTACTATACATTCAGCCCTGTTTTACCTACCAGATGTTTTGAATGAATGAGGGTCTCGACTCTCCTCTGGAACTGAGGTTCTTTGTGTCCGGATGTGTGTGTATATGTGTGTACTACAGCTCTTTGAAGAAACTGTGTATGCACACACGTGTGTGAATTTGGTAAGAATCTGCCCTATGGCCTTGGCTGAATAGACAGGGTCCATACACAGTCTACCTAAGGATGCCAGCAGAGGTGAAATTGGTGACTTTAGGAAGCCGAGTTTTGCTTATGGAATTCTTTCCAGAGGAAACCCTTGGCCCTATTCAGATTGCTGTTGTAAACCGGATGTCATCCGTTGTTGGCTCGTTTTGGAATAAAGCGATACAAAGATGGGTGTTCATACAGTTCATTTCCATCCGTCTATGAGCTGTCTCTAAAGCGCTCTGGCCAGTTCAAGCAGTGCCGTGATTGTTTTCCTGCCTTTTTTTGCAGTTGTGTTCTTTTCCGTCTTTTTTTTTAAGTTCTGAGATTTACACTATAGCGCTATAACACAAATCTCAAAAACCTTTTTAAAAACAGAAAAGAATGCACCCGCAAAAAAGGAGAGAAAACCATTGCAGTCCTTCCTGAAGTGCTTCAGGCAGTTCAGACAGCACACTGGAACGATTCAGAGGCGCAAGGAAGAACTGAAAACAATTGAAAAGGCTGAAAGGGATTGAAAAACCGGCTCAGCCTCGCTTTGCAAATGGGAGACAAGCGGCTTTGCCGGAACAGACCAAAAAAAAAATCCATTAGCAGCCGAGAGCCAAACCCAGTTGTGTCTGAACTGACACAAACAATCCATTAGCAACCTGCTGCTCAAATGGATTATAAAGGCAGTTTGTCACGTCCATGCTTTTTTGATAATTTTGGGAGCTTTGGGCCTCCATATGGGATCCTGCTATTACCATGAGAGCTATTGAGCCTTTCTTTTTAAGGGACATATTTGAGATAAGGGGAAAGCAGAATGCAAATAAGACACCACAGCAAGTTGGTTTGGGGCCATAGATACTTAACTGCACAACTTGGGGTCACCACGAAGAGCCTCTACAAGGATTCCAACCGATCCGAAAATGAGACCAGGAGTGAAGGCTGAGATATAGTGGCAGAAAAATTCGGTAACTTTCCAGGCCTTTCCTGCTAGCGGCTAGCCAGTTGCAGAGACATTTGCCGTCAGACCCGTGTCCTACGACTTGTTGAGAAGGCAATCCAGCAGTGAGAGTGAATACCTTCTTTATGTCTTTCTTCCCCTCAGGTTTTTACGAAATATGGGAAGTGCTACATGTTTAACTCAGGAGAAGATGGACACCCTCTGCTGACCACTGTCAAGGGCGGGACGGGCAACGGCCTGGAGATCATGCTAGACATTCAGCAAGACGAGTACTTGCCAATATGGGGAGAAACAGGTAAGAGGGGAACATACAATAAAACAGAGGAGTCCAGTGGCAGAGACTAACATAATTTGGCCCCGCATAAGCTTTTGTGAGATTTTGACTCATTTCACCACATGAAGAAGCTCAGTTTAACTCTAATGCTGTTTAGCTGTAATGCTCGCTTTGTGAAACTTGGATTTAGCTTGCAGAAGATCACGTAAACCATGGGTTGTCTTTAGAAGTGCTGTTTTCATCACCTTTGCTCTGTAGCCAGGGAGAAAAAGATGCCAGAGAACAAACCCAGATTAAACCAGGATGTCGGTGTCCATACATCACACAAAATCATAGCTAGTGTGGAGTAGTGGTTAGCGTATCAGACTGGGATCTAGGAGAACTGAGTTCAAATCCCTGCTCTGTTATGGAAGCTTGCTGGGTGATCTTGGGTCAGTCACATTTTCTTACTCTAACTTACCATACAGTGGTTTTGGGGGTGGGGGAGGAGGAGGGGGGAACAATGGGGTAGGTGGAGTAAAAATAAAATAAATAAGCATAGCAAAGACTAACTGAGGGCTAGTAAACTGATTTCAAACCGTATCTGCTAGAGCCCCAAGGCTCAGTTCTCACTGAGGCACTACACGTGTATCTGGGCTTTACCTCTTCAGGTGGGAGGTGGGAATTCATGTGATTGAACACTCCTCCAAACACAAGAAAATGAAAAAAAAGTCTTTCAAAGAGAAAACTAGCTGGGAGGATGAAAGGGTTCATGCCTAGCTTTCCCTGTGATATGCAAATGTGGTGTTTGAAAGAGATTTTGGCTCAAAATGGGGGGGGGGGGATCCGAAATCTGTCCGTCTCTACCTGACTTGCTGCAGTGCAAAAAATAAAAGGGCCTTGATTTGGTTTGTGGGGGAGGGACTGCCCAAGATTGGTGGTATACTACGTAAACAGTAGTACTGGGGCTCTTGACCCAAGTTAGCCGTCGCCAGATTTTCATTTGAGGTACAATTTTCTGCTTCCAGTTGAGCCGTCAAGGTTCTTGCTGCTGTAAGGGAACTTTTTATGAGATGCTCATTTCCCCTTTTTCACTTCTTTTGGGAATTGCCCTAGAAGGGTTGTTTTAAGTATACACGGGTGTCTGTTCAGAATGTTTTAACCACTGGGCATTGCCATCAGATACAGTAAAAATACCCATATATTTCTTGTATCTCTAGTATACAGTGGAGCCTGCGGCCATAATTTCTGCAGTTCTTGATGGCATGTAATACCACCTTTAGAAGCGCTTTAAAGCATTCACTCTCGTTCCTAAGTTTATGGAAGACTTCACAATCTTTATACTTTCAGCCAAGTAGCTTCAGAGATATCCAATGAAAGATCTCCCCTACCACATCTCATTCTGTACACCAAACTTTTGCTTTCTTGTTCATTGAAAAGTCTTTTAAAATGTTGCTTACGAATCCCTTTGCTTTCACTGGCTGAACTATGATTTGTGCAAATTTATTTGCTGGACAAAAACTGCTTTTTGGATTGACCTCTATATCTCAAGGCCAGATTGTACTGCCAAAGCCATGGCATTCTGTAGCAGGCACCTTACAATTTATGTACCACCTCTAATAATGCTTAAATGTCCTCCCAATGCTGTGAACTGGGTGGTCACAGAGAACTAGTCCTCTGCCATTGCCTGCTGCATAGTACTCAGATCTGCTATTTCCATTCAACCCGGTCCAGACATTTATTTATTTATGTATTCATTCACTTCATTTATACCCCACATTTTCCCCAGTGGGAACCCAAAGCAGCTTACGAGAGCCAGCATGGTGTAGTGGTTAAGAGCGGTGGTTTGGAGCGGTGGACTCCAGTCTGGAGAACCAGGTTTCATTCCCCACTCCTACACATGAAGCCTGCTGGGTGGCCTTGGGCTAGTCACAGCTCTCTTAGAGCTCTCTCAGCCCCCCCTACCTCACAGGGTGTCTGTTGTGGGGAGGGGAAGGAGATTGTAAGATTGTAATTTGATTATTCCTTAAGTGGTAGAGAAAGTCCGCATATAAAAACCAACTCTTCTTCTTCTCCTTCTTCTTCTTCCTCCTCCTTCAAGAATCTCTGAGGAAGATTAGCCCATCAGGGAGAAACGTTCCATCCTCTCCCTTTGCACGCTGTGCTAGGCTTTTTTACATACAGCTGGATAATTAATATGAAGGAACTCTGATAAATACACTCCCTCCCCCTCCAGTCAGTAGTGGTTCAACCACCTCAACCCAATCCCGCACCTCCTTCTGCTGCATATGTCAACCAGACCTGTCTGGGCCACTTAGTAAGGCTACTGTATCTTTCCCCCCTCTGTGTGCTTCCAAACCACCTGCCACCTCTGCAACCGTGACAGCGCTCAGATCTGGGTCTCTGACCCTCAGGCATCCTCCGTGCCCTGGATGCCGCTGGGTGCTGTCATGCCGTAAAACGGCAAAGCTGTGGCACGAATCTGTGTCTCCCACCTGGTTTCCCACTGGCATAGGCAGGGCTTTGAAATGGGACGAGGCGGCTGGGTGCTTTACAAACACACACACTTTAATAGCCAGTATCAGCTGTACTGGTTGCTGTAGCAACACTTAATTCGGCTCTTGGATTTAAAAAGAGAGAGAGAGTTGAGGATGTCCAAATATTAGCATTCAAATGCCAGAGTGGTTTTGGTACAAAATCCACTCAGACAGGCTCTGGTGTCTGAAAAGAAGGGCTGCCTTTTCCCTTTCAAAGTTGACCTTGCAAGAACACTTGAAGTTGCAGATTTAATCTCCCCCCAGTAGTGTGGGCAGTAGAGATACCAGTTTACACATCTCGAACATGTGCAGACTAGGTTGTCTTCACCCTGAACATCAGCCTCCTACCCTAACCCCCACCTGTAACAGGGAGAGAATAGTACTGGCTTACTTTACGGGGCTTTTGGTTTGTTTATTTATTTGTACCCCACTTTTCTCGCCAGCAGGGGCCCAAACTATTATCCCCTTCTCTGTTTTAACCCTGTGAACACATGAACACACATGAAGCTGCCTTCTACTGAATCAGACCCTTGGTCCATCAAAGACAGTATTGTCTGCTCAGACCAGCAGCGGCTCTCCAGGGTCTCAGGGAGGGGTCTTTCACATCACCTACTTGGCTGGTTCCTTTAACTGGAGATGCTGGGGATTGAACCTGGGACCTTCTGCATGCCAAGCAGATGCTCTACCACTGAGCCACAGTCCCTCCCAGGTTAGGGTGAGGTAGGTTAGGGTGAGACTGTGTATCTGGTCTATGGTCATTCCATGGAAGAATGGGGATTCAAACTCAGGTCTCCCAGGTCCTAGTTTGACACTAACCACTAGACCGCTGCTCTACAGGGGCTTTAAAAAATATCCTAAGAATTAATGTAGGCATTAACTACCATGTACCAAGCATCCCTTGCAGAATCACCCACCCATCCTGTCTGTACCAATTGATGTATAAATCTAATTATTTCTGTTTTCATGTTACCACTGGGAGCTTTCCCAATTTCATTCCTGAGATTCCCAATTCATTTGTTGCTTTTCACCCCATTTTTGTGCCTTGGCTGGGTTTTATGCTGTTTATGTGCAATGCAGACAAGAAGAAGAAGAAGAGTTGGTTTTTATATGCCGACTTTCTCTACCACTTAGGGGAGACTCAAACCAGCTTACAATCACGTTCCCTTCTCCTCCCCACAACAGACACCCTGTGAGGTAGGCAGGACTGAGAGAGCGTGACTGGCCCAAGGTCACCCAGCTGGCTTCGTGTGTAGGAGCGGGGAAACAAATCCAGTTCACCAGATTCCTGCTGCCCTCTAAAATTCCACCAAGTTGCTAACCCTCATGGTGGGGGGAAAGTGTGTTTAATAATGCCATGCTGAATTGTTAGAAGTCTCAAAGATGGCTGTTAAGATTTCCAGTGGTTGGTGGTAACACTTTGCCACTCTCTATGGCTCTTTCCCCTACCCAGTGATAACTGGATCCCAGGAAAGCCAGCGTGGTGTAGTGGTTAAGAGTGTTGGTTTGGAGTGGTGGACTCTAATCTGGAGAACCGGGTTTGATTCCCCACTCCTCCACATGAGCGGCGGAGGCTGATCTGGTGAACCGGGTTTGTTTCCTCACTCCTACACACGAAGCCAGCTGGGTGACCTGGGGCTAGTCACAGCTCTCTTAGAGCTTTCTCAGCCCCACCTACCTCACAGGGTTTTTGTTGTGGGGAGGGGAAGGTGATTGTAAGCCGGTTTGATTCTATAAAAACCAACTCTTCTTCTTAAAAAACAACAACCATTGTGAGTAGTTATTAGTAGTGAATAATGTTTGAGAGGCCGTGCTTTGGAATGTATTAGAAGCAGAATATGTTTTGCACCCTTCTTTCCCACCTTAAAAAGAGGTGCAGGAGTTAGGCTAGAATGGTGGGGAGCTGTGGCTCAGTGGTAGAGCATCTGCTTGGCATACAGTTTTGATCCCTGTCAACTCCAGCTGAAAAGAGCCAAGTAGTAGGTGATGTGAAAGCCCTATATCTGAGACCCTGGAAGGTTGCTGCCAGTCAAGTAGACAATACTGACTTTGGTGGACCAAGAGTCTGACTCGAATAACGCAGCTTCGTGTGCTCATACGTATGTGGATTCAGACTTCCAATAAAGAATGGTTGTGATGATACGTGGGAGGTTTCTTTGTGCGGTCTCCATGTTCAAGAGAGGGATTGCATTACAGAATGCTTGCACTTTTCCCGGACCTCTTGAAAGTGTGTTGGGGTGAACTGGCACTTAAATGTGAAGCACAGAATGGCGCCGTGAACATTTCTTGTGTTCAAAAAAAAGGACGTGTTTCCAACAAAACGTACAAAGAATGCCGAACAGGCAAGCTAAACGTTACATTTCTTTTGGTAACCGGTGCAGAAGAAATTACGCAAATGTGCTCTGTTGGTTTAATTAATGCAGGCCCCAGATTTTCCCTTTTCTTGCTGTGGAATTCTGATTGTGCGTGCAAGATGCGCTCTGCAGCCCGCACCCTTCTCTCTTGAGCAAACTGGCCTGAGGACTCCTCCTCCTGTCTGTGCCAACAGAAACCAGCTTTTGCTGCTTGTAAATCCCTGCCGCAACTCCCTCCTTCCCAAGTAGGACTTCATCTTGGGCTCCACTATTAAACTCCTCCGTAAAACAACCTCGGCCCAGGCGCCAACAGCCCCACAAAAGGAAGGACGCGGCTCACTTTTAAATAAACGTTGAGAGGCTGCATTACCTGGTAGCGATATTTAGTCATGGCTGTAAAAAAGTGACAGGGTTCTTGATTTATGTTGCCGGGAATATAAAAAGTCCGACTGGATGAATAACATCCTTAAAAGCCGCCAGCGGGCAGGGGAATAAATAAACCCCCGGGAGAACGGGGAGGAGGAGGGTGTTGGACTGCCAGCTTGGAGCTGAGCCAGTCCTGGCTGCCCTTGACCTTCAAGGAAGGCAGGGAGAGATGTCACCCAGAGGAGAGCATGCAAATGTTCTCCCGTCTCATTGCGTCTTGGACCTTTTCCTAATGAATGGAGAAATCGAGGCAATTAGCGGTGTTTTCACAGAAAGGAAAGGTCAGTGGCGTTTCCCCTCCTGGCAACAGCCTGGCCACCACAGAAATGGAGGCAGCGCCGGCTGATTTGCACACTTACGCAGCCGTTTCTTCTGGGAGAGGAGTGGACGTGCAGCCTGTCCCCCTCCGCTCCACCTCTCAGGGCCATGTTGTGCGGTTTGCATGACGGAGAGGCAAGCACGCACCAACGCTTCTGCCGTGCACCTAAGATGACAGGCGATGCAGGAATCCAATAAGTACGACTGTGAGGAGTGCTGTGGACTTGGGCTTGGGCAGCCTGGGTTTTTATATGTTTATTTATTCAGGTATTTCTACACATTTATTCAGGTATTTATATTTTAATGTCATCTTAGCCAGGGTTCATTCCACACTGCGGATTCAGTTCTGTACAGCGGGAAGAAAAGCTAGTTTTGTCTGTCCTGATGCCATTCAATTTTCCTTGTGTGACCTGAAGTCCTCACATTATGAGTGAAAGAAAAGCATTTTCTCTGCCCACTTCCTCCACACTACACATACTTTTCTAAACCTCTATCATTTCTCCAATCCTGCCACTCTGCTGCGTAGAACTAGGAGGTATCCAGCAGGCTAATGCTAGCGAAAAAATGCTGGAGGAGGTGAATACCAGTAGGCCCCACCTTTTTTGGGGTGTGTGGGCTCATTCAGAAGCTGCTGTCTCTGTTGCAGAAGGATGCTTGGCTTAGAGCCTCTCAAGATTTCGTGGATCCTCCCAACATTTTGGGATTAGCTTCATCCCTGTGGCAGCCATTCCTGTTATTGGCCCTGCCCACACAGCAGCCACGATGTGTTGGCACAAATAACTCAGGAGACCCAGGTGTGAATCTCCACTCTGCCCTGGAAGCTCACTGGGTAACTTTCTCAGCTTAACCTGCCTTGTGGGGGGTTGTGAGGACAAACTGGAGGATAAACTGGAGGATGATGTTATAAGCTGCTCTGGGTCCCACTGGGGAGAAGAAGAAGAAGAGTTGATTTTTATATGCTGACGTTCCCTACCACTTAAGGGAGAATCAAACCAGCTTACAATCACCTTCCCTTCCCCTCCCCACAACAGACACCCAGTGAGGTAGGTGGGGCTGAGAGAGCTCTAAGAGCTGTGACTAGCCCGAGGTCACCCAGCTGGCTTCATGTGGAGGAGTGGGGAAACAAATCCAGTTTACCAGATTAGCCTCCGCCGCTCATGTGGAGGAGTGGGGGAATCAAACCCGGTTCCCCAAATCAGAGTCCACCCCTCCAAACCACCACTCTTAACCACTACACCATGCTGGCTCAGTGTATAAATTCAGTAAGGAGGTTAGATAAACATGTGTTTCTCAAAGCCTCATTTGGCATAATAGAATCTCCAGTTTCAGAGGTAGCATGCCTCTGAATACCAGCTGTAGGTGATGTGGGAGAGAGTTCTTCCTCCATGCCCTGCTTGTGGACTCCCTGGAATCATCTAGGACAGTAGGGCTCACCCCGCGTTTCGCGGAGAGCCACATTCACAATTACCATCAACCGAGAGCCACTTCTGTCCCGGACATGAGGCCTTCAAGGAGGCCTTGCAACTTACCCATTCTTCCAAGGGTGGCTGTTTCCACGTTCTTCCTTTCCTTTCCCTAGATTTAACAGCCATTGACTATTCATCTACCATGTCACACTTAAAAAGGGGGTGTGTGAAAATTATTTTTTCTTGACACTATAGAGAGAAAGGTTGCCACATCTCTCACACAATCCACTGATCTACTTGACAGCAGATAACGCAGTTTCCACTTCTCAGAAAGTGTCATTAGCGGTTTTATCCAGGGCAGGGGTGTCAAACATAAGGCCCAAGGGCTGGACTCGGCCCTTTGAGAGCTCTTATCCGGCTCGCGAGCCAGCTAAGGTAACCCCCCACACACACACTCAATCTGGGCTGGCAAGGCATGGTGCCCGACCAAGTGACATTTATCTCATATCTGGCCCTTGTAACAATTGAGTTCGACACCCCTGATCCAGGGAGTCATATATTTATTTCATGCAGTATTATTTTGTGAACATGCAGCTAAAACAATGTGGGCTAGGGGGTCTACCTGATCTGGACAAAATGGGCATTGGTGTTATTCCGCAATAATGATATTGTATCTCCCTTGCGTCTTGGCTGAGTCTAATAAGAGAGCTTGCCAATAAGAGAGCTTGCCAATAAGAGAGCTTGACTAAATGTATGGATTTCTAACCAGCAGAAATAGTCAGGCAAGGAAAAAGTTCTGTTAAAGGGAATCTGGAAGAAACGAGGTGAACGTTTACAATTTCTTTAAACACTAAGGACCAATCCTCATTTAAGATAAGAACATGCTGGCCATGCTGGATCAGACCAAGGTCCATCAAGTCCAGCAGTCTGTTCACACAGTGACCAACCAAGTGCCTCTAGGAAGCCCACAAACAAAACAACTGCAGCAGCATTTGTTGGATTGTGAGGGCTTTGTTATGCCCAAATCCCTGTTAAATTAGCAGAGTGCACAAAGGCTGTTGTGTGTAGAGAAGCCCATCCAAACCTCTGTGTGTGCCAGGAACAAAATTGCTAGGAGCCTTTTGTCTGTTTAACTAATATACTTCATTTATTGTAGGAAATCCATTTCTGGATAGGATAGAGTAAAGTATAGTTGCCTATCTATTCTAACTAACTAGGATGGAGGGAGATCCAGGACGTGCGTCCTTCCCTCATGGTGGCAAGATGGGGAAGAGTGCCAGTGTGTGTGAGGAGGTGGGGAAGAAACAGGAAGGAAGGAAGTTTCCCTAAGAGTAGCAATCTACATATCAAAGGGATAGGTCAGAGCAGTAGAGAAAGGATGCCCCAGTGTCTTGTCCCCTCTAACTCTCTGGCTCACTAGCCTTGTCCCCCTCTGGAGTCTGAGGTTAAGGGACAGCGCAAAGTCCTTAACTTCCAACAGCATTATGCTGCCTGTGTTCCATACCACCTAATATAATAGGCATGCTCCTCTGATCCTGGACAGAACAGGTGTGCATCATGACTAGTATCCACTTTTACTAGTAGCCGTGGATAGCCCTCTCCTCCATGAACATGTCCACTCCGCTCTTAAAGCCTTCCAAGTTGGCAGCCACCACCACATCCTGGGGCGGGGAGTTCCACAATTTAACTATGCCTTGTGTGAAGGAATACTTCCTTTTATCTGTTTTTTTTTAATTGTTTACAGCTTGCTTGTCTATTTTGCATGGGGAAGGCTCTGCAGTGGGGAACAGTGCCCGAAAGAGCCACATGTCACTCCCGAGCCTCTGAGGACGTATCTCTTGTCTAGGAAAATCATCACAGCAGTTCTTATGACCTTCTCCTGTTGCTTTCCCCTGGCGTCCGGGCACTAGAGGCCCGCAACGTCTGGGTGCGGAAGTCTCTCTGGGCTACCGTGGCTCACAGTTGCCAGCAGACCTCTCCTCCTCCTCCTCCTCCGAACGTGTCTAATCTGCTTCTGAAAGCCATTTCTTAAAAAGAAAGGGTTCCGCAAAGGTCAGCCGAGTTTCGGCTGTCTCAATTGGATCATTGAGCAGAATGATTTGTTCCAGCGGCAAGGGGCGGTCTCTCCGGAGCACTTGAACTGAACAAGCGTAGCTGTTGCCAAAGCTGTTTTGCCCTTTAACTGATTCCTGTTCCCAATGAGTCATGCTTTGGCCCGGCGCTCCCTCTTCCACCAATCTTTTCTCATGGCCCTCTGTGCTCTCATCTTTCTCAGGGAGCAGTGGGGGAGCCTTTTAAACATTCTTTTCAGAGCCGGGAAACATCATTTAAGTTTAGATACAAAGAACTGCAGTTCTGGGTTATGTTCTTGGCTCCTTGGACGAGGATTGTGAGGGTTGGAGTCTAAACTTGGGACAAGGGTAGATTTTTTTCATTACGGGTGGTGGAGATACTTGACCTCTGGCTGGGATTTTAGTGTGTGTGTGTGTGTGGGGGGGGGGGTTATAGGAGCACCTCTGTTGCATGATAGAAATCATGTCCCTGGATTGTTTTCTCTGCATAAGTTAGAGTTGAAATATATAGACCAGGGATCCCCCAACATGGTGTCCATAGGCACCATGGCACCTGCCGGCACCTCTTCTGGTGCCCGCCAAGTGTTTTTAGAAAGTGAGTGGGGCCACATAGGGCTTTTGCCCAGCAAGGCTTCTTCTTTCTTTCTTTCTTTCTTTCTTTCTTTCTTTCTTTCTTTCTTTCTTTCTTTCTTTCTTTCTTTCTTTCTTTCTTTCTTTCTTTCTTTCTTTCTTTTTTTTTAATAATTTTTTTTATTTTTATAACATAAAATAAAAACAATCAAACACAATAATAATAATACAAAACATTAAAAAAAGAAAAATACAAAAGAGTATCTATATAAACTTATCAATACATTTACAATTACAGATCTCCTGCTATTACAACTGATCTCCAGGTGACAGCGTTCAGTTCCCCTGAAGAAAAACGGCCGCTTTGGCAATTGGACTCTATGGCATTGAAGTCCCTCCCCTCTCCAAACCCCACCCTCCTCAGGCTCCACCCCCAAAATCTCCAGGTATATCCCAACCCGGAGCTGGCAACCCTACCGCTACCTAAGAGTCTGGAGAACTGATGCTAGTCTGAGTAGACAATACTGACCGTGATGGACCGATGGTCTTATTCAGTATAAAGCAGCTTTGTATAATTTACCAAATATCCTGCAAGGGGGATATGAGCCAAAGGGCGTTGATTCATAGCATGGCTGGATAGGTGCATGGAGACTTACCAGTGGCTGCGATACAGAGAAGGGGCTGAGGCTTTGTGCCAGAACTCCCTCTGCCCTCTTTTGTTGCCAGCCCTGGAGGCAAAAAGGGCCAGGAGGAGAGTGATATATGATGCCCCACCCCTCCCCCAAAATACTGGCCTTCCAGGAAAACCAGTTCCTGAACCAGAGAACTGAGCCCAGATGCGGTGACCGGGGATGTGTTTGTTCCATCGGGACAATGGGTAGCCGTGTTAGTCTAGGTAGCTGTGTTAGTCTGTCTTTAACAGTAGAAAAGAGCAAGAGTCCAGTAGCACCTTAAAGACTTGGTCTGGAGACCAAATCCTATGAGGAAAGGTTGAAGGAGCTGGGTATGTTTAGCCTGAAGAGGAGAAGACTGAGAGGGGATATGATAACCATGTTCAAGTACTTGAAGGGCTGTCCTATAGAGGAGGGTGCCGAGTTGTTTTCTGTTGCCCCAGAAGGTCGGACCAGAACCAATGGGTTGAAATTAAATCAAAAGAGTTTCCGTCTAGACATTAGGAAGAATTTTCTAATAGTTAGAGCAGTTCCTCAGTGGAACAGGCTTCCTCGAGAGGTGTTAAGCTCTCCTTCCCTGGAGGTTTTTAAGCAGAGGCTAGATGGCCATCTGTCAGCAATGCTGATTCTGTGACCTTAGGCAGTTCATGAGAGGGAGGGCATCTTGGCCATCTTCTGGGAAGGGAGTATGGGCCACTGGGTGTGTGTGTGGGAGGTAGTTGTGAAATTCGTGCATTGTGCAGGGGGTTGGACTAGATGACCCTGATGGTCCCTTCCAACTCTGATTCTAAAGTTTCTGGCAGGATACGAGCTTTCGTGAGTGATAGCTCACTTTTCAGATAGATATATGTTTTCCTTTTATTTCCTTAGATCTCTATTCTCCTACTAGAATGGCTATTTCCCATGTACATTCTCTAGTTTAATATTTAGTAATAAAGCTGCTTTCCTGTTTAAGAAAGCAGACTATGTCTGAAATCGCACCCACACACTAACACTGCTCGTACATGCAAAGGACATGCACCCACGGCGGGGAGCTCAAGTAACTGGAAGCTCTGCCCTTTGTACCTGCTCAGAGACAGTCTTACCAGTGTACCCCGAGGCGCTGGTTACTGAGAGGCTGGGTTTTATATCTTGGGGTGGTGGCAAGAAGAGGAAATACACTTTTACACGCAGGCAAACACGCAACATGCATGTGAGAATGTGATATTGAGCCAGGCCTTCGTTTCTGCCGCCTTCTCCAGCGCTGCACTGCTGCCTTCTCCCAGGCTCAGTAACGAAAATGCAAAATTGCTCAGAGTGTGATTCAGAGCTGCCTTTGCACTTTATTATGAACCAGCAGGGTGTTATAGCTCCTTTGAGTCATTACATTACATATTGAAGAAGAAGAAGAGGAGGAGGAGGAGGAGGAGGAGGAGGAGGAAGAGGAGGAGCCTCCGCCGCTCATGTGGAGGAGTGGGAAATCGAACCTGGTTATCCAGATCAGAGTCCAAACCACTGCTCTTAACCACTAGACCATGCTTGCTCTCAAGCTGCGTTGGGTCCCCGTTGCAGATAAAAGTGGGGTATAAATATCTTGGAGATAGATATTTGTACCCCACTTTTGTCCCCGGTTGGGGACCCACAGCAGCTTAGAATGTTGCTCTCCCAGCCTCTGTTTTCTTCTGAGAACAACCACCCTGTGAGGTAGGTGAGGCCGAGAGAGGTTGACTGTCCCAGGATCACCCAGTGAGCTTCCAGGGCACAGTGGGGATTCCAATCTGGCTCTTCCAGATTCTGATTCAACATTCTGACCTCTACACCACACTGGAAAGCATCCTACACGTAATCCTTTCAATGTGGACAGCAGCCATTTTGTGTGGATAGTGCAATGTGTGCATTTTTCAAGTTCGGTGCATGCAAATACATGCCCTCAGCAAACCTGGGTTTCCGATGACGAAAACGTGCATTGCTGTTTGCATGCCGAGTGGCAGTTGTGCATATGGGGAGGATTGTGCATAGCGTTCTGTCTGGTATGGTAGGCACGTAAGAGTGCCAGAAACATAATAACTGAAAAGGTTCTGTCACCCTGATAACTTCACATATTACAACATGTTTTGCCACTAGTTGATGCATCCCTTACTCTGGTCTTTGAACTCTAATATGTTCACTAATGTTTACTTTGAAACAGATACTTGACTCGTCAACCTTGCCTGAACCTAGAGCTCTAAAGTATTTCTGAATACACCCTAAAAGCTAAAAACACAATCTGTGGCTGCATCTGCCCATCATTGGCAGCTGCCCTTTCATCTGGCTGTAGCAATAGTTTGCAACTGGATTGGCTTGTCCACACAGGGTAATCCATTTACAAATGATTGCTATTGTGTGACAGTAGGGCAAAATCCAGTGTGTGAATGTGTGGTTGCAGCCCATGTAAAACTTGTTGCTTAGGACCAACCAAGTGGCACATAACGGTATGCAAACTTTCGAGTTCCCCAGAATTCTTCATTAGGCCAGATGTTACAAAATAAAAAAGGGAGGAAAACAGATTTGAAGCTTATTCTTGAGATCCTGATGTGAAGAAAAGATCTCCTCTTGCCAGCGCACAGTAGAAATTGTGGCAGACAACAAAGATTAGGTGCGGAGTTGCTGTGGGCCAAGGACCATAAAAGCAAGTAAATCATGTGTCTGCTTTAATGCACCCTCACCACAGCTGGCCAAACTGACTTTTATTTTAACTGAGGGAGTGAGATTTTACTTCGGGGGTAATTGGTTTGACATTTCTAGTGCCTGGTCTTTAAGTACCCCCCATACCTTTGGCTGTTCCCTTTTACCAGTTGAGCAGGGCTGAATTGTGTGTGTGTTAAATGCCGTCAAGTCGCTTCTGACCCCTGGCGACCCTATGAATCAATGTCCTCCAAAATGTCCTATCTTTGATAGCCTTGCTCAGGTCTTGCAAATTGAGGGCTGTGGCTTCCTTTATTGAGTCAATCCATCTCTTGTTGGGTCTTCCTCTTTTCCTGCTGCCCTCAACTTTTCCTAGCATGACTGTCTTTTCTAGTGACTCTTGTCTTCTCATAATGTGACCAAAATACGATAGCCTCGGTTTAGTCATTTTAGCTTCTAGGGTCAGTTCAGGCTTGATTTAATGTATAACCCACTGATTTGTCTTTTTGGCAGTCCACGGTATCCGTAACACTCTCCTCCAACACCACCTTTCAAAGGAATCTACTTTCTTCCTGTCACCTTTCTTCATTGTCCAGCTTTCGCACCCATACATAGTAATAGGGAATACGATGGCATGAGTTAACCTGATCTTGGTTTCCAGTGAATTAAAATATCAAATATCAAAACCTTTATTGGCATAAACAACATCCGCAAAGAACGTAATCACACATTTCACTCAACAGAGTTCACCCGGTCCTGTTTACAATAACGTTCACGAATCCAAATCACTTGCTGCAAAAACTTGGTACATGGTCAATTGTGGCCACGTCCTGGGTAGACATAAGAAAAGCTACCTTGCGCTCAACCGGATACCACTCCCTACTAGCGAACAACGGGTTGCTGAATTGTTCTCTGCAACACTATTTTTCAGGCCAGACCTCTGTCACATTCCTGCAGTTTTCGATGGCAGATACTTGCTTCAACCCCCTGCCTTTCTGTGAAAGGATGCGTCTTTATTCGAGGAGAGGGATTGATGAAGGATAAAAGTATAACCCTTTTAACAAAGTGTATGAATCCAATGCGGAATGGCAGTTTGCATATCTAATAGCGTCACTGCTTAATGGAAAACCCATGTGCCGAGAGGGGACCTCTGTTTCTAAGGTGACGATACTGTTACTGATGATGGAGCTGCCATGCTGGATTATACGGAGCAACCGTCAAACCTGCCTGGAAGAGCGTAATATTTCCTTCGCATTATCAGAGACCGTCTTCTACATCTGACATTCTTTTTCCTTCCTACTGCTTTCCCACCTAAAGTGGGCACGATTGCAGTGCAATCCCTATCAAAGTTGAACCCTTCTAAGCCAATAGGTTTCAGTCAGACACAGAAGGCTGTAACTCTGTTTAGGATTTCTCTGTTTGAGCATGTTATCCTTGCTGGGAGAGGAGCAGATGGAAGAGGATGGTTTTTGAGAGGGGAAAGTGGTAGGAAGGGAAAAGACTTAGCTAGTGTGTGACTGGGGAATCTCAGGTTCAGGTCTTTGCTGCCATAAATCTTATCCAGTCACTCTCTCTCAAGTGAAGCCACCTCACAGTGCTGTTCTCTGGCTAAAATGGACAGAGAAGGAGCTGCCTTGAGATCCCAAGGAAGGGAGAGAGGGGAAAAATATTTAGAAGAGTTGGTTTTTATATCCCAATTTTACTCTACCTTAAGGAGTATCAAAGTGGCTTACAATTGCCTTTCCCCCCCCCCACAACAGGCACCTTGTGAGGTAGGTGGGGCTGAGAGTTCTGAGATAACTGTGACTAGTCCAAGGTCACCCAGCAGGCTTTGTGTGGAGGTGCGGGGAATCGAACCCAGCTTTCCAGATTAGAGTCCACCGCTCGTGTGGAGGAATGGGGAATCGAACCTGGTTCTCCAGATTAGAGTCCGCTGCTCATGTGGAGGGGAAGGGAATCGAACCTGGTTCTCCAGATTAGAGTCTGCCACTCATGTGGTGGAGTGGGGAATCACGCCAGGTTCTCCAGATTAGAGTCTGCCGCTCTTAACCACTGTACCACACTGGCGCTCCTCTGCTCTCTCTTCCATTTCCAATCACAGCTTTCAATACAGCTTTTTCGTTTAAAAAAACCCCCAAGTAACAGGAGGCTGTTCACACGGGTCCTGTGTATCTTCTGCGGAGAGAACGTGCACAGAAGGGATAAGCCTGTTTGCAAAGTGCAGCCGGCGTTTGCCAAAGAAAGAACTAGACCTGCCTCTCTCTGTGTTCTGGTGACCTTACAAAGGGATGCTGGGCTCGTACTTCGTCCCGACCTTTCCCGAGCTACAAAAGTACGTGCCTGCCTACAGGTATTTTAAGCTGCTTTCTAACAAGCTGCATTTTAAAAATTTCGGCCAAGAGTAGAGAGTCAGAAGTGGGGCTTAATTGCAGCCTCTGCTTGATGAGGGTTTAGCCTCAGAACCCAGTTTGCACTCCGCTGCGGAATATGCGTTGCGACGATCGGGCCGAGGACTTGCAGACTCGCTGGAGAGCAGGGTGTGTGTGTGTTGAATTGCACATAGGGGAGCACTGCTTGAGTTTCTCAACACTGGGTTATTGTGCGCTGAAGCGAAATGTGTGCGCTGACACCTCTTTACAAGCGTTGGGTGTTGAGGCGATACAGAAGTCCTCCCTGTGGTTATCTGCAGCCCTTTTCGATCTGTTGCAGTTTTGACGATCAATCCTTGCATAACAGAGGATTTTGCTAGGCACGGTCCTCTCGATACATGTTGTCGCCACGTTGCGCAAATGGGTCAGCATGTGTATTTTCCAGCTTGGGTTTGCACAAACCCATACCCCTCAAAAACATGTGCTTCCAATTGCATGTACCAACTAGAAAACTCATGCTTTGCCCTATTTGTTCTAAATAGCAGTAGCTCATAACAAGAAGAAGAGTTGGTTTTTATATGCCAACTTTCTCCACCACAATTCACAGACTACTGGACTCTTGCCCTTTTTGTCCACCACTTAAGGAAGACTCAAACCAGCTTACAATCACCTTCCCCTCCCCACAACAGACATTTTGTAAGGTCGGTGTGGCTGAGAGAGTTTGGAGAGAGCTGTGACTAGCCCAAGGTCACCCGGCTGGTTTCATGTGGAGGAGTAGGGAAACAAATCCAGTTCACCAGATTAGCCTCCACCACTCATGTGGAGGAGCGGGGAATCAAACCCAGTTCTCCAGATCAGAGTCCACTGCTCCAAACTATCGCCCTTATCCAGTACACCATGCTGGCTCACGCATTGCCCAGTCTCCCCTTATGCTTGCTCGATTAGCCAACATTATAACATCCAGGAAAGCACCCGTTCAGACATGCAAGTCATTGCTTGATCTTCTAACCATTACACGATGTGTACAAGGTGGTATTCTCATTCCCATTCTTCCTCAGTGTTTCTCAGCATGAGGTCAACAGCAGCCTGCATCTCTCCCTGCTGAGCTGGGGAAACATGGCTTCTATGATAGCAAGCGTGGCTTCCAGGCAAGCCCAGACAGAGTCCTGGCATCTAGAAATGGAATCTCTGATCTCAAGCTTGTTTTGTAGGATGATGCGTTATGGAGGTGGAGCGAGGGGAGCTGCATTTCAGGCCAAATTTGGCTCCCTGTACCGTATTCAGTGCCGAGAGCTTTGTAACCGTTGATTGCTTTCTTCAACCTGAGCTGCCAGGACCGAGGTGGTGACGGTGATGGATTTGTGTGGGAGCAGCGGGGGTGGGGAGGTTGGAGACAGCATCCCTGGGCACTGCACCTGCAAAGCATTAGTAAGGATTCGAACACTGTGAACAGGAGCTGCTGTTTTTTTGGGGGGGCACACAAAGTGCAGGTGACGAACAGCTGGTCCAAGGATGCAAGAGTTTCGTGGTCCAAGGATGCGGGAGTTTGCCCGGCAGGGTTGCCGTGGAGACGGCTGTTAGCATCGCTTAGAATCCCTCTCAACTCTATGAAAGGAGACCAGGAGCAAAGTCTGGAGCTTTAGTGCTGAGCTGGAGCTGAGTTGCAGCAACACAGAGGCCTGGAGGGCAAAAGGAGATGATCAAGCTCGGTGGAATGCAACCTGCAGCCCAGGGAAAGGCTCCGGAACAGCAGCTCCGGGCAGGAACGCGCACGGGCAGGCAGCTGTCATTCCGAGACGGTGGCTCCAGGGCTGCGAGAGGACAGGCAACGAGAAAGGAGAAGAAAATCAATGTGGCAGGAAGCAGGACAGGGCAGGATCGAAGCAGAGGAGAAGGGAGTGGAGAGGACTTGACTGTGTGGGATGCCAGAGCCCCCAGAACACCAGGCTCCTCATTAGGAATTGCTCGCTCAGGCCAGAGGATTGTTGAGGCCAGCAGTTTTTATTTCCTCCTAAATCAGCCAGCCCTGACACTGAAAGCAGAAGAAGAAGGGTTGGTTTGTATATGCCCACTTTCTCTACCACTTAAGAGAGAATCAAACGGGCTTAAAATCACCTTCCCTCCCCACAACAGACACCCTGTGAGGTGGGTGGGGCTGAGAGAGAGTGACTTGCCCAAGGTCACCCAGCTGGCTTCATGTGTAGGAGAGGGGAAACAAATCCAGTTCACCAGATTAGCCTCTGCCGCTCATGTGAAGGAGTGGGGAATCAAACCCGGTTCTCCAGATCAGAGAACACTGCCCCAAACCACTGCTCTTAACCACTACACCACGCTAAAAGCTGTGTGTCCCCCTGAATTTAGGAATCTAAACTAGAATATTGCCATCTGGGCTAGGCCTGGAGATGTATTGGTATTCTTAGAAGCCAATGCCAAATTTGTTTGAAGCCGGGAGGCACAAAAATCTCACACCCCAGAGTCTCTTTTCAAGCTCCAGAATTCAAACCAGGAACATGTGAAGTAAGAGAGAGCTTTTGAGGTGCGTGTAGAGTGCATTTCCAGCACTGGGAAAATAAGGTCTTGACAAGGTTATGATTTTGTTATGTTTTCTTACTGGATACCGGTAATTCAGATGTATAATATACTTTGGCTGAAATCTGCATTCTGATTTTTTTTTAATCATTAATTAGCAACATTCACGCATGGGCACAAAGAGCTTGAAAAGATGCTTTTGCAGAGTGGGATTAATGAGCATGTTTGATCAGAAGTCAGTTCTGTTCAGTGGGACTTAACATTGCTTCTACACAGAAGTTTTGCTCCAGTTTCAATATCTAAACTTGAGCAGGTTTGTTGATGTTATTTGCTTTTTGGAGCAACTACGCAATATAATTGCCCAATTTCCATGTTTTGGAAAAGGTCACAGTCAAAGTGCCTTTGCATGTTATGTGGATGGGGAGGTTTGCATTTTTGCAAGTCCTGCCCATACCAGTGCCACTTTCCATTGGACTCCCCCCCATAGCTGCCATTCCACCACTAGAAGTCCCCCGCAGTTTTTTTTAAATTGGTGATTAATATATCATTGTAGTATAGCACCTTGTTGATGCGTCAAATATCTTTTTTTAATAAAAAGGACTCCAGTGGTTGAAGGAAAGGATCACAGCCACAAGGAGTAAGGCAAGGCAAGTGCAGTGAAAACTGTTGTGCAGATGCTTTGTTGCCTCTGGGGAGGCACTGTGGCTCAGTGGTAGAGCATCTGCTTGGCATGCAGAAGGTCCCAGGTTCAGTCCCCAGCATCTCCAGTTAAAGGGACTAAGCAAGTAGGTGATGTGCAAAGCCTCTGCCTGAGACCCTGGAGAGCCGCTGCCAGTCTGAGTAGACAATGCTGACGTTGATGGAGCAAGGGTCTGATTCAGTATAAGGCAGCTTCATGTGTTCATGTGCATTCGCAGCAGTAGTGGAAGGAATGCTGATCAGAAGTCAGTTCACACAGCCGTTGCTGTGTGGATGCATCCATCCTGCCTTGTACAGAACTTTAGGATTGCAGCTTTTCCCACATTGGGTTGAATCCAACTGTCTTTTCTCCTGGTGTGTGTTGGCTTGAGCAACTCGGCAAGCGTGGACGTTGGGGGGGGGCACTACACCACTCTAAGTGTGTATAAATGTTATGTCCTTGAATGGGATGCCGCTTCTCTTTGTCTTAACCTGGGAGCTGCTCTCCGACCCCTCCTCTCTCTCGGTGTCTATTGTTCTTCCCACTCTCCACATGGCTTTTCATGGGGTCAGACATATCTACAAGTCTCTCCTGTAGAAACAGTGCCTCATACTCCCATACACATGGTGCCGGATCAGCTGTCCACTTGTGACAGGGAAAAGTACTCTTTAGATTAAGCTTCTCTCCCTCCTTTCAACAGCAGCCTGAATTGTGAACTGAATCTACTTGAATAAATGTAAGTTTTACTTTTTGCACTATACTTCTTGGGAGATTCATTTACTGCACTCCGTATCACGCTTATATGACTGGGTAAACTCTGCTATATTAGCCAAGTATTCCAATAGTGGGGAGGGGAGGGAAGATCACCTTTGACCACCAAACAGGCTATGCTGGGGATGAACACACATGAACACATGAAGCTGCCTTCTACTGAATCAGACCTTCAGTCCATCAAAGTCAGTATTGTCTACTCAGACCGGCAGCGGTTCTCCAGGGTCTCAGGAAGAGGTCTTTTGCATCACCTACTTTCCCAGTCCCTTTAACTGGAGATGCCAGGCATTGAACCTGGGACCTTCTGCATGCCAAGCAGATGCTCTACCACTGAGCCACGGCCCCTCCCCTAATAATGGGATAATGGGACCTGCATGGCAAAGCTGTGTGTGAGGGGGATTACAGTGAGGAGGAGTGTTGGGTGAGGTGGGGCAAGAAAGCTGACTCTAACCCCAGTATGTGTGAGAATACCCAACTCCAATATCCTGTTACCCCGGAGACTCAGGGAGCAGGAATGGGAAGGGTGAAAGTGATTCCACTACCCAGGAGCTGCCTGCCAGCCGCCAGCGCCAGCCGAGGGCCTCGTTCTACTGTGTTTCTTCCTGTGCCAGCCTGCCACGTCCTCCAGGCCCCGAGGGAGAGATTGACAAATGTCAATGTTTATCCAAACAAGCTTCCCACATGCCAGCGGCAATCCATCTCCTCTGTCTCATCTTGAAAGCCGCCGGCAGCGGGGGTATTTATATCCGTAACAATCAGAACTGCCTGATTTGGTTATTTACATGGATATTGTATGAGCTTCTATAAATATTCAGCTTGCCGCAAGAATAATTAAGCATTGTTAGTGCGGGCTGGAGGACGAGTAATAGGAGTTGCCAGGCACTCCAAGGGCTGTCCCCCCCCTTCCCCCTCAGCTAATGTGCTTTCCTTTTGCATTCAGGTCTGTTCCACTGGTTGTTCCAGTGGGGTAGACCTGTTAAGTCTATTTTAGCAGAATAAAAGAAAAGTCCGGTGGCACCTTAAAGACGAATGCAATTCATTCCAGCGTGAGCTATTGTGAGTCAGAGCTCACTTCTTCAGATGTTCAGATGCTACCACTGTGGTTGAACACTCTGACCTGTGGGGCTTAGATGGTTATTATTTAATTGTTTGTTTTATCAATCTTATAACCTGCCAGCATGGTGTAGTGGTTAAGAGTGGTGGTTTGGAGCGGTGGAGTCAGATCTGGAGAACTGGGTTTGATCCCCCACTCCTCCACATGAGTGGCGGAGGCTAACCTGGTGAACTGGATTTGTTTCCCCACTCCTACACATGAAGCCAGCTGGGTGACCTTGGGCAAGTTACAGCTCTGTTAGAGCTTTCTCGGCCCCACCCACCTCACAGGGTGCCTGTTGTGGGGAGGGGAAGGGAAGGTGATCGTAAGCCGGTTTGAGTCTCCCTTAAGTGGTAGAGAAAGTCGGCATATAAAAACCAACTCTTCTTCTCTCCCCCAGCGAGCTGGGCTCAGAGTGGTTCACACAACCTACAAACGTACAATAAAACAATAAAATCACATAGAACAATGCATTAAAACAGCCCTAAACAGATAAAGATAAATTCTAATTCCAATTCCTGATGGCGCCTAGGGTTGCCATATAAAGGCCACAGTATGGCCTGCAGGCAGTTGTTCGACAGCGGCGGGTAAGGTAGGGAGGCCAGCATTTATAGTGCAAACCATAGCTGGCCTCAACCATAAGCCTGGTGGAACAGTTCCGTTTTACAGGCCCTGCAGAATACCATAAGGTCCCGAAGGACCCTGGTCTCATCAGAAAGACCGTTCCACCAGGCCAGGGCCAGGGCAGAAAAAGACCTGAGATGTCCACTTTTCCTAGGCATGGGTGGGGTTGTTTTCTGGGCACACCAGGGCACTTAGAAAGCAGGGGGAACAGAGAGGTTGAGAGATAAGGGATCAAGGAGACAGACGATTGGGGAAACCTCTCCGACAGGGACAGTGAGAGTACAAAGGCAGGGGGTCATGGGGGCGGAGAGCTGAGGGAGGGAGAGCTCACCTAGGGAGCTGAATGCTGCCCGATAGAAGGGGCTTGGACAAGCAGGGAAGGTTGAGTTGATACTCATAACAGCCAGGTCATGGGCCACAGGTCCCTACTGTAGAGCATCACTGCATTTATTTATTTAGTTTATTTATAGCCTTCCCTTCTCACTAAGACCCAAGGTGGATTACAGAGTACAGAAAGAGAAAAATGTCACTGTACAGTGTAGGGCAGCGGTTCCCAAACTTTTTGAGTCATGGGTCATTTATGCATGGTCGCTTTAATCTCCTTTATTCCCTGTTTCAGCCAGGATCAAAGTAACCCGGGTTAGGAGAAACTGTATGCGTTGGATGAAATGATCAGGGACGAAACTGTGTGCTAATGGAGGCATGAATACAGAAAAGCAGTCTCCCAAGTTCAAATCAAGTCCCACCCTTTAAATGTGGCTCTGTAATTGGCTTACCTTGTGAGAAAATATTTCCTTCCTCCCCAGACCCAACTGCCACATTAAAAAGCATTTTAAGAACAAAAAACAAAAAACGGAGCAATCTGAAAGAAGGGGGGGAAATCCAAGCCTCGTTTTTAAAAAGCCGTTCTTTTGCTCAGAAAGAGCTCCGAGGTAGCAGAAAGCACTTGAATCCCTGCCTCTTTACACACTGCTTCGTGATCGGCTGTGAGAGAAGCCAGTCTTCTGAGCTTCCCCTGTTTGGCTATCTGCATGCTGCCTTGAAAAGGGGTTTGGAAAAGGGTGGGGCGAAGCTCAACTCGAGAAAGTTGTACTCTCGCTCAGTGATTCTGGAATGAGCCAGGATCCACGGTTTGATTTGGGCAAGAAGAAGAGTGGGAAAAGCCAGGTTCGTTTTGTGTTGAAGCAGCGTTGAGCTTCCAAGAAATGAGGTAATGTGCAGACCCAAAAATGTGATCTTGGCTGAAACAGGGAATAAAGGAGGGTTAAGCGACCATTCATAAAACACCATGGAGCACTTTTCGGGAGAGAAATTCATCACGGAGCACTAATTTTCATCTAACACCTATATACTAAACCGAACGACAGTAGTATTTTTCTTTCCAATCTCTTCTTCATGGAGCACTAGGAGATGTTTTGTGGAGCACCAAGTGCTCCATGGAGCACAGTTTGGGAACCACTGGTGTAGGGCATCCAAGGAATGATGCAGTAGGACTAGGAATGCAAAATTGAATGATAATGTGCTAATATTCACATAGCCAGTCATGAAAGCATTGAAACTAGGCCATCCACAGATGTGAATGTGAAATGCAAGCATGCCAAAATTATTTAGGGTAAAAGTAGTCCCTTGTGCAAGCATTGGGTTATTACTGACCCATGGGGTGACATCACATCATGACATTTACATGGCAGACTATTTTTACGAGGTGGTTTGCCATTGCATTCCCCAGTCGTCTATACTTTGCCCCCAGCAAGCTGGGTACTCATTTTACTACCCTGGGAAAGATTAATAGCTAAACCAACGCCTTTGCATCAAAATGTATTCTTAGGGTAGGGATTTAAAGGAAGGGAGGATGACTTGGGGAGAGGAGTGCCAGGCATAGGGAGAAGCGGTGTCTTGGAGAAATCATGATGTTGTTGTTTCGCACACTTGGCTTCTCACTGTAAGTGTGGCTCTCCCCAGGGAAATCCTACTGCCCTATCCTTTGCACACTTTCAACAGAGTGTGGTGGTTAGAGCGGCAGACTCTAATCTGGAGAACACTTTCAACATGGTGTAGTGGTTTAGAGCGGCAGACTCTAATCTGGAGAACCAGGTTCTATTCCCCACTCCTCTACATGAAGCCTGCTGGGTGACCTTGGGCTAGTCACAGTTCTCTCAGAACTCTCTCAGCCCCACCTACTTCACAAGGTGTCTGCTGTGAGGGGGAAGGGAAAGTGATTGTAAGCCAATTTGAGACTCCTTAAAGGTAGAGAAAACCGGGGTATAAAAACCAACTCTTCTTCTTCATTTCTCTTGATGAGCTGTGGCATCTCATTGAGGAGTTTGTGTGTGGGGGGTGCAACATGTATCTGCCCGTTTGGGTTTCAGACCAGGTGGGCAAGGTGCAACACACCAGACTTCCAAGTGTGGCAGGTGACTGTCTCCATTAAGAACCAGGGACAGCGCCATTATGTCCTAGATATTGCATAATGTGCTTTTAAATAATACACCTCAGGGCATATGGCCTCTGGATTTTGGCTGCGAGCACAATCTGCTCAGCTAAAAATAGCTGGTGTGCGTAATGCACTCTGTTGCGACACCTCCTGTTACTTGGGGAGTCAAGAATCGCAGCTTCACTTCTTGCAAAGTCGCTTGAAGCAGAAGAGGCAAAGGCTGGCCGTGTCTACAGACTGCCAGGTTGTAGCAGATTGGGGATGGTGGGGAAAGGAGAAAGGAAGGTTATTCTGCCTTCTGGCTCTTCTCGTGCTCAGGGTGATGTCAAGATGTGTCTCCATGGCCCGGTACCTGTTTGCTTCTTTTGCAAAGTTACCTTCCTGCAAAACTAATTGCTGACCAGTTACATAAGAACATAAGAAAAGCCCTGCTGGATCAGACCAAGCCCCATCAAGTCCAGCAGTCTGTTCACACAGTGGCCAACCAGGTGCCTCTAGGAGGCCCACAAACAAGACGACTGCAGCAGCACCTAATGTATTCGGCACGCTCCTCTGACCATAGAGAGAATAGGTATGCTTCATGACTAGTATCCATTTTGACAAGTAGCCATGAATAGCCCTCTCCTCCATGAACATGTCCACTCCCCTCTTAAACCCTTCCAAGTTGGCAGCTATCACCACATCCTGGGGCAGGGAGTTCCACAATTTAGCTATGTGTTGTGTGAAGAAAGTTGCAAGCCCAGCCTGTGATACCCAAATAGGCAAGGGTCTCTGTGTGTGGATGCAGCTGCACAGGATATAGTTTCTTAGTGAGGGCTGGTATGGCTAAGAGAGTGAGCTAGAAATCAGGATGTTCCCTGGTTCACTGGTCACCTCTGCTGTGAACGCCTTTTGTCCAAAACGCATGTCATGGGTGCCCTCAACCCAACTTGCATTCCTTCAGCCAGCCAGCAGTTTCATGAAACTCATGCATGCAGCCGCCCCCCATTTCAAGTTGGGAACCCCCCCTCTCTCCCCCACAAACAGTCTACTGTACACTTCATTGGTCAGGCAGCACCAGGAGTACTGTGTCCAGTTCTGGGGGCCTCACTTCAAAGAGGATGTGGACAGAATTGAGCGGGTGCAGAGGAGAGCGACAAGGATGATCAGGGGCCTGGAGACCAAGCCCTACGAGGAAAGGCTGAGGGAGTTGGGAATGTTTAGTCTGGAGAGGAGGAGGTTGAGAGGGGGTGACATGATTGCTCTCTTGAAGTATTTGAAGGGCTGTCACTTAGAGGAGGGCAGGGAGCTGTTCTTGTTGGCAGCAGAGGATAGGACCCACAATAATGGGTTTAAATTGCGGACGGAAAGGTACCGGCTGTATATTAGGAAAAAATCTTTTACAGTAAGAGTTGTTCAACAGTGGAATCAGCTACCTGGGGAGGTGGTGAGCTCCCCCTCACTGGCAGTCTACAAGCAGAAGCTGGACAAGCACTTGTCCGAGATGCTCTAGGCTAATCCTGCATTGAGCAGGGGGTTGGACTAGATGGCCTGTATGGCTCCTTCCAACTCTGTGATTTTATGATCTGAATCGGGCCCTCTGGTGCTTGGGGAAAAAATTCCCCACAGTTGCCGTCTGGCTGCGAAGAATGCGAGTCAGGTTGGGAAAAGCTGTGTCCTAATGTATCGTAGTTTGGATGTTTGGTGGCTTTAGGCCCGGCTTTTGGCCTCTCCGCTGAAAATCAGGATGATTATTCTTGTTTACCTTACAGGATTGTTGTAAGGATCACGGCAACAGAACATAGGTGAAGTGATTTCGACACTTGAAAGCACCGGCTGCTTCCACATGGAGATTTCCCCTCCTTATGGAGTGCAGGAAGCAGCCACCTTTAAAGGGAGCATCCACATGACATTAGGTTCGTTCAGACCACAACTTGTAGGCTTCCTGGAGCCACTGCCCTCATTAGATCCTGAGCTTTAGTATTCCCTGATTGGGGTAGAAAGATCATGAAAATGACAGCAATCATGGAGGGAGGGGATGTGATCGTCTCCTGATGGAGTGGAAGGCAAGCAGGATATATGATTGTTGAAAGAGCTTGCTGCTTGCTTATGTATGTAGCACTTTCAATCATCATTCTCCCCCGTTCCACTTTTTCCTCACAACAACCCTGTCAGGTAGGTTAGGTTAAGAGCTTATATGGTGCAAATGCCAGGACAAGAAGGAGGAGGAGGAGAAAAAGAAGTTGGTTTTTATATGCCGACTTTCTCTACCACTTAAGGGAGACTAAAACTGGCTTACAATCCCCTTTTCCTCCCCACAACAGACACCCTGTGAGGTAGGTGGGACGGAGAGAGTGTGACTAGCCCAAGATCACCCAGCTGGCTTTGTGTGGTGGAGTGGGGAAACAAATCCAGTTCACCAGATTAGCCTCCGCCGCTCATGTGGAGGAGCGGGGAATCAAACCCGGTTCTCCAGATCAGAGTCCACCGCTCCAAACCACCGCTGTTAGCCACTACACCACACCGAAGCACTAAACGTGCTTCACTTCCAATTTCCACTCCTGTGTGTGCATGTGCATGAGTGTTTCTCTCAGACCAACAGTGTTGTCGATCCTAGAAATATTACTGTTTGTTATTTAACATCAATACTTTATGATGCCATCCGTCAATCGTCAGCCTCCTGGGGTGGCAAACGACATTTAAAATGGGATGATAATCTAAAACAGTCAATAAAACCATTTAAAAGCGCCACTGATTATTTATTTATTTAGCCGTAATAATTCCAGGTGGCGTTTCTCTACACAATGCGGGCTCGAGGAGGTTTACAGTGCGTGAGTAATAACAAGTCATAAAAACATCTCAATAAAACCCAGTATACACATACCCAGAGAAATAATTAATGACGCCTTGAAGCCTGATACATCTTTCAAAACCAGCAGCATAATAAAATTGCTTAACTAAAAAAGCCCTTCTCAGCAAAATCCCCTTACGTGTTCTACAAAGAGGGAGGAAGCAACTAACAGTGCTTTCCAGAACGTCTATCCCGAAAGTGCTGAAACGGACCACCACTGTCCTAACTTCCTTATGGAAGTCAAGACATTGACATGATTTTTATTTATTCAGGCATTTACTTCATTTACATGGAGACTCAAGGCAGATTTTTTTTTTTTTGGCCATCAAGTAACAGCTGATTTATGGCAACCCCATAGGGTTTTCAAGACAAGAGACGTTCAGAGCGGGTTTGCCATTGCCTGCCTCCGCGTCACACTCCTGGTGTTCCTTGGAGGTCTCCCATCCAGGGTCAGGGCTGAGAGTGTGTGATTGACCCAAGGTCACCCCGCAAGCTTCCATGGCAAGGGGGGATTTGAACCTGGGTTTCCCAGGTCCTCGTCCCCTTAACCATTACACCACACTGGCTCTCAGAATGTATTTCTAAAAATATAATGAGACACCGTAAGACATCAAGTAAACAATGCAATAAGACCGGGATTGCAGACTGAGGTTACAGAATTAGAAAAGCGCACAGATAAAAAGCTGTGCAAATGCACCGGTTTGTACAGGGCGCAGCGGTTCTTTGGATATGTGGTTCCTAAACCGTGTAAGACTCCTAAGACCAAAGTCGTATGATGAAAATGATGTGTTTTGGCCACTGTGTTTTGAACCAAATGAAGTTTCCAGGTTGGCTTTGCGTTTAGCCCCACATGAAGTGCATTGTAGTCATCAATCCATGCTCCGATCAGACTCCTTCAACATGCTGTGAAAAATGACCTCACTTATAGATCCCTTTCTCAAATTCACACAGTTCCCCTCAGGTCCCCATGATCCACAACACAGCCATTGTGGAGGTCAAAGGGGAACCCCACCTCTCTTTTTCACCAGTAGAAAAGCGGGCTGGATCCAACCCACTGTCTTTGCATCTAGAAACCCAACAACCCCTGCAAGTTTTTACAAGTCAAAAGGGGCAAGGATCCAGTTTCCAAGTGGAGGCTCTTCACAATCCCATTAGCCCAGTCAATGGTGTAGTGGTTAAGAGTGGTGGTTTGGAGCGGTGGTTTGGATCGGTGGAGACTGATCTGGAGAACCGGGTTTGATTCCCCACTCCTCCATATGAGCGGTGGAGGCTAAACTGGTGAACTGGATTTATTTCCCCGCTCCTACACATGAAGCCAGCTGGGTGAACTTGGGCTAGTCACACTCTCTCAGCCCCACCCACCTCACAGGGTGTCTGTTGTGAGGAGGGGAAAGGAAAGGTGATTGTAAGCTGCTTTGATTTTCCCTTAAGTGGTAGAGAAAGTCAGCATATAAAAACCAACTCTTCTTCTTCCATCCATCAGAAGGATCAGTTGAAATCCAACGGTAACAAACTAACAGGGCTAGGACTTATCTGCTGCCTGATCTCCAACCAAACCAGCATCCAAGTCAGATGGGATCAGAGAGATTTTTATCTGTAAAGATACATGCAAAAACCTCACAGTTTATCACCAAGCCGTCTTTTCAGCGGACTCCATCCTAGGAGTCATTAAGCTGCGGATTGCCCTAAATAATTTAGCTGGATGAGATAAAACAGATGATGTGATAGCAGGAGGGGGGAGAAAACTTTCTTTGCCAGTTCATAAGCTTTCTAAATGAGCTCCGTGTTGTGTTCTAACTGATCTGGCACAAGCCTTCTGCTGGCAGTACTTTAGATATCACCCAGTTCCCTTTAGTTCCCTCATCCTCTTGGTAAACCAGGAATCCAGGGTTTTATTTGAGGAAGAAAAAGGGGAGAGGACGCCAGGCAGTCACAAGAATAAAGCCAGTCAGCTGTATATTTGCTCTAATGCTTCCGTAAGTGGCTGTATTTGTGCATCCAGGTGAAGCAGGTGAGGTATTTATTTACTTATACTTCATTGGCCTGTCTCATCAATGGTGATGCAGAGTGGCTTACGTAGTTCCCCATTTTATCCTCACGAAAACTGTGTGAGATAGCTTAGGTTGAGAGAGAATGACTGGCCCAAACTATCCCAGTGAGAACATAAGAACATAAGCCAGCGTGGTGCAGTGGTTAAGAGTGGTGGTTTGGAGCGGCGGACTCTGACCTGGAGAACCGGGTTTGATTCCCCACTCCTCTACATGAGTGGCGGACACTGATCTGGTGGACTAGATTTGTTTCCCCACTCCTCCACATGAAGCCAGCTGGGTGACCTTGGGCTAGTCACAGCTCTCTTAGAGCTCTCTCAGCCCCATCTACCTCACAGGGTGTCTGTTGTGGGGAGGGGAAGGTGATTGTAAGCCGGTTTGAGTCTTCCTTAAGTGGTAGAGAAAGTCGGCATATAAAAACAAACCTTATTCTTCACAGTCTCATGCTTTGGTGCAATTTTTTTTAAACAAGTGTGATCTCAGCCAATCATGGACAGTGTTACGGGGGGGGGGGGGAGAAAACCCAGAGCATTCCTGTTGTCCTTACTCTGAAGGTGCAGGAGAGGGGGAAATTCCCTGTTACTCAAGCAGCTGGACCAATGCCGTACCTGGGTCTCCTGAGAGCCGTTGCCAGTCAGAGTAGATGATGCTGAGCTTGATGCACCAAAGATCTGAATCCATGTTTCATTTGTGTGTACCTCACGTGGCTGTAGTAAGGATAAACTGAAGAAAGGGGAAAACACACACACAGCCCTCAGCCTTATAGAGAAACGGAAATCTTTTTTTTAAAAGAAAGATATGAATTGTGTATCTCAATGAAAGTAATACAGTGCAGCGGTCAGCGTCTACATTCGAATGTGCCCCAGATAGCACATGGCATTGTTTTCCACAGAGTGTGTGGTGTGCCTCCAAGTATAGTATTAGGAAAAGGGAGACAAAGTTCTTAATATCCTGTTTCTCCAACCTGTTTGGAAACAGGGCGTAGTTTCCACAGGGCCTTGGGGGTAAATGGACTCCGAAAACGTGCATTGGTCTGTTTTCCATATCTAGGGCTAAACTCACCTTAAGCCTGGTTAAAGCCTTGGCGTGCCCCTGGTTTGAAATTAAACCCTCTCTATGGTCATTTATCCATGGGTACTTGGACTCATATTCGCTCCCGGTCTGACTCAATTGTTCCTTGGAGTTCTGCATGAGTTTTCCAGCCATTAGAGATGACCTCGCTGCCAGCCCTCACAAATCCCGAGACTTACCATTTCTCTGTTAACCTGACTCTCCTCTCTCCCCTGAGCTCTGTCAGAGTCCTGACTGGAATCCTACCTGGTTTTGGTCAAGTGTCAAGTGTCATGCCGTGGGTCATGCTTATTTCTGTTCACGTGTATCTATTCGTTATGCTGTTCAGCCTGCCAGGAGTCCAGGCAGGTTCTTGACATGAGTTAGGCCAATTCCTGTGCAAGTGTTATTCTTTGGTTTTGTTTCTCTGAACGGGTCAAGCTGCCCCACTCCTTCCCCCTCCCTCTGCTTTGGCCTTGAGCTTCTAGTAGGCACCTTCAGTATTATGGCTTACCTCCTCCCTCCTTCCTGCTAGGCTCCGTTATCACCTAATTCCCAGGCAGCTTGCTGCTGCACCTGGGATGACTCTGTGCTTAAAGTTATGCTTTGTAGTTTGGTTCGCCATGAGCAGCTTTGAACTCGTGGATTGCTCATGCTATGTTCCTACGTGCTCCTCAATAAACGTTTACCTGCTTCTGATTTACCTGTCTGAGCAAGTGCCTTATTGGGATTGCCGAGGGTAGCTGAAGAACCTCACAAGCTCAGCCCAGCTGAAATCGCCATGCAGAAGGCAAAACACTGGAAACAGAAGCTTGCTTTCTCTCACAGGCAATCATAAAGCAGCGTGTAAAGAGGCGGTGATTCAAATGCTGCCTGCTTCCTCTGAGCTCTTTCTGAGCAGGAGAAAGACTTTTTAAAACCGAGGCTTGGATTTCTCTCCCCCCCCCCTTTCAGATTGTTCCGTTTTTTGTTTTTTTTGTTCTTAAATTGCTGTTTTATGTGGCGATTGGGGTTTGGGGGGGATTTTCTCTCACAGTAAGCACTGTGAAGTAAGCCAATTACAAAGCAGCATTTTAAAGGGGCAGGACTTGATTTGAGCTTGGAGACTGCTGGTGCAGAGATTCGCAACAGGAAAGTGTGGGTCTAGCCAGCAACGAACCTCCGGTAAAACTCCCATGCCTAAAAGACCTTTGTTGCCCTTCCCCTTGCTCTGGGCTTCCTCTGCGACACATAGGGGATTACCGCACTTTGTATTCCCAGCGACGTATTAAGAGTTTGAAAATGTTATAAAAAACATTGCTTTAAAAGGGTTTTTGGATACCACAGCTTATAAATGGTTGGAAGTAGGGCTGTCGATTCGGTTCGGCCCGAACTGAAAAACAGCCGAATTTCCCCTGATTCGGTGGTTTTTAGTTCGGGACGAACCGAACTCAAAAATGGAGGGCAACCGGGGAGGCCGAATTCAGCGAGTTCGGGAGTTCACGAATAAATCCGGCCAATTCGGGGCGTCAGTAACAGCATAACCGTCAGTAAGCAGCATTCTCCTCCCCCGGCCAATCGAAGGCCAAGCTGGGTCTTCTTCTGGCCAATCAGTCAGGATTGAGTACTGGAGGAATCAGCTGATGTGCGGCCCGGCTGGGGAGAGAGAGAGAGAGGGAAATCCTAGTGTGTGTGTGGGGGGGGGTGCTTGTGCACATTCACTCCTTTCTGTGGCTGCAGGGGGCGTATTTTTTGGGGTAAAGACCCCAAACTTTCAGCAGAGATTCAGACAAGCCTTCTTAAGAGACCACCCAAGTTTTGTAAACATTGGGTCAGGGGGTCCCGAGATATGGGCTCCCCCCTTTTTTCTTTCCATGGCTGCAGGGGGCGCATTTTTGGGGGTACAGACCCCAAACTTTCAGTGGAGCTTCAGATGAGCCTTCTTAAGATACCCCCCAAGTTTTGTAAACATTGGGTCAGGGGGTCTTGAGATATGGGCTCCACCCCTTTTACCTCCCCCCTTTTTCCATTTCTGTGGCTGCAGGGGGCGCTTTTTTTGGGATACAGCCCCCAAACTGTCAGCATAGCTTCAGACAATCCTTCTTAAGATACCACCCAAGCTTTGTAAAGATGGGTTCAGTGGGGGCAGAAATATCGGCTCCCCCCCTTTCTCTTTCTGTGGCTGCAGGGGGCTCATTTTTGGGGGTGCAGATCCCAAACTTTGAGCGGAGCTTCAGACAAGCCTTCTTAAGAGACCACCCAAGTTTTGTAAACATTGGGTCAGGGGGTCCCGAGATATGGGCTTTCCCCTTTCCCCTTTTTCCCTATTGGGATGAATGGGATCCTGTATGCATCTCCTCCAGAGCAAAAAGTCCCATGCCTAAATGGAAACGTCTTGGATTACCCAGTCCTCCCCAGCCCCTCCTGATGGAACAGAAGACAGCCACAATAAGACCCCTTTGGGGGCTTTAATCTATAATTTTTCTCCTGTGTGTGTGTGTGGGGGGGGAAAGCAGATTCTGTGTGTGTGTGGGGAGGGAGCAGTTTCTGTGGGTGGGGGGGAAAGCCAAAGGGGGCTTTTGCCGGTTCTGCCTGGGGTGTGTGTTCCCCCTCGAGTCTCTCTCTCCCTGGTTTGAGGGGGGGTTTCAGTTGTGTGTCTTCAGGTTTTCCCTCATTCATAAAAAACTTCTCAGCTGTTTGTCGGGGCTGGGAGCTTTGTGCGTGGGCAGCAAGCTCTGCTCAGAGATGCACATTAAAGGTGGGGGACCCCTTTCGGGGCCCATATCTCAGCCCCCCTGACCCAATCTTTACAAAACTTGGGGGGGTCTTTCAAGAAACGTCCTTTGAAGCTCTGCTGAAAGTTTGGGACCTCTACCCCCAAAAATGCCCTCCCCCAGAGCCGCGGAAAGGCGCGGTTGTGTTTTTAATGGCTTTATTCGGCCGAATTTTTTTCCCGAACTTTGAATTCCCGCCGAATTGCACGGACCCGAAGCGGGGGAGTTCGGACTTTGGCATATCCCAAATCTAAACGGGCTGAATTCAGCCTAATCCGAACTATACCGAATTTTTTTTAAATTCAACAGCCCTAGTTGGAAGACGTCTTCACAGCTAAAGGGGCCAAACAAAGTGCGAACAGTATTTTTTATAGCGTTTTCAAACTCTTAATACATCTGTATTAATTCAACAGCCCTAGTTGGAAGACGTCTTCAACAGCCCTAGTTGGAAGACGTCTTCACAGCTAAAGGGGCCAAACAAAGTGCGAACAGTATTTTTTATAGCGTTTTCAAACTCTTAATACATCTGTGGGAATACATAGAAAGTGCAAACAGTACTTTTTATAACCTTTTCAAACTCTTAATACATCGCTGGGAATACAAGTGCGGTAACAGCCTTAGTCTCCCTGTTTTCCTCCACTGATTAATAAATGGGCTTTCATATTTATACGTTTGGATGTCGGAGGGCCATCGTACCAGCATGCAAAAATAATGACAACCAGCTGTAAGGATAAATCCGCTCATCTAACAAGCAGATTTCCCCCCCCCCCCAAGCTGAGGGAAGGGTGTATTGTTGCCCGACGCAAACGCACGCAGGATGAAACCCCCGGCGCAAGAAGAATCAGCATAAATGCTGAAAGGGTTGATTGAAAGGGGCCGAGTTTCAAAGCCAATTTGTATTGATCACCGCCAACCCCAGGATGGTTGGAAGTCCATCCCCAAAAAAGAAATCCCACAGCTGCTGCGGGTTTTCACAGAAGCAGCAGGCTGCTGGAGAGGCCGCTTGGCATTATGTAAGGGAGGCTTCTTCTTTTTTTAATTCTATTTATCTTTAAGCTGTTTTTGTACTTTTGAGACAAGAAGGCCAGAGTTTGAAAAGGTTATGTATTAATAGGCTATCCTCTATGCCACAGCCACAAAAGCCTTTTTAAAAGAAGTTTTGGGCGGAGGAGGAATCAAAATGCCTCCGTCTCCCCGCTCCTCACTCCATTTTGTGAGCGGACAGCTAGAATTATCCAAATGAAAAGCAAGCTTCGGTGTCAAGGAAGTTTAAACAAACATTGATCTGGAGAGAGGGTGTTTTTTATATCAATTAATATTATATTAATATTATAATTAATTAATTATATTTGTTGCCGGAATGTGAAAGAGAAACTGCGGAATCGCACATCCCTGACATCTGCGACCATTGAGCTCCTACGATGGGGGGATGCTGAGTGGAAAGCGGATATGGGTGTCCTGGGACAGGGTGGGAGAGAGGAATCGATCTTGAATACATGAACACACTAAGCTGCCTTCTACTGGATCAGACCCTCGGTCCATCAAAGTCAGTATTGTCTACTCAGACTGGCAGCAGCTCTCCAGGGTCTCAGGCTGAGGTCTTTCACATCACCTACTTGCCCTAGTCCCATTAACGAGATGCTGGGGATTGAACCTGGGGCCTTCTGCATGCCAAGTACCACTGAGCCACAGCCCCTCCCTTACTTCAATTCCCAAAATGCCTGATGTGAAATCTCCCCCCCCTTCCAAAAAAAGGTTTTTGCACAAATCTGTGTCCTGGTTTTTACCATCAAATTCTAGTTTCCTGCCCAGTTGTGGAAGGTTTAAGCTTTTCTCTCATTCCGTTTTCCCTGTAACAATGACCCTTTATCTCCCAAACTGCTGTTTATGCTATACCTGGGGAAGGGGAACATACAGCTTTCTATCTGTCTTTCTTGTGCCTTGTTATCTTGCCCTTCATCCAAGGATAGGGTTGCCAACCTCCAGGTGGGGCCTGGAGATCTTCTGGTATTACAGTTGCTCTCCAGATGACAGAGATCAGTTCTCCAGAGCAAATGGCAGCTGTGGATGGCGGACTCTACAGCATTATACCCTGCTGAGGTCCCTCCACCTCCCAAACTCTGCCTTCCCCAGGCTCCACCCCCCAAATCTCCAGATGTTTCTGGACTCAGAGCTGGCAGCCCCATCCGAGGAGTTCCCAGTAACGTACATAGGTCTCCTTTCCTCTATTTATTCACATGACAATCCTGAGAGCTGGGTTAGGCTAAGCAAGTGTGACTGATCCAAGGTCCCACAGAGAGCTTCACAATAGTCAGTGGATTTTTGAAGTTGGGTTGCCCAGATCCTAACCTGACAGTCAGTTCCTGGAAGCTACCTATATATTTCCCCCATGAAGCATGTAGCAGTCAATAGGGGAGGAGATCAGAAAGATGGCATAAGAGAAGGGGTTCACCACCACCACCTCTTTCCAGCACTGTGGCACAGGTTCAGAATGCATTATCATGAAGTCTGGTCTCTTTTAGCTCAGGGGTCTCCAGGGTTATGGTCCTCCGATAGCTCTCTTAACTACTACACCACGCTGAGAGCCAGCGTGGTGTAGTGGTTTGGAGTGGTGAACTCTGAACTGGAGCACCGGGTTTGATTCCCCACTCTTCCACATGAGCGGTGGAGGCTAATCTGGTGAACTGGATTTGTTTCCTCGCTCCTACACATGAAGCCAGCTGGGTGACCTTGGGCTAGTCACTCTTAGTCCCACCTACCTCACAGGGTGCCTGTTGTGGGGAGGGGGAAGGTGATTGTAAGCTGGTTTGATTCTTCCTTAAGAGGGAGAGAAAGTCGGCATATAAAAACCAACTCTTCTTCTTCTCTCTGACTGCTGTGGAGTGGCTTATGAAGCCCCTAGAACACCCAGGAAAAGAGCATGCAAAGGTCTGCTCTAGGCTCTTTGGCAGGATCTTTCCTTGTGCTGTTTATTCTGATAGCTTTATTTCCAGTGTCCTTCCTATACAAGTGCTGTTTCTAAGTAACATGGGGGGGGATAGCGCGGGATATTTTCTATTACTAAAAAGTAGTTCGTATTAATGAAATTGAGATTGAGACTGGGAAGGGCAGCCATGAAGGAGCTAGAAAAGATTTTGAAGTGTAAGGATGTGTCACTGGCCACCAAGACTAGATTAATTCATGCCATCATATTCCCTATTACTATGTATGGGTGTGAAAGCTGGACAGTGAAGAAAGCTGATAGGAAGAAAATAGATTCCTTTGAAATGTGGTGTTGGAGGAGAGTGTTACGGATACCGTGGACTGCCAAAAAAACAAATCAGTGGGTTATAGAACAAATCAAGCCTGAACTGATTCTAGAAGATAAAATGTCTAAACTGAGGCTGTCATATTTTGGTCACGTCATGAGACAACAAGAGTCACTGGAAAAGACAGTCATGCTAGGAAAAGTTGAGGGCAGCAGGAAAAGAGGAAGACCCAACAAGAGATGGATTGACTCAATAAAGGAAGCCACAGCCTTCAGTTTGCAAGATCTGAGCAAGGCTGTCAAAGATAGGACATTTTGGAGGACTTTCATTCATAGGGTCGCCATGAGTCGGAAGCGACTTGACGGCACTTAACACACACACACATTAATGAAAAGGCTGGACACCTCTGCCATTGCTTGTTCTCCTGATGGGAATCTGAGGCTCAAAATATATCAGTCCTCCTGGAACTGATTTTTTAATCTGCTTTAATTGTTTTTAATCTATTTTAATTGTTTGTTTTAAAATGTATTTGCTTTGTTGTTACCCACCCCAAGCCCCACTGTAGTCGGGGAGGGGAGGGATATAAATCTAAAATAGAAATAAATAAAGAGCCTTTCCCCCTTCCATCCTGCCCCCTTTTTAGCATGACGTGCATCTGTCCATGCTGCCTTCCTATGTTACTGCACCGCACTTGGCCCTCTCTGTGAGTAGCCGACTTAAAATATCATTTGGAAACGAACAGGTTCACACAATTCGACTTTTGTCGGGGCAGAATTATGATTGTTTTTAGCTTGCAGCATCTGTAGCCGCTTGAGCATTGAAAGTAAAAGCGACTCCCCGGCTGAGGAAGCTTTCCCTTGTTCTCCTGACAGACGAAACTACCTTCGAAGCAGGAGTCAAAGTCCAGATCCACAGTCAGTCCGAGCCGCCTTTCGTCCAAGAGCTCGGGTTTGGAGTGGCGCCCGGATTCCAGACATTTGTAGCCACACAAGAGCAGAGGGTGAGTCCAGCTTCCTTCACACCCACACTGGGTTGAGTTCAGCCAGCTTTTCTTGGGGTGAGAAAGGAAGGAGGGGGGTGCCTTTTGACTGCCAAAGGGGGACCCCCCTCCTATGATCCTTATCCTGGGGATCATGGGGCGAAAACGCATGGTCGCTTTATCCTCCTTTAATCGCTGTTTTAGCCAGGATTGAACACACATTAGGTGAAACGCACGCGTTCGATCCTGGCTGAATCCTGGCTGAAACAGGGATTAAAGGAGGATAAAGTGACCATGAGTTTTCGCCCCATGGAGTCTGCATGAGCAAAAGCCATGTAGAACATGGGCTGTCGCAAGAACAGGGTGGGATTGAGTGGAAAAGCTGGCTGGATCCAGCCCGTTGGGCTTTCTGCGTTGATTCTTTCTGGAGATCCAGCGTGGTGTAGTGGTTAATAGTGGTGGTTGGAGTGGTGGAGTCTGGTCTGGAGAACCAGGTTTGATTCCCCACTCCTCCACATGAACAACGGAGGCTAATCTGGTGAACTGGATTTGTTTCCCCACTCTTACACACAAAGCCAACTGGGTGTCCTTGGGCTAGTCACAGCTTTCTCAGCCCCACCTACCTCACAGGGTGTCTGTTGTGGGGAGGGGGAGGTGATTTTAAGCTGGTTTGAGTCTCTACCGTTAAGAGGTAGAGAAAGTTGGAATATAAAAACCAACTCCTACTCCTCCTCCTCCTCCTCCTTCTTCTTCTTCTTCTTCTTCTTCTTCTTCTTCTTGAAGTCGGGAAGAGGAAAGGGGCTGCCTTGGTTGCAGGCTCCTTGTGGGAACTCTGGACTAATTGTAAATCAAGTTGAGGTGGTCCCTTCAGTGGGCACATTTTGGGAGACAGAGCTGATTCATGAGGCATGATCCACAGGGAGATGATGCATTATGATAGAAAAGGTGTTGCGCAGATTTTCTACCTTTGGTGCCCAAAAGCCACTCTCCGGCCTGTGTGGTAGAACCCGCATACCGTGGGACTGGAGTTAGTTTTAGCTTGCCCTGTGACTTTGAATTTGCACTTGTCAGATAGAGCAATTTAACAGCAAAAAATCCAGACATGCAGATTGTGAGCGTAAGATCAAAATCAAACAGAGCACCGCAAAACAAATTGTGCATATTGAAGCCTGACCTGCCGCACGTTTCGAATTGTGGAAAATTACACTTGCCGATTTTCAGCCCAGTCTAGCAAAAGCAATCTGCTTGCGAAAACAGGTTCCTACAAATCTATTGTTTTGGGGGTATTCCCACCACGATGCACAGCCGCCAGCTGGTAGTGCAAATGTAACCCTTCAGGCCAAAGTATTGTAGTATCTGCCTAATTAGATGTTATGGGGATCGCGCGGCTGCCATCAACCCATACCTTTTTCCTGCCCATCTTTCTGGTAATGTCTCCTACATGGAAGTTCTGATGTGATGCCAGCACATCAAGTGTTGCGCCACCTCCTTCCAGCAGCAGATAATGAATGGAAGCAGGGGTGAAGAGATACTGAGCGCAGCGCTGTGACAGAGGATGCCATAAATTGCTTGCCAGCACTGAGCATCCCTGTCCAATCTGGTGAGCACCCTCCTTTATGGCTTGTTTGTTTTAAGCCCCACACCCTCTCCCCACAGGGGACTTGGGATGGCTTACAACCGTCGTTTATGCATGGGTACTTTCACTCAGGTTTGCCCCTGGTCTGTCACGGTTGTTCCTTGGAGTTATGCATGAGTTTTCCCTCCATTAGAGATGACCTCGCTGCCGGCCCTCACAAATCCCGAGACTTCCCATTCCTCTGTTAACCTGATTCTTCCCTCTCCCCTGAGTTCAGCCCGGGTGAAATCCCCATGCATAAGGCAAAGCACGGGACAAGCAAGCTTGGTTTCTCTTGCAGCCAATTACAAAGCAGCTTGTAAAGAGGCGGGGATTCAAATGCTTCCTGCTTCCTCAGAGCTCTTTCTAAGAAAGGCTTTTTAAAACCAAGGCTTGGCTTTCTCTCCCCCCCCCTTTCAGATTGCTCTGTGCTTTTTTACACAGCACTTGGGTTGGGGGGGGGATTTTCTCTCACAGTAAGCACTACAAGTAAGCCAATTACAAAGCAGCATTTAAAGGGACAGGAACTTGATTTGAGCTTGGAGACTGCTGGTGCAGAGATTCCCAACAGGAAAGTGTGGCTCCAGCGAGCAACGGACCTCAGGTAAAACTCCCAGGCATAAATGACCAACGTTTAAAAATACAGTAATACATTAAAAAATACGATACATGCAAATACAATGCAAATAAGTAGAACAATGAAACCAATTAAAACATCGACTCAACAACGGCAAAAAAAAATATGTTCCTTTCTTCCCTGTTCCTGGAGGAAAGGAGCAGTGGCTTCCCTCCTCCCATTCAGAAATAAAGTGCCAACGCAGCAGAAAGAGAGAAAATCGTCTTCCCAGCCTTCTCCACAAAAGAAAGAAGAGATGGTTCCATCTGCCCTCTCATGGGGCTTTGGCCATATGCCCTGCATATGCACAAATGCTCCTCCGTTCCCCATTCTGAGCACAGGAACACATGAAGCTGCCTTCTACTGAATCAGACCCTTGGTCCATCAAAGTCAGTATTGTCTACTCAGACCGGCAGCGGCTCTCCAGGGTCTCAGGCAGAGGTCTTTCACATCACCTACCTGCCTAGTCCCTTTTACTGGAGACGCCGGGGATTGATCCTGGGACCTTCTGCATGCCGAGCAGATGCTCTACCACTGAGCCATGGCCCCTCCCCTCCATCATACCATGTGATTCAGTGACAGTTCAGTGATGACTACAAATAACAGCTTGGTCGGTAAGCCAAGCCAAAATTTGTGGCCCCCTTGGCATTCCATTGTTCATTGCAGTGATCAGATGTTTCTGGGAATATGTATGAGGAAAAATCTGGGTAGCAGCAGCCACAGGTGAGGGCCCTAGGCTTACCAGCTGTGGGTAGGGAAATTCCTGGAGAATTGGGGGATGGAGTCTGGGGAAGGCAGGGTTTGGGGAGGGGAGGGACTTCAGTGGGGTAGAATGCCATAGGGTCTATCCTCCAAAGCAGCCATTTTATCCAGGGGAACTGATCTCTGTCATCTGGAGATCAGTTGTGATAGTAGGAGAGGAAGAAAGTAGACTCCTTTGAAATGTGGTGTTGGAGGAGAGTATTACGGATACTGTGGACTGCCAAAAACAAAAAACAAATCAGCGGGTTATAGATCAAATCAAGCCTTAACTGACCCTAGAAGCTAAAATGACTAAACTGAGGCTATCGTATTTTGGTCACATTACGAGAAGGCAAGAGTCACTGGAAAAGACAGTCATGCTAGGAAAAGCTGAGGGCAGCAGGAAAAGAGGAAGACCCAACAAGAGATGGAGTGACTCAATAAAGGAAGCCACAGACCTCAGTTTGCAAAATCTGAGCAAGGCTGCCAAAGATAGGACATTTTGGAGGACATTGATTCAAAGGGTTGCCATGAGTCGGAAGCGACTTGACAGCACTTAACACACACACAGGCCCCATCTGGAGGTTGGCAACCCTAGTAGTTCCCCACCCCTGATAGTACATAGGGAGGCCCTAAGACAGAAAGTCCAAATGGTTACCTTAGGATGGTAATAACAGATTTGCTAACAGTGTAATAACAGAATTGCTAACAGCCATTCACAATTGGTCCTTAGCTTTTTTTTTTTTTTTGCCATCAAGTCACAACTGACTTAGGACGACCCCATAGGGTTTTCAAGGGAAGAGACATTCAGAAGTCATTTTGCCATTGCTTGCCTCCCTGTCATGCCCCTGGTATACCTTGGAGATCTCCCATCCAAATGCTAGTCGGGGTCAGCGCTGAGAGTGTGGCCAAAAATGCATGGTCCCTTAACCCACTTTATTCCCCGTTTCAGCCAGGACCAAATTGACCCGGGCTGGGGGGAAAACTGTATGCATTACCTTGAAAAGCAGGGACGTGCTCAGTTCCTGTTTAGCTTGCAACACCTCCACCCCCGGTGATTGGTCGTTTCCCGGGGCAGGGAAGGTCCTCATTGGTCAATTTGAAATGACCAATCACCAGGGGCGTGGGGTGTGTGCCAAACTAAACAGGAACTTCATGTCTCCCACACTTTCTGTTTACATGGATGGATTTGCACACAGTTTCGTCCCTGCCTTTCAAGGTAATGCGTACAGTTTCCCCCCCAGCCCGGGTAAATTTGATCCTGGCTGAAACGGGGAATAAAGTGGGTTAAGGGACCATGCGTTTTTGGCCCATGTGACTGGCCCAAGGTCACCCAGCAAGCTTCCATGGCACGAGTGGGGATTTGAACCTGGGTTTCCCAGGTCCTAGTCGGACACTTTAACCATTACACCACACTAGCTCACTCAGTGAAATTAGAAGGAAATAACTGTATAAGATGGCACTCTTGTCTGCTGCCCTTGAATAGTGCCCCAGGATCTGACACTTGGGGACAGGCCACCTCAATCCACCTAGCAGCTGGGCTGGCCCCCCTATTCACAGATACTTACGTGCGCCCCAAGAAAAATTGCAAACAAAATCCTCTGAATCTCAGAGCCAGTGACTGTGAAGTTGATGCTAATTTAATCCGCAAACATTGGGATATGTGCAAGTCTCCGCTAATTACTTTCTCCATCTATCCACATTCCCAAAACACACTTTTGAAATCTGCACCCTTTAACTGCTCGTTGGCTTGCCGGTTTTCACATTAAGACTTTGAAAATGAGCTGGGAGGGCAGAGAAGATCATCCCGATTCCAATTAGGACCAATTACGTTAGACTATTCAGCTGGTTGGCAGTGCGCTTTCTCTCTCTGGGTTCAAGGAAACCTTTACGGCAACATTCATAAAAATTGCATATCTGCCAGACAGGAGAGGGGAGAAGAGTGGGTTGCATGGTGGTTGGAGAAGCAGATCCAGAGTGGCTGGGGTGGTCCATGACAGGCTTTGAAACGGGAAAGTGAAGAGGCAAGCTGCGGGAGAAAGGGGAGGTATAAGGAAAGAGTGGGGGCAGCGTGGAAGTAAGAATGGGAATGGGAGGAAGAGATGTATGTGTGTGCCGTCAAGTCACAGCTGACTTATGGCAACCCAATAGGGTTTTCAAGGCAAGAGATGTTCAGGGGTGGTTTGCCATTACCTGCCTGCGCATGAACACATGAAGCTGCCTTCTACTGGATCAGACCCTTGGTCCATCAAAGTCAGACCGGCAGCGGCTCTCCAGGGTCTCAGGCAGGGGTCTTTCACATCACCTACCTGCCTAGTCCCTTTAACTGGAGATGCCGGGGATTGAACCCTGGACCTTCTGTATCCCAAGCAGATGCTCTACCACTGAGGCACGGCTGAGAGATATGCCACCCTATGAGGGTTAAATGGATTTTTTGTGCCAGGCGGAGGTTGCACCGGGGCCAAAACCTCCTTAGGAGGCAGCTCCGCTGCATTGCCTCCTAAGCCCGGCGCAGGCATTCCGGTCAGGAACGCGCTGTTAGTGTCTTTATAGTTCTTCATTCTTACTAACAGCACAATCCTAGGTTCTCTAAAGCCTTCTCCCCCCAGCCTTAGAATTGCACTGTTAATCTCAAAGCATTTTAGAATAATGCCATAAAAATTATAAAACTTATAGCAAACAACGCAATAAGGACAGATTGCAAAAATTAGAAAATTATGCAATTAAAAAAAGCCATGTAAGACGTGGCATGACATAATGCAAAAGCCAGATTTCAAAAATGAGAAAGCGGTGCAGTAAAAACGAGATTACAAACAATCAGCAGTGCAATAATAGTACAACCCTGTTCCTTCCAGTGTATTCGCTAGCATTCGGAGTGTGTCATTTCCCCACAGGCTGTTGTTGCCGGCACAGGGGCTTGTTGAACCAGAAGAACGTCGCAGCCAGACCAGGGCTGGCTGTTTTCTGCTGCGTCCAGCCAGTTTGTGCTCATTACTTTATAGCGAGATGGTAGGTGTAGAGGCGAACAGCAAGTTTCTTTACTGGAGCTGCAAAACCACATGCAGCGAACACTTGTCTCACGCATCCGGATGTATCTGTCCACCACCTGCAAAGACAAGCACAGCAGCTCCTACCGCTTCCAGGACAAAAGCACTAGAAAAACCCGGTGGAATTCGCAAACGCTTGCACCAGGTGCACGCCAGCTGGAAAGACGGAAGCTGCTCCAAATCATATTATCTGGGATCGATACGCTGTGAGTTGTCCATGCCGTACCACTGTGGAAGGAACTGCTGGGGGCTGGAAAAACCTGCCTTCCGCACAGCCCCGTTTTGAACAGCAGAGGCTAAGGAAGATGAAAAGGCTCCCTAAAACAGCTGTTTCTGCCAGCTCAGCCATAAACATTTAAGAGGCTTCGATTAAGCAACAGGTTAGAGATGTTGTTTGGGCGATATTGGGTGGGATGGCTGAAATGTGCCCCCAGGCGTCATCCTGCAAAATATTTGCACAGGAGGGGCTGTGGCTCAGCGGTAGAGCAACTGCTTGGCATGCAGAACGTCCCAGGTTCAATCCCCGGCATCTCCAGTTGAAAGGGACTAGGCAAGTAGGTGATGTGAAAGACCCCTGCCTGAGACCCTGGAGAGCTGCTGCCGGTCTGAGTAGACAATACTGACTTTGATGGAGCAAGGGTCTGATTCAGTATAAGGCAGACCATAAAGGCCGAGAAGAATGATATCAGATGCCTGATTTCTGGAAAAAATTGGTAATTGGGTTGTCCCCTCTGACCCAGATGGCATCACCGATTTACACATTACGAAGTACACAGCATGGATACAGGGTCCCCACCTGGTGCAACAGTCAGACATCAGTTCCTCAGTTCCCTCACACATGGTGTCCCATGTGGATCAGGACTGTACCATGTGTGGAAAATGGACATCAGTGTTCTGCCCTCCCCACACCATTTTCCCAGCCTGAAACAGCCTCAGGAGCAGTATTTGGCCTGTGAGGGGCCTGAGACCGGCATGTGGCTGGTCATTGCATGTGTGGGGCCTGAGACACTCGTGCCTGACTGTTACAAGGGGATGGCGTGGGGACTCCGGACCCAAACTGTGTACTCCAAAATGTGTAAATGTGTGTGAACTGCCCCCTTACAGGGGGACTACCTAGGACAAGTTGGAGAAGTTTGACAGGGAGGCAAAGGCTGTTCCACATTCCAGGGAACATCGTGGTAGAGAAGGCACAGGAAAGAGGAAAAAGAGCAAAAATGAAATAAACTCGTAGAGAATTGAGGTGGAGAGAAGGGGTTTAAATGGGATATGGGAGGAAGAGAGACTTTCTTCTATTCCAGGCTTCTTCCCAACCCCATCTCCATTCCCCGTTTACATTAGAACCTAAGAAAGGCAATGCTGGATCAGACCAAGGTCCATCAAGTCCAGCAGTCTGTTCACACAGTGGCCAACCAGGTGCCTCTAGGAAGCCCCCAAACAAGACAACTGGAGCAGCACCATCCTGCCTGTATTCCAAAGCACCTAATACAATCGGCATGCTCCTCTGATCCTGGAGACAATAGGTATGCATCATGACTAGTATCCATTTTTACTAGTAGCCATGAATAGCCCTCTCCTCCATGAACATGTCCACTCCCCTCTTAAAGCCTTCCAAGTTGGGACCAGTTGATCAGTGGGCAGAACTGAGTGGAAAAGTTTCCCTGGGAAGGGTGGGGTGAAGTTCTGTGTTCAAAGGCTCCCCAAGAAAACAAACCTTGCACCGAGGGGCAGGGGGACATCATGTTCAGGAAAAACTAGATGAGCCTCCCTAACATTCTACACATTTATATGTGCAGGGAGGTATTTTGGGGTGAATAAACATTTGACGTATTTAGGACATTATTATCCCAGCCTTCTTCCAAGAGGCTTGAAGGGGGGCAATATGTGGTTCTCTCCCGTTTTATCCTCACAACAATCCTGTGAGGTAGGGTGAGGCTGAAAGAATGTGACTACTCTCAGGGCACCCCACAAGCTTCATGGCTGAGTGTGGCTTTGAACCCAGGTCTTCTTGGTTTTAGTCCGATGCTCTTAACCAGTCAAGTGATCCCTGCCGGCAGCCCATGATGGTTCCATCCAGAACAATTTTACTCCTTGATCCCGGCGACGATGTAAAACAGCCTTTCTCCAGCCTGTGCAGTCGTGCCAATTTTGTGAACGTGCTATATTAAGTTCCCCGAAGAGACGAAAGTGTGAAGGGAGGAAATTCAAAAGTACCTTGTGTGCTGCCTTCCTTGGGAGATCGTGAAGGGAGGGGGAGGTGGAACGCAGGACTCTGTTCCCAATTGCCGCAGCTGATGACAGCCTGGTTGGCAAGCAGGGGAGGGAACTGGTTGCAGGAAGGGAGGTTTTTAAATGTCTTGCAAGCAGAGAAGCAGTTTTTGTTTCAGGTGGTCCCATTTGGTGTCTCCTTAATGAACACTGGATTTCTGGCTCGTCTTCTCGTCTGGAACAAAATGGCATCCTTCTGACTTGGCGGGGAGAGGGAACAGGCAAACAGCTCCCGTCTGTGGTCCAAGCACGGCGAGGCGTAGGAGCGCTCGCTTCCTTCCCCAGCGTTGATGGATCCGAAGTTTGCACACATCTCGCCATGATTGGCAAGTCCATTTTAACAGGGGCCGTGTTTCAAATGGAACTGATGAGCCAGCAGCCCAAAATGTGCCCGCTGTGCCATTCTCACGCAAGCCAAGACACGGAGAAGGAGCTCTGGCATCACTCCTCTCCAGTAGAAACAGCTGCGTTGGAGAGAGCCCTCCACTTTAAGCACCACACCTGCTCTCTCCCATTGACCTGTTCTGTGTTCCTGTGCACTGATCGATTCATTTATGATTCATTTACTTCATTTATACCCCGCCTTTCTTCCCAGTGGAGACCCAAAGCTGCGCACAGCATTCTCCTCTCCTCCATTTGATCCTCACAACAACCCTCTGAGGTAGGTTAGGCTGGGAACAGGCGACTGGCCCAGGGCAATCAAGCAAGCTTTCATGGCAGAGTGGAGATTCCAGCTGCATCTCTCAGAACCTAGTCTGACACGCAACTCTACACCACAGTGCTTTAGAGATGCCTGAGAGGAAGTGGAATGCTTCTGGGCAGGAATCTGTTCAAAGGGCCAGTTCATGTGTTACCAACTCTTTGGTCATTTATGCAAAGGATGCTTTAACCTCCTTTATTCCCCATTTCAGCCAGGATCAAAGTAACCCGGGTTGGGGGAAACTGTACGCATTGGCTGGAATGATCAGGGATGAAACTGTGTGCTAAGGGAGGCATGAATACAGAAAAGCAGACTCCCAAGTTCAAATCAAGTCCCACCCCTTTAAATGCTGCTCTGTAATTGGCTGACTTCGCAGTTCTCACCCTGAGAGTAGATTTCCTTCCCCCCAGACCCAACCGCCACATAAAAAAGCATTTTAAAAACAAAAAACGGAGCAATCTGAAAGAAGGGGGGTGGGAAATCCAAGCCTCGTTTTAAAAAAGCCTTTCTTTTGCTCAGAAAGAGCTCCCAGGTAGCAGGAAGCAGTTGAATCCCTACCTCTTTACACACTGCTTCGTGATTGACTGTGAGAGAAGCCAATCTTCTGTGCTTCCCCTGTTTGGCTATCTGCATGCTGCCTTGAAGAGGGGTTTCGAAAAGGGTGGGGTGAAGCTCAACCCAAGAACAGACTGTGCACAAAATATTGTCGAAGGCTTTCACGGTCAGAGTTCATTGGTTCTTGTAGGTTATCCGGGCTGTGTGACCATGGTCTTGGTATTTTCTTTCCTGACATTTCGCCAGCAGCTGTGGCAGGCATCTTCAGAGGAGTAACACTGAAGGACAGTGTCTCTCAGTGTCAAGTGTGTAGGAAGAGTAATATATAGTCAGAAAGGGGTTGGGTTTGAGCTGAATCATTGTCCTGCAAAAATTACCTATTACATTACCTTTAATACTTTTTGCAGGACAATGACTCAGCTCAAACCCAACCCCTTTCTGACTATATATTACTCTTCCTAGACACTGAGAGACACTGTCCTTCAGTGTTACTCCTCTGAAGATGCCTGCCACAGCTGCTGGCGAAACGTCAGGAAAGAAAATACCAAGACCACGGTCACACAGCCCGGATAACCTACAAGAACCAGACTATGCACAATCTGTGACTCCGGAATGAGCCAGGATGAACGGTTTAATTTGGACCAGAAGAGGAATGGGAAAAGCTGGGTTTGTTTTGAATTGAAACAGCATTGAGCTTCCAAGGAATGAGGTAACATGCATACTGAAAAAATTGATCCTGGCTGAAACGGAATAAAGGAGGCTAAAGCGACCATGTATATGTGACCTTTGTGTCTCCAGTTTGTCCTGTTAACAGACATGTTCTTGGAGTTCCATGATTGAAACTTAATTCCCAGGTGTATGGGGGTCTGATTCAGATTGTGGGCCAGCCTGGTGTAGTGGTTAAGAGCGATGGACTCTTATCTGGAGAACCGGATTTGATTCCCCACTTCTCTACATGAACGGCGGACACTAATCTAGTGACCCAGGTTGGTTTCCCCACTCCACCACATGAGCGGTGGACTCTAATCTGGAGAACTGGGTTTGATTCCTCACTCCTCCACATTAGCAGCAGACTCTGATCTGGAGAACCGGGTTCGATTCCCCACTCCTCCACCTGAAGTCTGCCATGTGACCTTGGGCAAGTCACACCTCTCCGAACTCTCTCAGCCCCACCTACCTCACAAGGTGTCTGTTGTGGGGAGAGGAAGGGGAGGTGATTGTAATCCAGTTTGAGACTCCTTATAAGGTATAGAAAATTGGGATATAAAAACGAACTCTTCTTCTCCGTCTTCTTCTTCTGGTGGCTTAAGACCCAACCTGCTCAGCATTGTTTTCCTGACCTGAAATGACCCTGGGGAGCTGCTGTTTGCCCCACCAGGGGAACATGTAGCCCATTAGCACACATACACTTGTAGCCCATCAGTCGAATTTATAGCATGGGGCACGGCTGCAATGAATCTGAACCATGGGCCAGGAAGCTGACAGTTCAAATCTTGATGAAGCCACCCAGTTACCAGGCGGTGCTGAGCAATCCCTGAGCGCACCCGATATTGAACGAGTTTAAAGGGTTGTCAGAAGGCTTTCTGAGGCCGTGTGTGTGGACTTCCTGACGTGCCACAGAAGTGCCTGATAGGAGTGATTCATTTTTATCATTTCAAAAATGCTCCACCCTATGTATCTTAGCTGTAGCAAACTGTCTTTCTCAGGAAGGCGCAGGAGCTCCAAGAAATGGCAGGGCCCAGTCTGGCCCATGGATCGAGGGTTGTAGCTTGGCCTCGAGCATGAGGACTCCCCTAACCAAGCCAGGTTTAGGGTTGTCTCTCCATCTGCGGGAGGTTTTGGGGTACGGGGCTGGGGCGATTGCACATGATGCAATTTTGTCACTTCCGGCTTTCCCCCCAGAAGCACTGCGTGGCCGTGGCCGCTTTAGCACTCAAACCCCCAAAATGCTGGCGTTTGGGAGGTTTGAGTGCTAAAGCAGCTGTGGCGTTGCAGCGCTTTTGGGGGAAAGCCGGAAGTAACATAATCATGTCGCATGCGGCCCCTGGTCCGGAGCAGCCCGGTGACTTGGGGGGCAATTGCCCGCCAAAACCACCCACCTGGCAACCCTACCGCAAGTTAGTGCTCTGAGGCGACAGAACACCTTTCCCTTCTAATCTCTCTTTTGGCGATGCTGGTTTAAAATGGTGCTAATGGAGACCTGGTCGGGTGATAATGCGATCGCTCCAAGACGCAGCCGAGGATATAGCAGGACCCATTGATTGGAACACAATGGCAAAGGCAAAGTAATTACGGGGGGTGGGGGCAATGTGATCACTCTTCGGTACCAGCGGCCAGCCAACGGCAGAGAGATGTCACTTTTCTCCAAGGCTTGGAGAGCCAAGCCGTGACCCTTCCTCCCTTCAGCCTTCACTTTGCAGAAAATAATTATTTACCCTTATAATAGTCAAATCCAGGTGGAACGATAAGGCCACGAGGAGGGGTGAAACTGGGAACTCTTGCTACGTTCCTTTCACCAGCAGTAGACAAAATCTTCTCTAAGGCAGGCCACTGAGTTGGGTTAATAAGATGCCTCTTTGTGTTGGTAAGTGAATGTAAGGTGAAAGACCGTGGACCAGGATCAGACGAGCTTGCCTATTCTCTTCAGGATCAGTTGAGCATGCCTGTTATATTAGGTGCTGTGAAACACAGGCAGGACAATGCTGCTGCAGTCGTCTTGTTTGTGGGCTTCGTAGAGGCGCCTGGTTGGCCACTGAGTGAACAGACTGCTGGACTTGAGCCTTGGTCTGATCCAGCAGGGCCTTTCTTATGACCAGGGAAGTATTATTTAATTCATTTTATTTAATGCATTTGTACCCCTCCTTTCTGCCCAATGGGGACCCATAGTGTCTCACATCGTTCTCCTCTCCTTCATTTTATCCTCGTAACAACCCTATGAGGTAGGTTAGGATGAGAAAGAGTAACTGGCCCAAGGTCACCCAGTGAGCTTCCATGGCATGCTCAGATATCCCAGATACTAGTCCATCATTCTTAACCACTACACTGTATCTGAGGTCTGGCAGGCAACAGATAATGGAATCTGGGAGCATACAGAGCTACTAGTGGGCTTGTAACCCTGAAAGATCCACCCGGGGGTGGGGGTCAGCCACTACCTTTGTGCCCATGTTACAGTGAATACGCATACATCCTGTGCACATCTGTTTGTAGGAGAGAGCCAGCATGTGTTCACACATATTGTACATGGGTTCCCTGTAAAAATGTGTGTGTGTGTGGGGGGGGGGAAATCATAGAGTCTTAGAGTTGGAAGGGATCACCAGGGTCATCTAGTCCAACCCATGCCTAGAAGATGGTCAAGATGCCATCCCTCCCATGAACTGCCCAAGGACATAGAATCAGCACTGCTGACTGATGGCCATCCAGCCTCTACTTAAAAACCTCCAGGGAAGGAGCACTTACCACCTCTCGAGGAAGTCTGTTCCACTGAGGAACCGCTCTGTTAGAAAATTCTTCCCAATGTCAAGACAGAAACTCTTTTGATTTAATTTCAACCCATTGGTCCAACTTTCTGGGGCAACAGAAAACCACTCGGCACCATCCTCCATGTTTCAGACCATTGTTTTAAAGGCCTTTTCTTGCCAGCATCCCTGTGCTCAATACCAGCAGGTAGTGCCCTTTTGTTCAAAAAAAAAAAGTGCCAGTACTGATAGATAAGGTGGCACTGGTTTCCACCAATTGCCAGCTCAAAACTCGGGAGAGCCCCCAAAATAGTTTGCATTACTCAGTACCAGTGAGCAAAAAAAGTTAAAGGTAGTCCGCTGTGCAAGCTCTGGGTCATTCCTGACCCATGGGGTGATGTCACATCCTAACGTTTCCTATGTTTACGGGGTGGTTTGCCAGTGCCTTCCCCAGTCATCTACACTTTACTCCCAGCAAACTGAGTACTCATTTTACTGACCTCGGAAGGATGGAAGGCTGAGTCAACCTTGAGCCGGCTACCTGAAACCGACTTCCCTCTGGATCGAACTCGGGTCATGAGCAGAGCTTTTGACTGCAGTACCAGTAAGTACCGCTAAAAAAAAACCTGCTGGTGGGCAAGTAAGTATATACATTGGTGCCTTTGTTAGCAGGTTGCACCCTGAGCAAGAAAAAAACAAACGGTGTCTCTACTTTTATCGCCCAGGCTCCAAAGAGCTACCCCAGTTCTACCAGCCCCAGTTGCCAATTCGGAGGTAAAACTGAAGTAGAGAAGTGGCAGTGGCATCTTTTGGCAACAGGACTTCTTGGCAGGCCACAAAGGATCTTGAGTTGGCATTAAGGAGGGTGAGCAGTTCTTCCTCCTTGAGGAGGCCTCCACTCTGCCCACGTCTTTGTCTCCCACTGAAAGGTTGGTGGTCCACCTTTTTCAGCCTCGAGCTGTTGATTCTGGGCTACCCAAGGCATGCATTACCAGGACCCCTGCACTCAGATCTGTTGAAGGGCCATGCGTCCAGAAGTTTTGGCTGCGCTGTAAGAATAAGACCGTGCGCTGTTTAAGGCAAGGACTGTGTGAATTTCAGCCACAGAAAAGATTTATGGTGACGTCAACATGGATCACTGCAAATGGCAAGCAGATTGCGGCCTCAGCATTGGCCAGGCCGGGCATCAATACAAGGAGCCCGGGCCTTGCCTGGTCAACAGAGCAAAATGCCGTGCCTCTGTGCTCCAGCAGCTGTCGCCCAGGACCCTACGCTGGAGAAGACGCGCTCCAAGCCTAGAATCAGAGCGTTTCCACCAGAGCAATGCAAACTTAACCACCTCTGTCGCTCAAAGCGCATCCGAGGAGGGCACAATCAAGTATTCAGGCTGTGTTTTTCCCACAGTCGCGGGGGGCCAACGTGGCTCAAAGCCAAGGCTGGCTAAGCAAGGAACGCTGAAACCGAATATGTGATCATTCCATCATTTCCGATCTCATCACCTACACGGCGGCATACGGCAGTTGAAATAACTGAAAAGATGTGTGTGGAAGCGGGACTGAAGCAGACGCCGAGGTCATCAGAGATGACGATTATTTATTCTCTCTTATCCTACCATCTGCAGCATATGGGTGTCGCTCCCTACTCCAGATGACTAAACGGCAGCAGATGCCGTGCTATTATCTTGCTGGAGGACCGCAAATGAGGCGTGGAGGCCCTCTGACGGCACTTCGTCAATGTCACCAGGAAATTCTTGATTCTCCCACTGAGGAGTCTCCCCAAAAACATCCTGGACCTCGCCCTTTGAGCCGGTGCTGCTGTCGCTACCAGATGTTGGGGGGGGGGTCTCATTACAACCCTGGGCACAGGCCTTCCTTCTCTGCCGATCTGGCGCTTTAAAAGTTGGGGAGAAGTCACTCTTTTATTCATAGAACTGAAATTAAGTCAGGGAAAACTAGAACTTGAATCTGTATGTGGGAATCCTCATTTTAGAGTACCGATTTGGGCAAAAGATTGCTTTGGCGCTAGCCTACAGTAGTTTTTTTGTTGTTTTCTTGGAGGGGGTGGTAATTTTGAAATTCAAGATTCACTTAAATACAATAGAATGTTGGGTCTGTATGGTGTAAATTGCCCAGCCTTTTCAGAGTACTCTTATTTCTTTTAAAATTAAAGTGCATCTAGGTATTTACTGTCATCTTTTTCCTTCTTCGTTTCAGTATGTTTTCTCCCCAATGCATAAAATACTCTTAGTTTGCTGCCACCTTCCAAATAAGTCTGAAGAAGTTACTAGCCCCTAAAAAGTTTTAGTAGCTGATTTATTCACAAACAGTTATTCATTTGAAAGCCTCAAAGACAAAAAAAAAAAGCCAATTCTCCTTCCAAATTTACAAACACTTCCTGGCCTGGTCCCTTTTGGGTCATTCTTACTCTCCGTGGAGAGATCAAATGAATCCCAACCATATTTATTATGTTCCTATATACAGCAAAGAGCTCTAAGAAACTCTAAACTAAAAAAAAAAAAAAAGCTGAGAAAAGATCTAAAAATCTGGCGTTCGAAGGGTTAAACCCTTCTCCCTTCCCTGCATGAACCCCAGGCAGACTGAGGCTGCAGTTTGTATTCTGTGTATTGAACAAAGCAGTGATCTTCTGTCTGAGCTCTAGGCTGTAGTCTTAACCATGTTTACCAGGCAGCAATTCCCACTGAATTTAATGGGACCTCCTTCCAAGCAAAATGTTTAGGATTGGACTGGGATCGTTGAAGGTGTCTGCAATATTAAGCTGAACTCAGTGTGGCCAGTGGAGGGGAAAAGTTATACTTTCTACGTTCTCAGGTTTTCTGTTCCAGAGATGAATTTCCTAGGGAGGAGGGGAATGAGTGCTTGACCCATGCCGATCAGGGTGTTCCTCCCTTTCTCACACAGCTGACGTACCTTCCGCCTCCATGGGGCGAGTGCCGCTCCTCAGACTACGGCCTGGACTTCTTTCCCGTCTACAGCATCACCGCCTGCAGGATTGACTGCGAGACCCGCTACGTGGTAGAGAACTGCAACTGCCGGATGGTTCACATGCCAGGTGCGTCTGCGGAGATGAGCTGCGACTGCCTGTGCCCCTCCTCTGGTGTCAGAGCCAGCTTTTGCCAAGTCAAGGGAGGCCCCGAGAATGGGGCAAAACTTAAGCTGGCCAGGGAGGGATGAAGCCGAAGCAAGTTTGTGGCAAGGATTAGGTGGAGCTGCCCTAGCAGCAGAATTCCCCTTTTTGTTCAGACCGGAGATCAAGGCTCATCTGCACTTCAGAAATCAGACCGTACTAAGGTTGCCAGCTCTGGTTTAGGAATACCTGGAGATTTTGGAGGTGAAGCCTGGGAAGAGCGGGGTTTGGGGAGGGGAGGGACCTCAGCTGGCTATGGAGAGCCAGCGTGGTGTCGTGGTTAAGAGCGGCTGACTAATCTGGAAAACCGGGTCTTTTTCCCCACTCCACCACATGCAGCCTGCTGGGTGACCTTGGGCCAGTCACAGTTCTCTCTGAACTCTCTCAGCCCCAACTACCTCACAAGGTGACAGTTGTGGGGAGAGGAAGGGAAGGAGATGCCAGTTTGATTCTTTAAAGGTAGAGAAAGCGGCATATAAAAACCAACTCTTCTTCTGTAATGCCATAGAGTCCACTCTCCAAAGCAGCCATTTTCTCCAGGGGAACTGATCTTGATCATCTGGAGATCAATTGTAATAGCGTGAGAGCTCCAGGCTCCACCTGGAGGTTGGCAACCCTAGGCCATACTCTTCTCTGGTTTACTGAGATTCAAGAGGCTTTGTTAGTGGTCTGGATAGTTATGTTAACATTCCCCCTATAACCAGAACTTAATGCATGGGATGAATCCTCTGCATCCCTGTAGCTCCAGAATCAGGACAAGAGCAGGCTGAAGTCCAGACGTTTGGGCCCAACCCAAAGATTGATTTTTTCGTTTTTGTTTTTAACAGCACATTAAAGTTGTTCTAGCTTGACTTTTGTCAATAAGTGTTAAACCGGCCTTTTAAATGCTCCAGCGCATCTTTGGATTGTAATTCACCATAGCTCTGGCTTAGCAGTTTTTTAAGGTGGTGCGCTGCTTCCAGGACACTGTCCCCGTCACTATCTGAGATAACTGATTGTAGCTGTAAGGCCGTTGCAGTGATCTAACACCTTCCACCCACCCAGATAACTCATTTAATGTGCACTGCCTATGCTCCCCACCCAAGAAAACTGTGCTGGATTAAGGCCAACTCTGTTTACTAAGATAGGACAATGCAAACTACCGAAGTCACATATCCAACTTGATAAGCATGAATTACTACAAACGTATTGTACCTTAGGTGTTCGATCAACTCACACACAGCCTTTCATGTATCACCTTTTCTCGCACATGAACAGTTGACACAGTCCAACAGTTGACTACAAATGTGTAAATGAGATAGCACTCCCTTCTCTGCATCCCTTCTCAGCTTCATCTGGTCCCTAGCAAGAAAAGCAATTCTCTCCTCACCCTCTTTTGTTTTCCTCCCAATACCTGCAAAGAAACCCGTAGAGCAACTTTAGCCATACTGAGCTGCATGGAGGCAGCCATCTTGCATCAGACGAATTGCATGTTGGGATCATGAAGACAGGCTTCTGAGGCTGGCGAAGGAAGAGCGGAAAATTCAGTCCGTAGCGCCTTCAGGGGATGAGAGGAAAAGAATTTGGGGCTCCACCTGGTCTGTCTTTGCCAGCTGCACAAGAAAGCAGGCATCGTAGCCGCTCCATAATCAAAGAATTTAAATGCACAATAAATAAATAAAACTTTTTTTTTACAGTATGCACAGACACCACTCCATAGACATCCTCAAAAGCATTACAGCCATTGTTGACGAAAGCCCTCGCAAAATGAGCATGCCTCCAAAACATGCCTAGTGTGCTGGCGGTATTTTTTTAAGGGCTTCTAAGCAGTTGAACTGTTCATAAGCATCCCGTAGCAGCTTAGTAAATGAGCCGATCTAGGGAAATCTCATTTCAGCACACCAAAGCCAGAACTTTTTTTGTTTGAGATGAGGAGGACATCCTGGCCCATTTTGGATATGTTTGAGCACGTTTGGCAGTCTAGTTCCTGCCTCCTAGAATGATGGGAAGAGGAGTGCCCAAACGCGGCAGGATGTCCTCCTCATTCTCAACAAAAGGAGCCGTCAAGGTAAGTAAGTCCAATGTTCTGTTTTCAGCCAGTAGCTATAAAGATTTCAAAGTTTGCATTGTGCATTTAACACAGAGGTGGGGAGTATCTTTTTGTCGGTTTTTTTTGTGTTGGGGGACCAATTGGCAAGTCACATTTTTGTACAAATCGGTGTGATCCTTGCAAAGCTCTCATAAACATTGGCCGTGTGTATTTTCCTTTTTTATTCAGGGGATGCCCCGTTCTGCACTCCAGAGCAGTATAAAGAATGTGCAGAGCCTGCGCTGGGTGAGTTCTGAAGGATGAAGGATTTTCTCATTGTCAAGGATGTCTGCTTCTCAGGGGTTTGTGTGAAGCCACAACAGCTGCGTTTTCGAAAATTAAGCACTGATACTTGTGATGGCAAAAAAAAATTGGGACAGGAGGGCAGGGGGGAATTGTCGCACAAATTCTTTTAAACGTGAATTTGCTTGCAGCTTTTCAGACGTGCATTCCTTCTTTCCTGATATTCCCAGTTATGGGTGCCATTGGATTTAGAGTTGGGGAACGTTAAAGTTACTGCTTTGCAATTCATCACTCAGGCTGCAGATGTAGAAGTAGCTTCAGTCAGATTTCAAAAGCAAGATCTGAATAGTTTTGTCATTTGGGAAATGATGTGAAATTTCACTTTTGTGGGATGTTTCGGTTTGGCTGGATTGCCGGAAGGGTTGGGATTTGGCCAGAGATTAGATCCAGTGTGAGCAAAGAGTTGCACTAGGATCTAGGACAGGGGTTTCGAACTCGTTCGTTACGAGAGTCGGATATGAAATAAATGTCAATTGGTCGGGCCAAGCGATGTGTACCATAAAATTTAATGCCAGGTACCGGAGATGATACAAACTTTATAAAAGAAACAGGCAAAGCCAATTAATGGTATTTTTTTCACTTAAAATACAAACTTTCTTAAAACAATAACACTTTTACGGTAATTTCTTTTATTTAACAACGTTTGCTCATTGACACATTGGGAGTGGGTGTGTGTGGCTGCCTCGGCTGGCTTGCAGGCCAGATAAGAGCTCTCAAGGGGCCAGATCAGGCCCCCAGGCCCTATGTTTGACACCTCTTATCTAGGAGATCAAAGTTCAAGTCTTACCTCGGTCATGAAACGATTGGCCTGTATTACACCACTCTTTTCAGCAAAGGTTGATGCCTTCCAGTCTAGCCACAGGACCCTTTCTCTGACTTAATTTACTCTTCCACTGAAGGAAGTCTCCTCAGGTGACAGGGAGGCATGAAACTTTGCAGAGAATACTGGTTAGATACAGGCCAGTGTTTGGCCTTTGGTAAATTTCCTTTCCCTAGATTTAACAGCCACTGGCTATCCATCAACCACTTCACACTTTAAAAAGGGGAGATGAAATTTAATTTTTCCTTGACACTCTAAAGAGAAAAGTTGCCACATCTCTCACACAATTGACCAATCTGTTTGACAGCAGATAACGCAGTATCCACTTCTCAGAAAGCGTCTTTAGCAGTTTTATCCAGGGAATGATATATTTATTTTGTGCAATATTATTTTGTGGACATGCTAAAACAATGTGGGCTAGGGAGTCCATTTGATCCGGACAAAATGGGCATTTTCGTTCTTCTGCAATAATTTTATTGTATCGTCCTTGTGTCTCGGCTGAGTCTAGGGCATTACATCTTGCCAATAAGAATTGTTACATCTTCCCTCACTACCCTCACACGCCCATCTGCAGCACAAAGAAGTGGCCTGACTGTTCTTAGAGACAGAGGTGGGGGTTTAATCTGATCCAGCATGGCAATCCTTCTTGTCCACCTGCATTGGCAGGTGGTTCTCCCTGTTCCTCACCTGGTTTCTGACCAGAGCTTGGATCTCAACCTTTAAATACTGGCTTAAAATTCACTTTAGGGCAAATCAAGGATCTCTTATGTTCCATTTGCTAAAGGACACCTACAAAGCTAGCTGATTCTCCACTATTCTAGTTAAACTTGGCCAGATTGGTATTGCCTTAGAGGATCTGTCAATGTTAGACGAAAAATCAGCATTCAGTACTATCAAACAAAGAATTTTAGCCCAAGAAAAACAAATAATATGCCCGTCTATCCCACCAACATGCTCCCCTCTTAAATTAGGTCTACAGGTTAAATACGGGAAACTTCAACAGTACTTTGACACACTTGAGGACCCCCTCCAACGGAGGGCTTTTATGCTTGCCAGACTTAATGCCCTCCCCTCGGAGGTATTAAAGGATAGGTTTAAAAATACCCCCTTTAAGAAAATATTATGTTTATGCAGTTTGAGTCAACATGATACACTTCAGCATATAATCATAAATTGTCTTCTGCATGATGGCCCTCGTAAGGAAACAATTTTACCCTTGATTGATAAAATGAAATCTAGCCAAGAAACTTCCGTATGCCGGTTTTTAATGAACGACTCTATCCCTGAAGTCACATTGAAGGTGGCGGAATTTTTGACGGAAGTTGTCAAGACTAGGGTCAAAGTTTAAATCATATTTATATGGGAAATGTATGGATTGAGGATTCTTGTGTACCATCTATGCTATATTTCTGAGAATATGCCAGTAAAGGTCGATTGATTGACTGATCGATTGACCTGGTTTCTGTTTCACTTTGCAGGCCTTCTTGGGGAAAAAGACAGCAGTTACTGCGTGTGCCAAACACCATGCAATCTGACCCGCTACAACAAGGAACTCTCCATGGTCAAGATCCCCAGCAAAACCTCAGCCAAGTACCTCGAGAAGAAGTTCAACAAGTCAGAGAGATACATCTCGTAAGGAAGCCCAGTCTACATGGCAGGGGTGGGGGGAATGCTAAATAAGCCGAGATAAGCTAAATAAGCCGAGTGGAAGCACTTGATTACAGGGTGAACGTCACAGAATCTGGTGTGTTACCCAAATTGCTCTTTGAATGGGGAAATTAGCTTGAGCAATCGGTAACTATGTATTTATATAGCGAGATCGCAGCCAGCTATACCAGAGCCCATATTCTGTGACCTTGGAATGAAGACAGAGGCAAATGGATACCAAATTAATAGTGTTTATGTATTCAAATACACTGTGTGAAATGGCAAAATCCACTTGCAAACTATTGTTAAAGTATTGTATTCACAGTCAGAGTTCATCGGTTCTTGTAGGTTATCCGGGCTGTGTAACCATGGTCTTGGTATTTTCTTTCCTGACTTTTCGCCAGCAGCTGTGGCAGGCATCTTCAGAGGAGTAACACTGAAGGACAGTGTCTCTCAGTGTCAAAGTGTGTAGGAAGAGTAATTTATATAGTCAGAAGGGGGTTTGGTTTGAGCTGAGTCATTGTCCTGCATTGTTAAAGTGCATGGAAAGTGGATTATTTAGCATGTGCGAAAGTGCCATATGGCTTGATTCAGACATCATACAAAACCATGGCTTGGCTACAGTTAGTGTGATCCTTTGAACATGCGCCACTCCACTAACTATGGCTACTTAAGATACATCTAGCTCGTATCTGAAACCAGGGCTTGAGGGTAGCTTAATACTTACAGTCGGTTTTACCTATGTTTTCAGGCAACATACAAAGGTGGCCATTCTGGCTTAATCCCGGCCTGTCTCCTGGGACCGCCGCTTACCATAGTGCATGGGGGAGGCAGGGCAAAGAGTAAAAGTAATGATCCTGGCAAGCCAGGCGTTGAATGACTGTCTGCAAGCTGAACCCTGGTTTCAAAAGCTAACTGTAGTTGAAATAAGCCAGGGGTCTCAAATGTGGTGCCCACCAACACCTTTCCTGGTACCCACCAAGTGTTTTTAGAAAGTGGGCAGGGGCAGATGGGGCTTTTGCTTCTGATTGGCTGTTGAAGATAGGCTGCGGCTGCCATTTCGTGGCTGGCTCCACCTCCTTTGGCAGCCGTTTTGTGGCTGCACCCACCATGCCATGTCAGAATTCCAAAGGTGCCCACAGGCTCAAAAAGGTTGGGGACCCCTGAAATAAGCTGTGGTTTCACATTATGTCTGGACCACGCCTATGCCATCTTCCTGGCAGATTCTCCTACCTCCAGCTGAATCCACCTTCTCAAGGGATACAGAGGTGGCCAGAAGTGAAGTGAACCCAATGGATTCAGTTATCAGATCTGAGCACTGTTAAGAGCAGCGGGGTGGGAGGTAGAACTGTACTATCCTGTGTACAATAGCATGTCTGAATGCTCCCTTATGGGAGAAAAACATTCTTGTGCATGAAAATAATAATGACAAGGAGAAGGTTAGACTATATAACTCTTCTCCCTGCTAGTTTTCTGCGTACAGGGATTTTAAAATTTTAATTCAAGGGCACACTCGGTCATGTGATTGCTTCATCTGCAATTTAAAGTTTCCTGCCTTGGTTTTATACCATTTGACTTGCTGCTCGAGTAGATTAGCTGCTTTCCCAGTCTAATTTACATCTTTTTTTTAATATAGTTTTTACCTAATTTGGCAGATTTTGTTTAAACTCCTTTTTAATACATCTTAATTCCTCTGTATAACCAGGGCTTTAAGATTTGTTTAATGGTATTGTACATATGTAGGGTGTCCTCTGTCCAAAGGGCCCAGTAATATAAAAAAATCAGATTTGTTTTAAAAAATTAGGAATTGCAACACATTCAGCCTTTTGCATAACTCACATGTGACAGTTCTGTCTCAAAATGCAAACTTGATTGACTTTTAATCCTCCATATCCTAGTCCAGGGCCAGCCACATTTTATAATTAAAGACCCAAACTGCATCAAAATTCAGAGCTAGAGATCAGCACAAGCCTGTATAAGAAAACCCATTTTCATAACTGAAAATAGGCAATTGAATTAGTATGTTAATCAAGACTGCATAAAGTTTCTGCAGCCCAAACACTGGTTGTTTCAAGTTATATATATTGGATATATATAAACATATATAAACCCTTCCTTTCCTTGTGGTTCAAAGCAGCTTACAATAATAATATTATTAGGAAGCAGCATGCATGAGATCTCGCTATAAGTAAATATACACTGGACCACCCTGCATGTTTGTTTGTTTTAGTACGCTGGCATAAATCTGCGCATGGTTCACCCTTGGATTACTGGCGACTATATACCTCTGTTATTTCCCAATCTAAAATGCCCTTCAGTCCTTAAAAATCTTTTCATGCCATTTCCTTCACATCCTGGTATTCTAACTTCCCATCCACCCCTCCAATAAACCTTACCTTCAAAGATTTCATTTTCTTTTTTTAAAGAGCCGTATTTGCTTCTTTACTGAGCTCAGTTTGGCTCTAGGACAGACACTTGCCCTAAATCCAAAATTCACACCTAGATTCCAGATTTCTTGGAAAGCAGAATGAAAGCTGGAAATCTCTCCTGGGTCTGTGCCCTAACCTCGCATTTCTTGGATCTGTATCCATCCCTCTCATTTCTGTCATAGGTGGGTGGCGCCCCTATCACACTGCAACACCAATTGTGTGGACGTTTCGGGATATCCAAGAGGAAAAAGGAGAGGATAGTATGTAGTGTTTGCTTAGAAACCACAGGGCACTGTCACACTTCCTTTCGGTCTCTGCCCAGGGGTGATCTAACTCCTGCCTAGGCATAAGATATCCCTCAGGCTATCCAATGGGCATACAAGATCTCTCAGCACTTGGCAGAAAATGTGCATCGATGGAAGAAAACATCCTTGTTTTAATGGATGCAACTCCTCGCTCTTGACTCTTTCCTGACTTTTTCTTGTCTCCCCTTAGGGAGAATATCCTCGTGTTGGACATATTCTTCGAAGCCCTCAACTACGAGACCATTGAGCAGAAGAAAGCATATGAGGTGGCAGCTTTACTTGGTGAGTAACCCAAAAATAGTATGTGTGTACTTCAATGTATATATTAGATGACGTGGATGGAGAATGAAAAAGAAGAGTTGGTCTTATACCCCGCTTTTCTCTAAGGAGTCTCAAAGCAGCTTACAATCACCTTCCCTTCCCTCCGCAACAGGCACCTTGTGAGGTAGGTGGGGCTGAGAGAATTCTGAGAGAACTGTGACTAGCCCAAGGTTACCCTGCAGGCTTCATGTACAGGAGTGGGGAAACCAACCCAGTTCTCCAGATTAGAGTCCGCCGCTCATGTGGAAGAGGGAGGAATCAAACCTGGTTCTACAAATTAGAGTCTGCCACTCTTAACGACTGCACCCCACTTGCTCTTAATGGAGATTATTGGGAACTGGAACTTGAGGTCTGAACACAGCTCCAGTAAAAGGGGAGTCAGGGGGAAGGTGTGGGAGATTCAAAGTTAGATGACGGCCAAAAGGCAATCGAAATTGTGTAGCCAGCAGTCGGACTGATTCTTTTAACGGTGAGCTGCCCAAAGGCCTTTCTGAAGAGTTTCAGCCTTGCAGCATTTTCTAAACACCGAGAAAGATGGTGCCCCTTTCAGATTTTGACTTTGAACGATACTTTCCCCCCCTGTTTTTTTTTAAAAGGCCAAATCTTAAATCTTGTTGATAGGCTGCAACGTTGAGGATTGATTTGCTGAATTCATTACTGATACGCTTCTTCGTGTAATGAACATACAGAGTCGATAATGAGAATATTTTTTGGGGAAAAATAAAGATGAGGGGCTATAAATATACATTTAGGAGAACTTGCAGCTGACTTTCGCCCTCCTCCCAAATATTAATTTCAGCTCTGCAGCAAATTGGTACCCTCGGTTTTTTTCTTCTTCTCCTGTTTCCACCCGCACCTTGTCTCCAAGGCTTTGGCTTTCCATCCATCATGCTGAAAGCTTCTTCACTTGCTCTTCTTGTCAAAGTCATTATCCAGCCCCTTCTGTTGTTTGGATTAAAAGAAGGCACGTTTAATTTCTGTTTGTTTGTCCCGCGGCGTTTAAGCATCCACTCTGTTGTCATGGAGATACAAACCTTTACTTTCCAAACAGTGAGATTCATACCAGTTTGTGTAGAAAAATATCTATGATACCTATGGGCAGGGGAAGGAGAAAGATTCCACCAAGATGTTTGTGACATCCTGGCCGTTCATGCTTGGTAATTAGCAGCGAGTTCCTGGCTGAAGTGCCCCGCATATTTTTTTGATTTCTTCACACTGAACCATCACTGTGAAGCCAGCGCATACCTGCTTCACATTTCTTAAAAGCCCCTTTAACACGACCTTTTGTATTTGCTCCGCCCCCGCATGGAAGCATTCACTGAAGGAAGCATGCAGAATCCCAGCTGCGGCTTAGCTATGCAAACGACTATTGCTAATGGCTATGCAAACGAAGGAGCAGGCGAGTACGGGGGTGGAATTTGTTCTTTCTCCTCTTGCTTGGGACCATGAATAGTCATTTTAAAGGTTGGATTTTAAAAATCAGCGTTGAGCGAGGAGAAGAATCGACCCTGCATAAATGGCCTCTGTATCCTTTGCTGGTCCCAGTAATGTTCTGCCAGAGCTTGAACTGAAGTTGCAGACATGAACTTGGCTGATGATGACAAATGAAGTGCATTGCCCCTAGGAAAGAGAAACCAAATTTGATAAGTGATGAGGCAGCTTATCTCCTCAAGATAACTTAATTTGTGCCTGACACCAAAGTGGGAGAGACCGCAGTTCACTCTGGAGGATGGACGAAAGCCGTCAATAGACCGGAGGGGTGCGCAAATAGCGGCAAAATTAAAGCTACAGTTTTATGCACACTTCCTTGGGAGTCTTGTGTTGAATGAGTGGGCCTTACTTATTCATGTGGGAAAGAAGAACTAAATGTAGCAGTGTAGCTTAGATTTTTCTGAGAAGATGTACAGGACTTTCATGGAGGACAGATGAACGAACACTGTGCTTCTGCAGCATAAGAACATAAGAAACACCAGGCTGGATCAGACCAAGGCCCATCAACTCCAGCAGTCTGTTCACACAGTGGCCATCACAGATCCTTGAGAGACCCCCACTGCTCACATCCCTCCATTTTGAGAACTGACTATTCATTCCTACTCTCTGCTTCCTATTTTTCAGCTAGCTCTCAATCCATAAGAGGACTTTTCCTCTTATCCCATGACTACGAAGCTTGCTTGGCACTCTTCGGTGGGGGACTTGGTCGAAAGTCTTTTGGAAATCCAAATACGCAATGTCCACAGGCTCATTCCTGTCCATATGTTTACTGACACTTTCAAAAAACTCCAAAAAGTTAGTGAGACAGGACCTACCTTTGCAGAAGCCATGTTGGTTTTTGCTCAGCAAAAAAGACCCGTTGCAATTTTAGGTTGTATATACAGAAGCATCAAGGAGATCTCAAGGAAGAAGAGAAGGAAACATTGCTTGCTGCGTTCCATGTGGATACAGAAAGAAACAGTGGATTTAAACTTCAGTGAGGATGGATTTAGAATTGCTCACTCTTTTCAGGCGGCATCAGAACAATCTGCTTAGGTGGGCCACTGAATCTCTTTCTTTCAAGGTTTTCAAAACCAGGTGGCTTGGTTTAAACCGAGGCAATTTAAACCAGTGGTTCAAACCATCCAAGAAAAATTAAAAGGCCTGAGTTGGGCTTCAGTTTATATAAGAAAATCTCACAATTATTTAGATGCTTCTTAAATAAAAAGGCATATCATTCTGCTTCTATCATCATATAAACATATGAATTTAAAATTGGATGGCCTTTAAGCAACCTCTGTGAGTACAGAAATAAGTTCCTTGAATATTTCACTTACTATTTTTAGAAAGTTATATACAACCCGGGGCTTATTTTTAGACAGCCCTGGCGTCCTAAATAGAGTCTTTTCTGCAGCCAAGGCAGGTTTTGGGAGACAGAAACTGGCTAGATTCAACACCTGAAGGTGCATCTTTGCAGAGTTTCTATCTCCTTTAGTTTGTCCTATAACACATCCTGCCTTGCTCTGCTCCCATCCGCCAAAAGTAAATAATTTCAGACCAAAGCAAGGAGTGAAAGTGGTTACTGAGCAGAGAGGGAGTGAGTAAAATGTCTCCCAAACGGTAGGGTTGCCAGGTCCCCCCTGCCCCCACCCCCTGGCCACTGGTGGGGTGAGGGTGGGAGTCAAACCAACTTACGATCACCTTCTCTCCCCCTCCCTACAACAGACACCTTGTGAGATAGGTGGAGCTGAGGGAGTGCTAAGACAGCTGTGACTAGCCCAAGGTCACCAAGCTGGTTTCATGTGGAGGAGTAGGGAAACTAACCTGGTTCACCAGATTAGAGTCTGCCGCTCATGTGGGATCAAACCCAGTTCTTCAGATCAGCATCCACCGCTCCAAATCACCGCTCTTAACCACTACACCACACTGGCTCTCATTAGTTAGTGTTTGGATGGGCGACCTCCAAGGAATACCAGGGCCATGACATGGAGGCAGGCAATGGCAAACCACCTCTGAACGTCTCTTGCCTTGAAAACCCTATGGGATTGCCATAAGTCAGCTGTGATTTGATGGCATACATACACACACAACAGATCCCTGGGGCCTTTTCAGGTCAGGAAAATGGCACAATGGGAAGGTTTAAACACTTTCCCTGCATACCATGACCCCGATCCATATCCGGCCTGAGATCATCTGGGAACCACAGAACTGCAAGACATGTCTTTGTAACGGGGGAATTTGCACTTAAGTTGGCAGGCATCTCAGCCTGGATCCCTCCCTACCAACCCACCCCGAAGGCAACGTGTGGAAAATAATAATCTGCTATACAGAGTAGTTGCAAAGGTTATTGCGATAATGAAGTGCTTTGAGCACTCTATAAAAATGCTAAGTATTGTTGTCATTATTTAATGTCAGTGTTTGGGTTTCAGATCAGCTAGTTTACTGTCGATTCTCTTTCAATCTTGGCTTTCATCCAAGAAGTTCAGAACACTGATGGAGTTTTAACCTCCCAGCAGGGCTGTGGATGGACATTTGAACCCAAGTCTTCAACATACTTATAACACCCCACCCCCGGCTCTTGAGGGAGGAGTAATTTTTCACTAGCTCCAGATCCAAAGAATAATCTAATGCAAATAATTCAACCTTTGTAAAAAGAAAAGTATTTTAACTGCAAGGATGCAGCCTCCCACTTCGAGACGCCTGGTTCAAGCCCCACAGTACCTTACCACAGGAGATGCTGATCGCCACTTTGGGGTCAGGAAGGAATTTCCCTCCAGGCCAGATTGGCCAGGGATGCTGGAGGTTTTTTGTCTTCCTCTGGGCCTAGAGCAGGGGTCACTGGGAGAGTGTGGGGGAGGTAGTTGTGAATGTCCTGCGTTGTGCAGAGGGTTGGACTAGATGACCCTTGAGGTCCCTTCCAGCTCTATGTTTCTATGCCGATGAGGGATGGAGACCCCAGGACAGTGGGCTATGACTGTTTTTGGTGGGTAGAATGAACAGTTGTTCCTCTTCCCTCTTTGGTCTGGACATGCACATCATTCTGAAGCCTATGTTCCGTGAGCCAATGGAAACGGTGCTTTTGGCATCCTCGCTTATCCCCCAGAGGGATCTGAGGCTGTTGGCCATACATCACCCTCTTGCAATTATATTGGTGCTATTTACATTGTTATGGTGCATGAAACAACTCTTCTGTTCTCTCTCAGGTGATATCGGAGGTCAGATGGGCCTTTTTATTGGTGCTAGCATCCTCACCATTTTGGAAATATTTGACTATATCTATGAGGTGAGTGTTGGTGCTTTCTCTTCCAGTGTCAGCAAGGTACTGCGGCAGCCAGCTTAGCAGAAGAAGGAGAGTGCCTGTGTGCTTCTTCATCAGCCTGATTGGCTGGGGTGGGAGGAGATGAACAGGGTGAAAAGAGGAGGCTTGTATCTTGTAGGTCTTTTCCCCTCCCCATGAATTAGAAGAAGCTGGACAAACAGTGAGCCTGATGCTCTTCCCCTTGTGCCTCTTCCCCTTGTGTTCCAATATGGATGTTTTGTTCCGTTGGAACTGAGAGCATGAGCCTGTCTCCCATCTCTTGCAGTTGATCAAGGAGAAATTGTTAGACATTCTTGGCCAGGAGGAAGAGGAAGGAAGCCACGATGAGAATGTGGTAAGTATTCTACCCCACGCTCCTCAAGTCAGGTTTCTGGGCCTTAGCGGAGGAGAATGCAAAAGCCGAAGCCGATGCCAACAGTATGGGTGCATTGCCCTTCAAGATGGGGAAAAGACCCAGGGGCTCAGCTTGGTTTGGGGACCTGTGCTCTCTGCCCTGTCAAGGGAAAGGCAGTTTGCACATACTCAGGAGCACTCTTCTTTCCATTCACATCTTTCAAGGTTGAGCCCAGGAGCAAATCCCTGGATGTGGTGTGGTCAGATACCCCATGGAGGCTCTCTGAAGTTCAGGAGGGAGGAAAGGGGGGACATGTCATTTCTGAAAAATAAAGGTGCAGAGGCACGAGTCTGCCATGCTTGCTGGCCTTGAAGCTCAGCCCCTCATTTATTTATTTATTAAACCATTTATACCCTTCTTTTCCCAAGGCGGCTTACAATGCATAATTAAAACATTACACAACAATAAAACCCCAAATCTACCCCCAATCGAATACATCCTAATAAAACCTAATAAAATGCAATAAAAATGCCTGCAAAGTATACACCATGAAAAGCTCTGCTACAGAAGCTCCTGAAGTTTTCGGGGGCAGCACTCCCATCTCCTGCTCAGGTGGCCTGATCCGCAAAGCAGGTGCCACCAGAGAGGAAGCATCAGCTCTTGTGGATGCCGGGCAGGCCACCATTAATGAGGAACATTAATCACAGATGTGAGGACTTAATTTTTCAGTGGTGCGGGAAATGCACTCTGCTTATCTTCAGAGGGACTCTCTTCTTGCTCAGCCTAATGTACATACATCACTCCGGACATTTTCAGATTTCACCCAGGTTTCCTGTCAGCCGTTCAAAAGTGGCGATGGTCCGTGAGAACACAGTTCGCAAGGACAGTAAAATCACATCTCTGTTAGACCAACCCAGCTTCACTGTGAGCTTTTGAGTAACACAAAGCTCTTCCTTAGGCTAGATGTTCAAAAGAACTATGAATTAAAGCTCAAAATAAATAATTCTGAGAGAAAGTATTAAGTCTCATATTGAATTTGTTTCATCCTTAAGGAAGTAATAGAGAGTACTTTTGGCAGGCAAACTCAGTCAGAACCATTTAGGAGCCTAAAGCCACAATCCTAAGGACACTTTCTTGGGAGCAAGCACCACTGAATAACCTGGGTCTAACCTTTGTACAGTTGCTCCTTAATTCGTGTATTGGATGAAGCTCAGGCCAAATAAATGAATACGTCTTTAAGGCGCTACAAGGCTTTTTGCTGGGTTTAGAAATGAGCTTTGTGTAAAAGGATTCTGGTTCACAGATGCCTGCTGGGGCAGCGGATGGAAGCTCTCCCTTTGGGAAGTATGAGAAGAAGTCAATTATCCTACTGTGCTGCTAATCAAGAAAATCACGCCTTTGAGGATCAGATGAGATTTTAAAAACGTCTTTGCTGTCCAGGAGAATTGCCGAAGAGCAAAAACTTTTCAGGGATTCGAGATCCTTTTTGGAGTTAAACAGTAGTTACAGCCGACATGTAATCATGAAGGCAGATTAGGCCCTTCATGAAACACTGTGACAGGAGACAGATTGTATTAAGAGGTCTCTAGGGCCCTGTGCGCATGACCCCTTTGTGCATTCAATCAGTGTGCAGAGAAGAGCGCGCATGAGCAGACGGGCCCTGCCTCCACACAACTTCCAACTCATCAGCACTGTGCCTACATGCAGAGGAAGTGTGCATATGTATGTCCCCCACGTCAGGTTGCCAACCTCCAGGTGGCAGCTGGAGATCTCCCACTGTTACAACTGGTCTCCAGGCAACAGAGATCAGCCCGTCCTTGGAGAAAACAGCTGCTTTGAAAAGTGGACTCTATGGCATTATACCCCATTGAAGTCCCTCCCCAAACCCCACCCTCCTCAGGTTCCACCCTCAAAATCTCCAGGTATTTCCAAATCTGGAGCTGGCAACCCCACCAGTTTCCAAAAACCCCACTGCTTTCTGAAAAAGGAGGTGGGGGGAGGCTTATGTTCCTTCTCCCCACCCATTCCAGTCCTGATCCAAATTGGGCCCCAGCATGCCTGAGAACTGAGTTCCTAGTGAGGAATTCTAGGTACACATTTGATAGAAAGTCGTCAGGATGGCCACAAGAACTTTATAACATTTGAATTGACTCTGAGAGATAAAATACAACGTGGGCATGATCCAGCTAAAATTATGCATTTTAAAAATCTCGTTGATTTCCATAGAGAATGAAGTAGGTGCTTAAATCTCTCCCACAGAAATACCATGCCAGGCATATTTTTATAGCCAATTTGCCTGAACTTCAGGTTGAACAAATTATCCTATTCAAACTGTCAGAGTTAGAAACTGAAATGGAATTTACTTTTCAGAACTGAAATCACCCCCTAAAAATGCACAATTCAAAAGGCAGCAGTTCCAAGGGTGAAGTGTGATGGTTTCAAGTTGACAATTTCATGGCTTACATTTTAAAAAAAATAAGATTACCATCCTGTGAAGTTAAACACTTTGAAGTCCCATTGATCTCAGTGTAAAAGATTAACATAAATGCTTAATCCCCTCCCCATTAAAATCAATTAGGACTTAAGCACTTTAGCTCTGATTGGATCTTGTCCAACATTCACACGCCGCTGCCTAAATGTGCATTTTGCCGGTGAGATTATCTTTGTGCAAAGAAGACAACACGTATGTAGAACCTAAAATCATGGCACTCAGATTTGGTTCTGGAGTCTAAACTTCTTCCTGAAATGCAGACCTGGAATTCGAGATTCAGAATTTGAAAAGCACAGGTATAAGGATGCAACTGTTTTGAGCTGTTTCTATTGGATTTAGAAACCCCAAAGCAATTTGCTTTTCAGATTCCCCTTAATACAAGTATCAGGTTGAGGTTGAACCAATGACTGTTGCTTTTCAGATCACCTAGTAATTTCATGCCCTGACTTGGATGGCCCAGGCTGGCCCGATCTTGTCAGATCTCAGAAGCTAAGCTGGGTTGGCCTTGGTTAGTATTTGGATGGGAGACCACCAAGGAATACCAGGGTTGCTATGCAGAGGCAGGCAACAGCAAACCACCTTGTCGTGAAACCCCATAAGGGGTCGCCATAGGTCAGCTGTGAATTGCCGGCACTTGACACTCACAGTAATAATAATAATATAATAGTAATAATTTATTAATACCGTCACTGACCAGCAAAAACAAACAAACAACAGCCACAATAGATAATAAGAAAACCACAACAACAGCTACTACTGTTACTACAAATAATCTACGCCTAAAAATTACATACCCTGACCTGGATGGCCCAGGCTAGCCTGATCTCATCAGATCTCAGAAGCTAAGCAGGGTCAGCCCTGGTTCGTATTGGGATGGGAGACCACCAAGGAAGTCCAGGGTTGCTGTGCAGAGGAAGGTATTGGCAAACCACCTCTGTTAGTCTCTTGCCATGAAAACCCCCAAAAGGGGTTGCCATAAGTCAGCTGCGACTTGATGGCACTTTACACACACACACACACACACACACACACACACACATTACATATTACGTGTATGAATAAAGTTTATATAAACATCATATAACTTGGTGTGACCCCCTTAATATTTTGAGTGATTAAGTATTTCTGTTACTCTTCTCCTGTCAGGGTACGATGTATTTTAATAGCTGCAGTGCAGAATTTAGCAGTCAAGAGTGTAAACTGTGATTTTTCATCAGTTAAGAGCTTCTTAACTGGTTAGAGCCCCGTGGCGCAGAGTGGTCAGCTGCAATACTGCAGTCCAAGCTCTGCTCACGACCTGAGTTTGATCTCAATAGAAGTCGGTTTCAGGTAGCCGGCTCAAGGTTGACTCGGCCTTCCATCCTTCCGAGGTCGGTAAAATACCCGGCTTGCTGGGGGTAAAGGGAAAGATGACTGGGGAAGGCACTGGCAATCCACCCCGTAAACAAAGTCTGTCTCGTAAACGTCAGGATGTGACGTCACCCCATGGGTCAGGAATGACCCGGTGCTTGCACAGGGGACCTTTACTTTTAAGAGCTTCTTAGCCAGAAACTCACCTGGTTGGTCAGGGCAAGTGTTAAGCAAAGGGGAAAGAAACCTTGGGCGGACACTCAGAGTAATTTCATGGCTAGAGAGAGATTGGAATTGGAGACTTTCTGGATCATGCCGCCTGCGCTACTCCAGCTTCTTTCTCTCTGTCTCTCTCTCTCTCTCTCTGTTTCTCCCCTTCTGCAGAGCACGTGCGATCCTTTGCCGAACCACTCTGACCCCATCAGCCACACTGTGACAGTCCCTCTGCAAACGACACTCGGCACGCTGGAAGAGATTGCGTGTTGACAACACCCTCCCCGGGCGCCACACGTGGCCGGACGGCAGGGACTCTCTCTCCCTAGGAGCCAGGGAACAATGCGCAGGTTCGCCCCACACGGGTGGGGGGACGGCTGAGGCTTTCGCTATGCATCCGACTCTTCTCTTTCTCTTTTTTTTTTTTGCCAAAATCCAGCGAGAGATGCCTTGGACTCGATTGCGTCACCCCTGTCTGCATGGAGTTGAAAGGAGGAGGAGGAGGAGGGTGTGGGAAGGGATGGGGTCGTCTCCGCCGGCAGAGGCCGCGTCTCGGTATTTGGACTGTCGAACCGGACAACCAAGGAGCCGCCGTTTCCTAGACTGCCAACCAACTGTACAGAAGAAGCCTGCATGCCAATCCTTTTGATGGCAATATCTCCCTCTTTCTTTTTTCTTTACAAGCCACGCCTCTGTCTAAAAGCTGTTTTTTTTTCCACTACAAAGGAGGAGGCCACGGCACAGAAGCCCCCCCTGAGTTCACCATTACTTCAAAACACCACAGGCCAAGTTAGAATAAAGGCGGGGGGGCGGTCAAAGGTCCTGCTTCTCGGGCCACCGTCCCCTCTTATTTTCGTCTAAACTCCATGACAGGGTCTCAGAGCACAAGCTCTGCATGGGTTCTGCCTTTGGTAACTCAGGTGAGCAGGACCCAATAAATCAGCTTGCCCTCATCTACCACCAGGAGTTACCCCCCCCCCCCCCGCCGACCCAACACACAAACACCAACACCTGTCCCATGACACACATTCAGCCACAGCTACTTTGTGATCAGGTCAGCGTGTAAAACGACATGTGTGTTTCGGGACCGAGGGTGGGGAAGGCCGCGTTCAATTGCCTTTCTGCCCGAACCTGCTTTCCTCGTTCTTAACAGTGCTATTAAAGGTGGTCTTGTGGAAGGGGCCGGTTGGTGTTGTTTCTGCTCATTTCCACCCTCGCAGACCCTTGGCGAGCGCTTGATGCGCGCGCATTCCCAAACGGCACACTTCCGTTCTGTTGCCTCTTGCCCTGAAAATAGGAAACAAAACTCCTTTTTAAGGCTACGTATAATCATCTTCTTGAAAAAGTTAGTGGTTAAGAGCGGTGGTTTGGAGCGGTGGACTCTGATCTGGAGAACCGGGTTTGAGTCCCCACTCCTCCGCATGAGCGGCGGAGGCGAATCTGGTGAACTGGGTTTGTTTCCCCACTCCCACACACGAAGCTAGCTGGGTGACCTTGAGCTAGTCACACTCTCTCAGCCTCACCCACCTCACAGGGTGTCTGCTGTGGGGAGGGAAAGGGAAGGTAATTGTAAGCCGGTTTGATTCTTCCTGGCATATAAAAACCAACTCTTCTTGTTGTTGTTATTCAAATTCAAGTTCAAAAACCTTTATTGGCATAACAAATCGTACAAGGTATTCCAGAATTTGGCAAATGATAAAAACATCAATATCGCAATCTGTAGCAATAGATATGAAAGTTGTTGTTATTATTATTAACTTGTTAATTGAGCAGCCACAGTAATCATAGCCCCTGTTTATGCCGTCTTGTTGGCCAACAGGATGGCATTAATGGCTTATGGTGATGTCACCAAGGCTGCTCATGATGATGTCACCAAGGCTGCTCATGATGATGTCACCCTGTTGACTCGCATGATTTGAGTTCCCAAAGCTGGATGTGGTCTCGATTGGCTCTGTGGACTTGCATTATCTTGATTAAGCACTTGGGACGAGGATTCCAGTTGAACGTCTTTAAACAAAAAAGAGGTGCAAAGAAAATGGAACGGTGCGAACAACGGTGTGGAAACAGCCCCGATTTTGAACCAAGGCAAAATTTGTGCTGGGTTGGATCCGGACTCAATTTGCCATTCACACAAGGCATTTCTGCCATCCCCACCCCCACTGCTTTCTGTTACAGCCCTCTGATCTCCCAAAAATGCTGCTCTTGGGGGCCAGGGGACCCTCAGGGGTGTACAGCAAAAAGGGGGAATTGGCAGAAATTACCCCACCCGTTCCATTAGCAGAAAATTTAGCCTGGATCCAGCCCTCTATCTCTTTGGAAGTACACATTGCGAGAGGAAAAATCAGAAGGCACAGAAATTCAGCAAAGTTCTGATGTTCTTTCCTCCCTTGTGTCAGCTGTTCGGAAAAGATTGTACAGACCAAATGAAAACCACCCATCTTCCCGGCTACAGCCTAAAAGTCTATTGTGATAATGCCTAATTGCGAACAAGGTGTGCTTGGCACATCATAAATACGTTGCTCATCTTCCAGTAAATATCAGGGGAGCAGTTCCAGGATGACAGGATATTTGATGTATTTCCAAAGAGGCCTCTGCGCTGAACTGCTTTGTCAAAGGAGGGGTGGGGAGGAGGAGGATTGCAGCCCAGCGCATTTCAGGAAGGAGAGAAGGTAGGAAGATCGTTCCGTTTGTTTCTCCGTAAGGATGACATATCCTCTTTATAACTCGCCCAGGCAAGTACTAATGTGAGAGAAAAGAGGCCTTATGAAAAAATATTTGGTTGGTGCAGTGTGGCTACTTGATAGCGGAAAGGTTGACAAATCTGTTAAGGGTGGAGAGTTCTCGCTAATGCAAAACTCGAAACAGTGGATAATCCAAAGACATTTTTGCATAGTTTTTTTGCCAATGGGCAGGTCATTGCTACGTGTCACACACTAAGTCTTGTCCAAGAAGGATCCGTAGCCTTACAGAAATTGTCCAGCAATTCTAGAATTTAAAAACAAGAGGTGCCACAACTCATACACACCCTTGAACTGTGTGTACAGTTCTGGTCACCCCAGCTAAAAAAGGATATTGCAGAGCTCGAGAAGGTACAGAAAAGAGCAACCAAAATGATTAAGGGACTAGAGCAACTGCCCTATGAGGAGTGGTCAAAATGCTTTGGGCTGTTTAGCTTGGAAAGAAGGCGGTTAAGGGGAGACATGATAGAGGTCTATAAAACTATGCATGGTATGGACAGAGTGGACAGGGAGAAGCTTTTCTTTCTCAATACTAGAAGATGGGGTCATCTGCTGAAGCTGGAGGGTGAGAGATTCAAAACAGATGAAGTATTTCTTCATACAGCACATAGTTAAATTAAGAGGGGAGTGGACATGTTTATGAAGGAGAGGGCTATTCATGGCTACTAGACCAAATGGATACTACTCATGATGCATACCTATTCTCTCCAGGATCAGAGGAACATACCTATTATATTAGGTGCTTTGGAGCACAGGCAGGACAATGCTGCTGCAGTCGTCTTGTTTGGGGGCTTCCTAGAGGCACCTGGTTGGCCTCTGTGTGAACAGACTGCTGGACTTGATGGGGCTTGGTCTGATCCAACAGGGCCTTTCTTATGTTGTTCTCCATTCTTGATGTGTGATGTTGAAGTTACTGAGGAACACTAGACTCTTCTTACCATGTTCTCCTACCGGTGGCCACCAGAAACAAATATATAGTAGTAAACAACCTCCCTCACAACTAAGCAACTGTAGCTTGTCCTCAACTGGGATTGCCTTTCAGGACACTGCATCGGCTTTGCCTTTCCTGTCAGCATTCAAAGAGTACAACCCATTTTATTAAAGGAAAGCTTCTAAAGCTTAATACTTGGAGCAATGCAACAAAGGATGCTATCTGATGCTGATGCCCCAACTAACCCCACTCGCCACCATAGGGGAGCATTAGGTGCTCTGGCCAATGTGGTGGACTGGTTAGAGCAGGGGTCCCCAAACCTTTTGAGCCTGTGGGCACATGTGGAGTTTTGACATGGTATGATGAACTCAGTAACAAAGCAGCTGTCGCAGGAGGCGGAGCCAGCCACAAAACGATTGTCACAGCTACACTTCCGTTCCATTGTGTAGATCCTTGTACTGTGGTGGCAGCTGCTGCCAAAGCAACATTTTAAAATAGCTACACAGCCAATCAAATCTCATAAGAACATAAGAAGAGCCATGCTTGATCAGACCAAGGCCCATCAAGTCCAGCAGTCTGTTCACACAGTGGCCAACCAGGTGCCCCCAGGAAGCCACAAACAAGACGACTGCAGCAGCACCATCCTACCTGTGTTCCGCAGCACCTAATATAATAGGCATGCTCCTCTGATACTAGAGAGAACAGGTATGCAGCATGACTAGTATCCATTCTAACTAACAGCCATGAATTCCCCTCTCCTCCATAAATATGTCCACTCCCCTCTTAAAGCCCTCCAAGAGGGCAGCCATCACCCCATCCTGGGGCAGGGAGTTCCACAATTTAACTTTGCGTTGTGTGAAAAAATACTTCCTTTTATCTGTTTTGAATCTCCCACCCTCCAGCTTTAGCAGATGACCCCGTGTTCTAGTATTATGGGAGAGGGAGACAAACTTCTCCCTGTCCACTCTCTCCAAACCATGCATAATTTTATAGACCTCTAGCATGTCTCCCCTTAGCTGCCTTCTTTCCAAGCTAAACAGCCCTAAGCGTCTTAACCGCTCCCCATAGGACCGTTGCTCTAGTCCCGTAATCATTTTGGTTGCTCTTTTCGGCACCTTCTCAAGCTCTGTAATATCCTTTTTTGGGTGTGGTGACCAGAACTGTACACAGTATTCCAAGTGTGGTCTCACCATAGATTTGTACAAGGGCAGTATGATAGCAGCAGTTTTACTCTCTATTCCTCGTCTAATTGATTGACTCCAATAGTCAATCAAAAGCTTTGCTGGGCAAAAGCCCTACGTGGCCCCACCCACTTCCTAAAAACACTTGGCAGAGCAGCACATTGGGGACCCCTGGGTCAGAACGTCGAACAAGCATCTGGGAAGGGCCAGGCTCAAATCCCCACTCTACCATGGAACTATGGGCCATTTACACACGCTCAGCCTCACCTACCTCATAGAGTTTTGTGGGGAGAAAAAAGGTAAAGGTAAAGTTAGTCCCCTGTGCAAGCACCAGGTCATTACTGACCCACGGAGTGACGTCACATCCCAACGTTTACTAGGCAGACTATGTTTACAGGATGGTTTGCCATTGCCTTCCCCCAGTCATCTACACTTTACCCCTAGTAAGCTGGGTACTCATTGTACCGACCTCGGAAGGATGGAAGGCTGAGTCAACCGTGAGCCGGCTACCTGAAACCGTTTTCTGTCGGGATCGAACTCAGGTTGTGGGCAGAGCTTTTGACTGCGGTACTGCGGCTTACCACTCTGCGCCACGGGGGAGAAAGGCAAGATATAAATGTAGTAGAAAAATAAATGGTGGGGGGGACTTAGAGACTCCTGGCTCCACGTAGAATCAGGAACCTGAACGCAGCAAGAATCTAAAGGCAGCAGCCCTCAGAAAGGGGGGGGGGTGCTCCTTTTGCCGCTGCCTGCCCGCTGGAGCAGAGCTTGCAGGCAGCGGCAAAAGGAACACCCTCCTGCCTTCCTATCTGTGCTGAATTTTTTTTGGTATTTTTCATGTTTGGGTTTATTAACCCAATTTAAAAAAAATCCGGGTTTTCCAGTTTTTCAAAAAATTGCAGGTTTAATAAACCCAAACATCAAAAATACTGAAAAATATCAGTGCATGGCTCTAGTTAGGAAATTTAACAGAATTCTCAGAACAGTCACCAAAGTACAGTTCTAAGGACACCCTTCCTGGGAAACTATAATAGCTGGACTGGTCTAAAAAAGTACAACTTTGTACTTGAGATATGCCCTCCATCACTGAAGATGGCTGTTGTACAATTTAAGCGATTTTGCACAAACATGCACACACAGTCCAAAGATGATGGACGTACATAGGTTGACCAATGATCTGACTGTGATCCAGTTGGGGCAGATTTCCATACTGAAATCAAGCCCGGAAGTAATCAGTTCTTACTCTTGGCAGAGGCAAAATGCCGATTAGCACAAGGGCCAGCCAATGAGAAACTTTCACCTTCTAGCTGTGTAGAGGGGCGATTGGCTGGCCTTTTTGACAACCGTGAAGACAGTCCCTGTTCCTTACTCAGAGCAATGTTTCAAGATGAGGGTGGGGGTAAGAGGGGTGTAGTGGTTTTTGGCAACAACAGCAAAAGTTTAAATGAATGCACACGCTGGATACCTGGAGGAAAATGTTTTTGTAAGCCAAAACCATGGGTCAGGGATGAAAATATGCACACTGGAGTGGCAGCCAGGTATATGTGGCAGCAGAGGAGAGATGGGGAGAAGTACAACTTGACCCGCAGTAGAGAAACGAGTGGAGCACCTCGGTCTTCTCCCTAAGGGTGGGGAGATTTCAGGAATGGTAGATAAATTCCCCACGTGCCACTTAAAGTGCTTTTGAGCCTTAGACGTGAAAAGACATATTAAACTGTGTGTGCATCTGATTTTTTAAAAATCCATTGATGGTCACTCAATAATATGGATGAACAATTTAATTTCACTGTTGCTGCAATTTTTGCACTGCTTCTTAATAGCAACGTTTGGTCAGATGGGCCGTTTCATTCCCTCTATCGAGAAAGCAATAAAATGATATGGCTTCGGCATATTTGGTCAGTATGCAGAAAAAATATTTGTTTCGAAATTTAAAAACAAAGCCATTTCCAATCCACGCTCGGGATGGGGTGGGCGGGGGACCTGATGAGGACTGAGCATGCTTGTTGCCCTCTGCAAACTGAAAGCAGTTGAAAGTCATTTAAAGGGGAAACAAGGAAAACGGAGATGGTTTATTTGTTTATTTTAAATACATACATACCTAATACATATTTCCTTAGACTCAAGGCAGGACAGGAATATAGCAACAAAAAGTTGTAAACACATACAACAATATAATAGTCCATCAATAAGATAAAAAACTACACACAAGGTAAAAACAGGCAGGTTTGCTGGAACCTTTTATCCTTTACCAAATGCCATCAGATATAAAACCATTGTATGCCCCTTCTTGCATGCAGAGGGTGAAGGTGCCCTCCCTCCGCACTCGCTTTGGCAAGTCATTCCAAAGGCCTGGCCCTACCACAGAACATGACAAGACTGTAGCCACATGCATCGACCAAAGAGAGCCTCCTGCAAGAAGGAGGTTGTCTGAAGAATGTCACTGCCATGTGGGAGCATAGCAGGCGGTGCGGCTCAGGAAGTATGAGAGCCTGGAGCTATGAAAAAAGCTTTAAAGGTAATAACCGGCACTTTGGGAAGATTGATAAATTGGACTGCTTTGAATCCTAAGAATGTATTGTATCTTGGAAGGGAAAATTTGTGTCCGGAGAATTTCCAACTCGTTTGGTCACCTACCCCCTATCATTCACAGGCCCCTCACTTGTATACATATCACACAAAGAGACATTAATGGCAATCCTAAATAGAGTTACTCCAGTCCATGCATTTCAACAGGTTTAGACTGGAGCAACAATGCGTAGGATTGTGCTGTCAATCTACTAAATGTTATCTCTTTTTATCTTCTACACTTAACAGTCATGATAATGGAAACCTCATGTGTGTCTTTCACATCCTCAACAGCCCCCCTCATCTATAAGGAAGTACTGTTTGCTTGAAAGTTCATATCTGCACACTGGCACGGTTTGTGATTCCCCCCCCCCCAAATCTGACAAGGCATTTTAGAAGTGCAAATGATACGAATTGCCTTGGATAGAACATGATTGCTTCGCATCACTAGGGACTGAGGGGAATAAGGTTGCTAACCTCCAGGTACTAGCTGGAGATCTCCTGTTATTACATCTGATCTCCAGCTAATAGAGATCAGTTCACCTGGAGAAAATGGCCACTTTGGCTATTGGACTCTATGACACTGAAGTTCCTCCCCAAACCCTGCCCTCCTCAGGCTCCCCCCAAAAAAACCTTTTGCCAGTGGCGAAGAGGGACCTGGTCACCCTACAGGGGAGGCCAGCAGGTAAGGTGGAAAGGCTGTGCAGATGCACACATAGCATTATTACAACACAGTATTTGGGGTAGGGGAGTGTGTGAGTGACTTTGTACTTACTAGCCAGAGGATGCGGTGCTGCAGTTGAGACTGAGAAACATACCATTTGTTTGGGAGTAATGAACAATCGGGCGATTCCAAAGTGGTAATTAAAACTCATTAAAATGCATATGCGAAACAAGCCTTCCTCTCAACTCTCCCCACCCCATAGCTACCGTATTTTTCGCTCCATAGGACGCACCTGACCATAAGACGCACCTAGTTTTTAGAGGAGGAAAACAAGAAAAAAATTTGTTTTCCTCCTCTAAAAACTTGTCTTATGGAGTGAATGCCGGCTGGGCGTGTGCACATCAGGACGGCGCGAGCCGGCGTTCCCCGCCCCGACGGCCAGCTGGGAGGCAGGTGGGGCCGCACAGAGCCAGCTGGGCGCGTACGTGTCGGGACGAAAAATACAGTATTTTGCCAAAACCTGTCCCACCTGTTTCTTCAGGGCTGTTCCAGAAATCCAAAATTCCCACTAATGAAGTTGGGCCACAATCCCCAAAGAAGTTATCCTGTGCATGGCTAGATCGCTGTAACCCATCTGTGGCTGCTTCCATGTGGTAGAGAAAGTCAGCATATAAAAAACAACTCTTCTTCTTCTTCTTCAAGTCCCTCCCCTCCCCAAACTCCGCCCTCCTCAGGCTCCATCTCAAAACCTCCCACCGGTGGCAAAGAGGGACCTGGCAACCTGGAGCCAGCGTGGTGTAATGGTTAAGAGCGGTGGTTTGGAGCGGTGGAGTCTGATCTGGAGAACCGGGTTTGATTCCCCACTCCTCCACATGAGCTGCGGAGGCTCATCTGGTGAACTGGATTTGTTTCCCCACTCCTACACTTGAAGCCAGCTGGGTGACCTTGGGCTAGTAACACTCTCTCAGCCCCACCTCCCTCATAGGGGGTCTGTTGTAGGGAGGGGAAGGGAAGGTGATTATAAGCCGGTTTGATTCTCCCTTAAGTGGCAGAGAAAGTCGGCATATGAAAAACAACTCTTCTTCTTCTACTCAAAAAGGTTGTGGAACCCTGCTCTTGTCCCAACACACTGGCTCACAAGGGAAAATTGATTTTTGAAGGGATTTGATTTTAAATGCATTTTATTTTAAATGCTGGTGGCCAGGGAGGGCCTGGCAGTCCTTGGTCTGAGGTGTTCCTGGGCATGGCTGGCTTCTCTCCCCAGCAGGTTTCTCCTTTCTCCTGCCATGCCCGTAGTGGCCCAGGACTGCAGCCTTCCTAGCCGCTCTTCTAACTAACACAAGCAGGAAGGCTCGAGGCTTGGGGGAAGCGGCAAAGTTCAGCTAATCCTCCGGCTGCCTTTTCGACTCTGATGGATGGGACGTCATCAATGAAACGAAGCACCATTTGGGCTGGATTAATCTCCTGCCCATTTCCAACAACAGGACCCATCTCCGTTCCAACTCATTCTACATCACTAAGACATTTTTCTCTGTCCCACGGAGACATTTCATTTGCGGAGAAGACAAAGTAACTCTGGGGAGCTTAAAAGCCAGCTGCGGCCATGGGGCCGCAAGGGTTCTCGCTGTAGCTCATGGCTGGGGGGGGGGATTAATTAACTCTTTGCCACGGTTCCCTGTTGAGACCGCATTTGGGCCCAGAAGGAGCAACCCCCACCCGCCTGGCAACAACAGACTTGAATACCTGAACACCTTTTAGGTTCTCAGGGAAGAAGAAGAGTTGGTTTTTATATGCCAACTTTCTCTACCTTTTCAGGAAAATCAAACCAGCTGGCACTCCATGTGGGTTAAGGTAGCGCCACCTTAGCAGGAAAGCTGACGTTGGGCACATGCTGATTACCAGAAACATTTGAAGAAGAAGAGGAGGAGTTGGTTTTTATACCCCGATTTCTCTACCTTTTAAGGAGAATCAAACCGGCTTACAATCGCCTGCCCCTCCCCACAACCACAACAGACACCCAGTGAGGTAGGTGGGGCTGAGAGAGCTCGAAGAGAGCTGTGACTAGCCCAAGGTCACCTATCTGGCTTCATGTGTAGGAGTGGGGAAACCAACCCGGTTCACCAGATTAGCCTCTGCCACTCATGTGGAGGAGTGGGGAATCAAACCCGGTTCTCCATATTAGAGTCCACCGCTCCAAACCACTGCACCACGCTGGCGGCTCTCACTTGCCGTTCATTAGAAGCTGTAACTGAGGGTCAAAGTGCATATAAATGTCTGAATAAAATTTAATTAAAAAAAAGGCAGGGAATAAATATTCTGCATATTTTTAAAAATACCTTTGCACCTAGAAGTTCTATTTAGCTTTTATGACTGAGGGAGCAATCCTAAGCAGGTCTACTCAAAAGCAAGTCCCAGTTTATTCAGTGGGGCTTACTCTCAGGAAGGTGCAGCCTAACTCCCTCAAATACACCTTCTCTGTCATGAATTTGTCGAATCTCCTTTTAAATCCATCTAAACCAGGGCACATTGGCCCACCTTGTGGCAGTAATCTTAAATTGAACATGCTCTGTGAAGAAATGCTTTGAGCGGGGAGGGGGGAGATCCTGAATTTCGTGCCTATCAATTTAACCTAGTGATATGAAAAAGAAACATTCTCCCTCTCGCCCCTTTCTCTACAAAGCCTCATCTTTCATATTCTTTAAATTGAGTGGGCAAAAATTAAGAAATGCGCGAATAATATACCCTGGGTTGGATCCAGCATTAGAAGTCCATTAGCAGGGGTGGGGTGTATTTTCACCGATTTAGGCCTCCTGCTGCAGACCTCTGACTCTCTTATGCTGTTGTCCCCCAAGTACAACATTTATGGGATCGTTTTGGGCAGCAGCAGAGCGCAGGAAGAGGGGGGGGAATCCCTTATTTCAGTGGAAATTACCACTGAATCGCATCCCTGTTCTGTTTCTTTTTTTAATCTTGCTGTTTCAAACCTCCCGGTATCGCCCCTTTGTTACCGTCGAGACGTTTTTACAGCAGTTTTAACGGTAATATTTCTATCGCATTTCATGAGTAGGGCCGCAGAGGCAAAAAGATGACTGCGGTTTCATCCCAAGCAAGGAGGAAATATGGCAGAAACAGGGTTTTTTGCACGTTCGCAAGTTTTGATAGCACCTCGAGCAAAATTCTCACTGCACAACTATTTGTTGCTATCTTGGTATCTGTGTACACAGTACATCACTACAAAGCAGTTGTCAATTTGACAATTTTTTTAAAAAAGCAACAACCCTAAACTAACTTGAGAGTTTGCACTTTGAATCTAGCTGCTCCACCTGGTGGTTGCAAAGGTCAGTGCAGCCAGCTTTAACTTTTAGATGGCACACTTAAGAAGAAACGAGAGTCCAATTTCTCCTACAGTTCATCGCCTGCGTTTGTAATGATCCAGCCTGGCTCCTAGACTCCCTGGGTTGAGGCTGGATAGGAATGATTGCTGAGAGATTGGGAGCTGAAGAGGGTGACGCAAGTGGTGGCTGGAGGGGAGGGGCCGTGGGTCAGTGGTAGAGCATCTGCTTGGCATGCAGAAGGTCCCAGGTTCAATCCCCGGCATCTCCAGTTAAAGCAGGGGTGGGGAACGTCAGGCCCGGGGGCCTTATAAGGCCCGCAAAATCATTTGGTCTGGCCCTTCATGGATCCTGGCAGATCTCTAGCTCAGAAGGATGCTGCCTGAATCTCTTGGGCCCAGCTGGGGACAGCAGAGCTCAAAAGCGAGTAGCTCCATGTGGCAGACACTTGGAGCCATCTCCGGTCTGCCTCTTGGCTAAATGTCTGACCAAATATAGCAGGCTAATTTTTAAGTTGATAATTTTGTATGGCCCGCGAATGATGTTATAAATATCCAAATGGCCCTTGGCAGAAAAAAGGTTCCCCACCCCTGACTTAAAGGGACTAGGGCAAGTAGGTGATGTGAAAGACCTCTGCCTGAGACCCTGGAGAGCCGCTTCCGGTCTGAGTAGACAACACTGACTTTGATGGACCAAGGGTCTGATTCAGTAGACGGCAGCTTCATGTGGAGGCATCCTTCATGCTCACATTTGTTCTTTCTCTCCCTCTGAGAAGGATTCTGGCAACTAACTCTCATGAGATCTTCTGAGATACAGATCGTGAGTATTAATCAGCAGTCATCCATGCCTGCAAGTTGAGAAAAAACTTGGTTCCCTGAAAATACCTCCTCCCTTGCGAAGCAAGGCAAGGAACAGAATTCCCACAGTCCACCAATCTGCTTGGCTTGCTCGGTGCTCAAGTAAATTTCATGTCTCAGATTCTGGGCATTAGAAGTGTAGATATTCTAGGAGAGCCAGCATGGTATAGTGGTTAAGAATGGAGGACTCTAATCTGGAGAACTGGGTTTGATCCCCCACTTCTCCCATGAGCGGCAGACTCTAATCTGGTGAACCAGGTTGGTTTCCCAACTCCTACACATGAAGCCACCTAGATGACCTTGGGCCAGTCACAGTTCTCTCCAAACTCTCTCAGCCCCATCTACCTCACAAGGCATCTATTGTGGGGAGAGGAAGGGAAGGTGATTGTAAGCTGGTTTGAGACTCCTTAAAAGTAGAGAAAATTGAGGTATAAAAACCAACTCATCAGTATGGTGTAGTGGTTAAGAGCTGTGGTTTGGAGCGGTGGAGTCTGATCTGGAGAACCGGGTTTGATTCCCCACTCCTCCACATGAGCGGCAGAGGCTCATCTGATGAACTGCATTTGTTTACCCACTCCTACACATGAAGCCTGCTGGGTGACCTTGGGCGAGTCACACTCTCTCTGCCCCACCTACCTCATAGGGTGTCTGTTGTGGGGAGGGGAAGGGAAGGTAATTGTAAGCTGGTTTAATTCTCCCTTAAGTGGCAGAGAAAGTCAGCATATAAAAACCAACTCTTCTTCTTCTTCTGTTTCTGGTAATCAGCATGTACCCAGTATCAGCTTTCCTGCTAAGGTAGCACTGCCTTAACCCACGTGGAGTGCAATATCTTTTGCTACTGTTTTGCTTGGCTGCATAAGCCTCCTTTGGCACTTGTGATTGGGCAGTTTACAAAGTGAACTTAGATCTACTTGCCAGGTGGGACGGACGTGTTTGTGTGTAACTTCCTTGGCAACCATCTGGAGTGTTTTCCTTTGTTGCGGCTGCCACCAGCCTGCTTGGACCATTGCTATGGACTTGGGGTCAGACGGAGATCCCGAGGGGAAACAAGGCATGGCTTCACTACCAGTCCACTTCATTCAGCAACCAGTAAGTCATCAGTCTGGGCTGTGAAATCAAAAGGGAACCGGCTCTGAATGAGCTGCAGAGAGGGGGGGGGGGAATCCCTCCTGGTTCTGAATTGCTTTCCTCTCTCTCACCCTTCCCCAATTCCCCCTCCCTCCCAAAGTTCTGGATAGCAATGGGATGTTGAAATGAAGGAGGAATAAAAACCACCAGCACTGGGAGCTCACGTTCTCCCATTACTAAATCCATCCTCTCCCCTAACTCTCAATGGGAGACTGAAAAGGACTCTAATCGGAGTCAGTGTGGTGAAGCAGTTACAGCATTGGACTGAGACCTGGGTTGAAATTCACTTGCAGCCATGAATCTAACTGGATGTCCTTGGGCTAGTCACCCTCTCTCAGAGTCATCACAGGGTTGTTGTGAGGAAAAAAATAAACCATGCATGCCACCACCTTGAGATTTTTTGGGGAGAAAGGGCAGGATAAAAATGTGTAGACAGAAAAAAAAACGTGGCGTGTGTGTGGCCATTTATGCATGGGAGGTTTTGCCTTGGATTTGCTGCTCTCTAGATGCACATTTTCCCCTTCCAAATTCTCCAAACTCAACAATAAGCTCCCGTGCAGAGTTTTGAGAATTCGGATGGGGAAAATGTAGCAAATCCAAGCCAAAGCCTCTGCTGGTGGAGGGAGGGAGGCTAATGGGGAAAAAGCTGTACTGCCCATCCCCATCATTTCCTCTTCAGGAAGTGACCACAGATTTATTTATTTTTACTGGGTCTCCCAGATTCTAATCCAGAACTCCAGCCACTAACCACACTACCTCTGGTAGAGTGGGAAAGGGACCTCATGTGATCTAGCCCAGTCTCTCTGACTCCACTCAGGTTATCTGTCCCAAAAGCATCCCCCACCAGATGCTTAGCCTTTCCCTAAATGGGATGACACCCTTCTTTAGGCCAGGCATTACAGTGCTGAAGGCTAATTGGTGTTCTGTTCTCCAGCACAGGAGGGACAGACTTGGCTCCAGCACTACAGCTCCAAGGCTCTTCTGCCACATTCAGGGCCATCCCCAAGGCATTTCTGTTGGGTTATGAGGGCTTCGTTATGTCCAGATCCTTGTTAAGTTAGCAGGGTGCACAAAGGCTATTGTGTCCTCATCCAAACCTCTGTGTGTGCCAGGAACAAAACTGCTAGGAGCCTTTTTTCTATTTAATATACTTCATTTATTGTAGGAAATCCATTTCTGGATAGGATAAAGTGTAGTTGCCTATCTATTCTAACTAACTAGGATGGAGGGAGATCCAGGACGTGCGTCTTTCCCTCATGGTGGCAAGATGGAGAAAAGTGCCTGTGTGTGTGAGGAGGTGAGGAAGAAGCAGGAAGGAAGGAAGTTTCCCCTAAGAGTAGCAATCTACACATCCAAGGGATAGTTCAGAGCAGTAGAGAAAGGATGCTCCAGTGTCTTGTCCCCTCTATCTCTGACTCACTCGTCTTGTCCCCCTCTGGAGTCTGAGGTTAAGAGACAGCGCAAAGTCCTTCACTTCCAAAAAATTTCTACTCCCTGCCCAATTCCCAGCTATGCTACAGGGTCATCTACAGCATTGCAAGGGATTCGGGGGCACACCTCTAGGGTCACAAGCAGCTGTAGGGGTACCACTAGAAATAGGGCTCTCGGAGGCAGTCAGTGAGATTTGCACGATCAGACCACTCCAGGAGAAAACCCAGAGCCTGTGGTGCACGAAGCATCTCCAGACTGTATCTTTCCCTCCACTGCAGTTGCCGAGTGGTCCAAATTTGATCATTATCAGAGCAGCAAACAGTGGTTGAGTTACTTAGCCTTTTATCCTTAGGATACTTTTTCCCCTATGAAAAGCCACTCTGCTTTTTCTACCCACAGAGGAACGATCCAGGGTCCATGTACTTTTTCCCCCTAAAAGCAGAAAAACACCTTTGGGGAAGGTGATTTTTAATCAACAAACAGCCCCCAGGGGACGGGGGTAAACCTTTTTCTCTTTGCTCAGATTTGTAGTCCCATCATGTGTCTGGAGGAGTTCCTCAGTACCATCCCAAGCAGAACTAAACCCTTCTAAGTCCACTGAAGCCAAAGGGCTTAGAAGGGTGTTATGGTGCTTACGATGGTGCAGGGAAAATGGCTGGGGGAGGGGGGGGTGCTCCTCCAGCCTCTTCTGTCATGTCCAAAGTGACTCATGTCCTTTTTGTTCTGATTGTTAAATCAGTAGGGTTGCCAGGTCCCTCTTCGCCACTGGCGGGAGGTAGCAGAGCCTGAGGAGGGCAGGGTTTGGAGAGGAACTCCAATCCCATAGAGTCCAATCGCCAAAGCAGCCATTTCTCCAGGCGAACTGATCTCTATTGGCTGGAGATCAGTTGTGGATCTCCAGCTAGTACCTTGAGATTGGCAACCCTATAAATTAGCCTCTAAAATAGAGGTAAAACTAGCAAACCTGAGCCAGGAAAAAGTGGCTGTTGTGAATGGGAGATGTCTGGGGATTCCCTCCAACAAGCTGACGTTTCCCTTTCTCTCAGGTTGCCCAAGAGCCAGAGGTGACAATTCTCCAGCAGATGCCCTGGATTCCATCTTCTCTTCCTCAGTCCAACAGAGGAAGCCAAATCAGGGAAGGTAGGGAGCCAGCAAATGAGAAAAACCATGTCTACCACTAGCCAGAGTGTTTTGACTTCTCCACGGAAAATTCCATCTGGCTTTTGAGACTAAAAGGAAAGCTGCTGCAATCCAATGCAGGGGATTCTGTGGATTCCAGTAAAATGGATTAAGGGGTTGGATCCAGCCAATTTTTTTCATTCAATCTCACCCGATTCTCCTCCCCCCTTTCACACAGCTTTTGTCCATGCAGGCCCCATTGATCCCCAACGTAGGGTGAAAACGCATGGTCCCTTTAGCCTCCTTTATTCCCTGTTTCAGCCAGGATTCAGCCAGGATCGAATGCACGTTTGGCGAAACGCATGCGTTCGATCCTGGCTGAATCCTGGCTGAAACAGGGACTAAAGGAGGCTAAAGCGACTGTGCATTTTCGCCCGTAGGCTTTTTGTTAGTCAGAGGGCACCCCCTTCTCCCTTTTTCACCAACAGAAAAGCTGGATGGATCCAACCCACAGCTTTAGCCCCCTAAAATTTGAAAATTAAATTTGGGTCAAAATGTGCTGTGTGTCTGTTTCAATAATCCAAGATCAGTTTGCAAAATTTCTTTTCCCCCATTCAGTATCTGAAATTGAGCACCAAGTAGCTGAAATTGAGCACCTTTTGTATACAAGGTTCCCCTTTTGGGCTTCTTTTTGTGGAAATATCTGATAACTGAGAAAGGAAGTTTTTCTTCACACAACACATAGTTAAATTGTGGAACTCCCTGCCCCAGAATGTGGTGATGGCTGCCAACTTGGAAGGGGAGTGGTCATGTTCATGGAGGATAGAGCTATCCATGGCTACTAGTCAAAATGAATACTAGTCATGATGCATACCTATTCTCTCTAGGATCAGTTGAGCATGCCCATTATATTAGGTGCTGTGGAACACAGGCAAGATAATGCTGCTGCAGTCGTATTGCTTGTGGGCTTCCTAGAGGCACCTGGTTGGCCACTGTGTGAACAGACTGCTGGATTTGATGGGCCTTGGTCTGATCCAGTGTGGTTTTTCTTAAGTTCTTATGCTCTTAACTTCTAGTGCGAAGCCAACTAGAAAGCCATTCCAGTGTGGGAACACATGAACACATGAAACTGCCTTATACTGAATCAGACTCTTGGTCCATCAAGGTCAATATTGTCTACTCAGACCGGCAGCGGCTCTCCAGGGTCTCAGGCAGAGGCCTTTCACATCATCTACCTACTTTAACTGGAGATGCTGGGGATTGAACCTGGGACCTTCTTCTGCATGCCAAGCAGATGTTCTACCGCTGAGCCACAATGCAGTGTCTCTGTGTGTGTGATGTGTATTTGCCTTGCAGTCCAATTGAAGCAAGAACCACACTGAGCCTCACCTTCCAAAAATCGTTTCTGAAAATGCCTGACTTGGGGATTCTGAAAGCTTTCCCATGAAATTTCATTTATGCAATCAGAGGTCAACGGGGCCAAAAAGGCATTAAGTCTTCCCAACCTCAGTACTCTGTGAATCTACATTACAGACACCCAGAGTAGCCTTTTAAATAGTTCCTTAATTGTATTCTTGCCTGCACAGGAAAGCCCTGCAATGCTACACATTTTCACCTTTCAGGTGTCTATCATCATGCTAGAGCCAATCTTTGCCCCAGAAGGGGGGAAAAAATGAAAGGAAGGCTGCCGTTTTCCTTCTCAAAAGGAACGTCGTCAGCTCCTCTGGTGCTATTAAAAGCTAAGGAATCGAACTCGCAAGGATAGCTTTGGGCTTTTTACTTTTTAAATAACATATTGCACTCCAAAGCATGCCTAATTGGAAGTTCCACTGAAATCCGTAGGCTGGCCTTCTGAATCGGCATGGTTGGGATTAAGAGACATGAACAGCGGGATTATCTGCAGTCATTTGTCCTTCTAGAACTTCATTTGACTCGGGGCTTTTCTGTGCTGAGTTTCGGCTGCAGCTCGGCTTCTTCACTGCGTCAGGTTTTTCCTCTCGCTTACAGATGGTATTGTTCGTCAGTCGTTTCTGTCCCATCCCCTGCTGTGCTGACCCCGCTGTGCTGCTGCCAAGATTTTCATGTGTGTGTCCCCCCCTCAAAGGAGACAGCAATAGCCAGCAAACGATTCCATCTGTAAGGGAGAGAAAAACCTGATATGGTTAAGAAGTTGAACTGCAGCAAAAACCCGGTGTGGAAAATCCCTTGGTCGTTGGCCAACACCCTCATTTTTAATGAACGTTTACACCAGGGGTCCCCAACATGGTGCCCACGGGTGCCATGGTGCCTGCTGACACCTTTTCTGGCACCTGCCAAGTGTTTTTAGGAAGTGGGTTGGGTAGGGTTGCCAAGTGCCGGGCAAAATCCTGCCAGTCCACCTGGCTGCCCATCAACCAGCTGAGGGTCAGCGGGCAACGCTTGCACACGCGCCCACATGCTGTGCCTAGGTCTCTTCCGGGTTTACCTGGAAGCAATCCCGATGCTCTAGCAACCTCTGCCAAAACTCTAGGAAAACCATAGCGTTTCGGCGGAGATTGCTAGAGCATCCGCGTCGCTTCTGGGTAAACCTGGAAGTGACTTAGGCACGGGGGGGCGGGGCACACGCAAGCATTGCGCCAGGCACACACGTGCATCGCACGCCCCAGCCACGCCCCCGAAAAGCCCCCGCCAGTGGAACTAAGGGACCTGGCAACCCTAGGGTGGGGCCAGGAAGGGCTTTTGCCCAGCCAGGTTTCTGATTGATTATTGGAGATTTGATTGTGCAGCTTTTAAAAAATGTTGCTTTGGCAGCAGCTGCCACCACAGCACAAGGATCTCCCCTGTGTTACTGCAGTTAAGCTGTGGCCATCATTTTGTGGCTGGCTTCGCGTCCTGCGGCAGCCGTTTTGTGCCAGCTATTTCGTTGCTGCGCCCCCCATGCTGCATAAGAATCCCAAATGTGCCCGCAGGTTCAAAAAGGTTGAGGACCCCCGTTTACATTAGTCACAAAAAGCTTTTCCCCTGTACTCCTGTTCTGTGTCACCTGCTAGCCTTGCTTAATTCTCCTTCATTCTCTCTTTTGTTTCCTTTCTTGGCAGATTTGATGGAGCTAATGATGATTCAAAATGCCCAGATGCACCAGGTGATAATGAATAACTTAGCCATGTCTGCACTTGCCTACTTTGGAATCAGCTCAGCTCAATCCGATGCCCAGGTAGGTATCTAGAACTGGGATGCTCTTCGCACCCTCTCCTGGGAACGTCCTGTTAAAAACGTCCTTTGCTGGTGAATCAACTAAGTCATCAACAGAGGGAGTTCCATGCCATGGTGTCCCTTTGCCAAAGTGGCCATTTTCTCCAGGTGAGCTGATCTCTATCGGCTGGAGATCAGTTGTAATGGCAGGAGATCTCCAGCTAGTACCTGGTGGTTGGCAACCCTAGGTTGGTTTAGTTATCCCATTTATGTTCTGCCTACCAAGGGATTCCAGGGAGTGTGTACGGAGTTTCCTGGACTGTATATGGAGCTTCCTGGGAGCTCCTGATCAGGTACGGACCAGACCCCAACTCGTTGAGCTTCTGTGTGGCTCCTGTGCTGCGTGCCTTCAACCATACCCTGGGATCCAGGTTTTCTGAAGTTTTCTTCTTACCCTTTGTTCCTTGCAGGTCACCCATCTCCCTTGGCAGGTAGAAGACGATGAAAACGATGACCCAGAAGCCCTCGTTTTCCATCACCATTACGCTCCCTATCCTAACCCTGTGCTTTTCCCAGCATGGCAGCCCCAGCCTCAGTCATCAGCTTGGCCGCAGCCGTCCATTCGCCACGTGGGCCCAGATCCTCAGCCCGCACCAAGACACGATGAGTGAGTGGAGCTGGGGATGAGTGTATATGTAGGGTGGCCAGCTCTGGGTTGGGAAATACCTGGAGATTTTGGAGGTGCAGCCTGAGGAGGGTGGGGTTTGGGGAGGGGAGGGACTTCAATGGGGTTTAATGCCATAAAGTCCACGTTCCAAAGAGGCCATTTTCTCCAAGTGAACTGATCTCTGTCGCCTGGAGATCAGTTGTCATAGCAGGAGATCTCCAGCCACCACCTGGAGGTTGCTGCTTCTATAAATCTCCACCCGTGCTGTACGCTATGGTAAGAAGGCAAAAAAACAGCAATGGAGCTCCAAGTGAAAAAAAAAGTTCTTAGAGTTTATAAACATAAATATTTCTAAACACCTTATGCAAAATGTGAGGCCATGCACCAAACAATGTGAGATATTATAAACGACGTAACTATCTAAATATACAGAATGACACAGATGCAAACATGCTCGCACGCAAGAACGACAAAACATAAGACAGGCAGCAGGAGAACTTATAGAACACTGCTGTACAACTGCATTAAATCCATATTGAAAGGTAAAACTTTCCAGGTCAATATCACTGCAGGTAAGGCCTCTTCTTGAAATTGAATACCTTGCTGTTCAAAGAAATATTCGTTGGCTAGCAAAACCTACCTTTCTTGCTTCGACTGGCTCGTGGGCTGGATAAGAGCCAGAGTGGTGTAGTGGTTAAGTGCGGTGGTTTGGAGTGGTGGACTCTGACTGGAGAACCGGGTTTGATTCCCCACTCCTCCACATGAGCAGCGGAGGCAAATCTGGTGAACTGGATTTATTTCCCCACTCCTACACATGAAGCCAGCTGGGTGATCTTGGGCCAGTCACGCTCTCTCAGCCCCACCTACCTCACAGGGTGTCTGTCGTGGGGAGGGGAAGGGAAGGTGATTGTAAGCCGGTTTGAGTCTCCCTTAAGTGGTAGAGAAAGTCGACATATAAAAACCAACTCTTCTTCTTCTTCAAGGGGCCAGATTTGGCCCATATAAAAACCAACTCTTTTTCTTCTTCAAGGGGCCAGATTTGGCCCATATAAAAACCAACTCTTTTTCTTCTTCAAGGGGCCAGATTTGGCCCATATAAAAACCAACTCTTCTTCTTTTTCAAGGGGCCAGATTTGGCCCTCGAGCCTTATACTTGACCCCCCTGAATTAGAGAATCTGAACTAAACACTTTTGAAGGCTGTCCCTTGGCAAAACTGTTTAGCCACAGCGTTCTCCAGGATTTATCTATTAAAGGGTGATTATCAACCTTTAATTCTGATAATACGAAAGAGGAAGGGGGTGAGTTCGGTTCTTTGAACCTTGAACAGCAAACCAGACAGAAAACCATTAGAAACTTTTATGTTTTATTGAGATAAAGTGTTCTCTTTATTGAACAAGACAGAAGAAAATACAGGCGTGAAACGGTTAACCCTACAATCACTGTGAAAATAAATGCTACAATTATCAAAGTTCCTAGCTTTGCTTAATCACATTATAGTAAGTAATCATTTTAAAAGGTTTCAGCTATTTGTCTCACAGCTGTTAGGGATTTATATATATATATATATATATATATATATATATATATATATATATATATATATATATATATATATATATATATATATATATATATATATATATATATATTACACACCCAGAAATCTCAAGTTACACACCCAGAAATCTCACCTAGTCTTCTTCTATCCAGAGAAATATTATTTGCTTGCCACAGGAGTGCATATTTATAGAAAAATAGCAATCTTATCTTTCTCTAAACCTGTTCTATCAGAATCATGTGATTTTTATCTAGTTAACTGATTGGTTCATAATTAAATATGAGATAATCAACATAAGTGCAAATAGGCCACTCAGCATGGTATATGAGTTATCTGATATAGCAAGATAAGAAGGCCAATCTCTACTCTTAACCTGTATTAAAAAGCAGTTAGTCTTACTTTTCTATAACAGTTTCAATTAACTGTCCAAGACGAAAGCAACTTGAAGGGAACCAAGTTCATTGACAGTTAGAAAGGGCTTGAACTCCCGGATAGCTTGCACACTCAGCAAGAAAAGGTTAGCTACGGCTACACTAAGACCACATCAGATCATCACAATATTCCCAGGGCAAAATGGAGGTTTTGCCCAGTTTGGTATCCAAACTTTCAGGATCTTTCTGGAATCTTTTTGGGAAGGTCTCAAAGCACCTTTGCACACTGTGTGTGATGGGAAAGGTATACAGTTTTGAAGGTCCCATCCACATTGTTATAACACTATAATGATAATTGGCACGATTGACTAGTTCCTCTGATTCCTATCTCTTATTAAAATAAAGTAAGAATCAAGCCATTTTTGCAGCCCTTATAGCTTTGCAACGAAAAGGGTAGAACTTTCTTCTTGTTATGAAAACTGGCAATTCAGAGAACTAAGAGGTGGTTGAAACACTATAGCGACCTAGCAGTTAACAGTTTTTAAAAGTCTGAATGGAAGACTGAGGAAAGGAAACTATGGGGGGAAATGGTATGTGGAAACTACACAGAGAATCGTTGCTGGGTGGGAGCAGCTTCCCAATAAAAGAAGTCACTATGCAAAAAAAAGAAGTAACAATTCTGCAACCTCTCCCGCTGCCAGTACTGGCAGTATTTTTGCTTGTTGATGCTGAAACCAAACTTCCCCACTTTTGCACTGATTTTTTTGTCTGAAGTTATGCTGAAAATCTGAATGGTTGCTTCTTCTGCATAATTTATCCCACTTCTGCTGCTCACACAGAGCTATGCAGAGCTATGCCGAAGCCCCAGCTCTAGAACTCTGGAAGACCTCTTTAATTTCTCCTCTTGGAACTTCTGCACAGTGTACAGATGTTTTTCTACAACCATAAGGACTAGAGCCTTGGCTTTTAAAAAAACTCATGTAAGCTGATTGAGGGGGATGCAGAATTCAGCACCTGTACAGAGGAGTCCCACTGGGGGACACATAATTGCCTGCCCCAGCTTTACTAACGCTACCTTTTGACTTGTTCCAGTAGTCAAGTGGTCCCTCCGCCCCCACCACCAAGCGCAACTGGAACCGTGACGGCTAATGTCCCGCCTGCATCAGGTAGGGGTCAACAATACTGTTTCCAAGTGGGTCTTTTCACCTCAAACACTATCCCACTTCTATCAGGGAAGTAGTGGGGGGGGGGTAGTGGGAGGGGTCCACCAGTCCACCTGGAGCACTGATTAGCTGAACCTAAGCATTGATAGTAAAAAAGCAGTCTTCTTCATTTGATTATACAATCCCTTTCATGTAGAGATGTATTTTTAGAATTGGGGGATATTGTTTATTTGATAAACTATTGGTGGCCACTGATGTCTCCCCCCTGCAAGTAGTAAGGTCGCCAGGTCCCTCTTCATCATTGGCGAGAGGTTTTTGGGGCGGAGCCTGAGGAGGGTGGGGTTTGGGGAGGGGAGGGACTTCGATGCCATAGAGTCCACTTTCCACTGTGTGAACAGACTACTGGACTCGATGGGCCTTGGTCTGATCCAGCAGGGCCTTTCTTTTGTTCTTATGTTCTCCAAGTGAACTGATCTCTATCGGCTGAAGATCAGTTGTAATTGCAGAAGATCTCCAGCTAGTACCTGGAGGTTGGCAACCCTAGGAAGTAGTAATGCTCCAAACTACCCACCTGTGTCCTCCCAAGATTCCCTTGGCTGAGGATGGATTTTGCAAAATCACTACTGATCCACACACACACACACACACACCTTGTGTGTGTGTAAAGTGCCATCAAGTCGCAGCCAACCTATGGCCACCCAGTCGGGTTTTCAAGGCAAGAGACTAACAGAGGTGGTTTGCCAGGGCCTTCCTCTGCACAGCAACCCTGGCATTCCACAGAGGTCTCCCACCCAAGTACTAACCAGGGCCGACCCTGCTTAGCTTCCGAGATCTGACAAGATCGGACTAGCTTGGCCCATCCAGGTCAGGACCCCCACATACCTTAGGTACTAAGATTGTGAGCATAGCAGAATATTTGAAGGGGCTAAGGGGGATCCCTTTATTTATTCATTCATTTGCTTTGTTGATACCCCACCTTTCTCCCCAATGAAGACCTAAAGCCGCTTACATCTTGCTCCTGCATTTTATCCTCACAACAACCCAGCGAGGTAGGTTAGGCTGAGAGTGTATGACTGGCCCCAGGTCACCCAGTGAGCTTCCATGGCAGAGGATTTGAACCTGGATCTCCCAGATCCTAGCCTGACACCCTAACCACTACACCATGCATTCTGTGGGAGTTCTTATACCATCTGGTTTTGGGGACCCCTCGTCCCAAGGCTCCTCTCTATGGCATGACCTCAGCCCTTGTGAATACCCCTAAATCCTTTTAGCTGACTATAATATACTCTGCATCTGCTCTGATTAAATCATGCTAAATATATTTAATGCATGCAGAACCTCTGAGGAGCACATCCAGGCTGCCTTCAACCACCTTGGTGGATGTCTCAGCAAGGCGGAAGTCAGCGGTTTTCTTTTTTTTCCTTTCCAGAATACTACGACTTCACCCAGGGACGGTTTTGACAGCTGCTTCCCCCGCCCCATTACAGGAAAGTGACACATCTCTCTGACCCAGCTGGACTCCTGATCATGCAGATTCAGAGCTGGAATTGGCATGGACTGGCACTTTGCTGCCGTCCCTGGACCAAGGCCTTCAGGAGCGGGCTGCCTCTGTGCGTCTTTGTGTGTCCATGGCATAGACAGTTCGGAACAAAAATGGTCTACGTTACCGATAATCCTCTGTGGTCCAGCTCCTGCACTGCCCAGAATTGTCTCCTTTGCTGGATGGCCCAAGCTTAGGGATGTTAACCTCCAGGTGTGGTCTGGAGTTCTCCCAGAATTACAACTAATCCCTGTAGTCTACAGAGGTCAGTTTCCCTGGAGAAAAGGGCAACTTTGAAGGGCAGACTCTATGGTATACCATAGGTTGCAGATGAAACTCCCAGCCTCCAGATCTCCAATGCCAGAGGTGGCAGCCCTTCCCAGGCTGCTCTGTTTGGTCCTATGTATTTGTTTCCGGACAGGATCAAAACATGCAAATGCTTATTAGTAGGTTGCCATTTACCCACTGGATGCGGAAGATCTGTCTCTAGCTCCCATTGCCTACCTGCGCTGTGGTAGCAGGCCGATGGGGGGGGGGGATTAAAAAATCACTGTTCCAGCCCCATGCAATCTTTTACTTTTGCAGAACGCTTTAGGTAGGAGCTACTGCAGGAAAACATCTGACCAGCAGAGGGCACCCAAAATTCAGCAGGAATTTTTTGACAGGTAGAGTTTTGGATCTTGAGCAATTGGGAACCCGCAAGCTCTCTCTGGCTCTAGAATCAGCTTATATATAAATAAAACATATATGAAATGTAAATCTCATCACTAAGTTCTCTGGCTTACAAGTGAAATTCTGTGATGAGGGTTGTGTTTTTTTTAATTGGACCTTGATTAAAATTTGGTATGGCCACCAAAGGCCAGGTATTTTCCCATCCCAGAGGTGGCAACCCTATGAAGAGCTCTTGAGATCTCAAAACCTCTACACTGTGTGTTGTGTTATTTTGGTTGGTCTTGGTTGGTCTTGATAGTTTTTCAAAAATCTTGCTTTGGGCTGGCATGGTTACCCGCATCCTCTACCCCATACAAATGATTACATGGGTCATGACAGAAAAGAAAGGTCCATTTTATTTCTAAAAAGGGTAAGGTAAACGTCCCCTGTGCAAGCACCAGGTCATTCCTGACCCATAGGGTGACGTCACATCCCGACGTTTACTAGGCAGACTTTGTTTGCGGGGTGGTTTGCCAGTGCCTTCCCCAGTCATCTTCCCTTTACCCCCAGCAAGCTGGGTACTCGTTTTACCGACCTTGGAAGGACAGAAGGCTGAGTCAACCTTGAGCTGGCTACCTGGAACCGACTTCCGTTGAGATCAAACTCAGGTCGTGAGCAGAGCTTGGACTGCAATACTGCAGCTTACCACTCTGGGCCATGGGGTTCTTATTTTATTTCTGGAATGCCATAAATGGACCATGCCAATCCCCCTCCTTAGTTGGCTCAGCCGGCCATGTTGAACAAGGCAGGAACACCCAGATTCAAGGGCTTACAGAAATGAATTGAATTGTTTATTGGGGTACAATGACTAGAAGACCACCAATTGAAGCAAAATACGGAATTAAAAGAAAAAGGATGGCTGAAAAATAAAATAAAATAAATAGAAAAAGGCCACGCCTTACATATACCACAAGAAGTCACACAGCATACATGAATAACAGAACGAGGAATTTATTCCCTTTCTTTTGCTGAATATAAAGGGTTGGATCCAACCAGCTCCTCTGCTGGTGATGGGGGGCGGGGGGGGGGGGGCGGTGCTGCTTTGACTACCCAAAAAGGCTCTGCTGGTGGTGACCTGCATGAATGAAAGCCATGTGGGATGGGGGCTGTACATTGGACAAGATGGAGCAAGAAAGCTCACTGAATCCAGCCCAAAGTCAACCATCCTTAGGTAGAATAGATGGTTTGCGATGGAGAGAGAACCTGATATATTTCAAAGGGAACTGAAATCCCAATAACAAAATAAAATAAAATGGAATCAGCAGAGAAATAAAAGCCAGTGTTTAGAGAAGACCCTTCTGTCCATTCCAATTAAAGTTAACAGTTCAGACGGCTGCAGATTTTGCTTCCTGAAAATACTTTCAAATCCTTTTTCACAAGGAAATGTCCAGTAGCTTATGCTTCGTCAACACAACACAATCTATTGTGAGGCTGGGCTCTTTTAATGGTCTTTTGTGCTCAAAACCCCATTTTAAAAAGGCTTTCAGGTTTTAAAAATTTCTTGGCATTAACAGGCAAAAAGGCTTGCTTACCCTTTCATTATCAGGAGGTTCTGGTTAATGGCTGCTAGATGTTTTGCAGAAAAATAGAACATTTGTTCTCTACTGTTCTCTCAGTCAGTCCTTCTCAGCACAACAAAAAGCTACTCATTGTCTGGATCTGAATAAAATCCGTTTTGGTTCAATATAATTAGGTCTAGACCTGGCAGAGGTTTTTACATATCTTGTGGCAGGACTCCTCGGCACTAAGTGGGCCACATTAATGACTGTCAGCTAATTGAAGTGACCCATTTGACAGGCATAGAATCACCACAGCATCAAAGGCATCCTTTAAATAACGTTACCATGGATATGCTTTTTATATTTACATAGTCAGTGGCATTTATCCTGAAATGATTGCAAGAACTGATTGCAAGATTAACTAGATTCATCAGGGGCAGACACCCGTGGCACTCAGAGGCATCTAAGTAGGAAGTCTGAACCCCAACGAAGTTTTTTTCTCTTTTAACTGCGTGCCTGGTAACAAAGTGAGGTGGAAGCTGTCAGGCGGCACTCTGTAACTGTACATACAGGTGCATCAGAATTTGTTTAGATGCCTCCAGACAGTTTGTTGAATGTTCAGTTCCCTGATAGCAACCAGCAAGCAGGATGCAAGCCAAACTGCCAGGGTCTCTAGTAGCTGTGATTCTTCAGGAAACCGCCTATTAGAAGAGAAAGGGCTATCAAGCTCCTGCTTTTTCTCCTTCTGCCAATCTTAATCTCCCTCTGGGCACATATTCTCTGAGGCAGACGGCAGATCAATTTTGTTTTGTTTCTTTAAACCCGAGGAAGCCAATACATATGATTCAGTTTGGCTCTGAGAAATATTTTTACAATGGGTTTCCAGCTCACATGTCTGCAGTCAGACTTGTGGGCTGCATCTGGGGAAATCTCAGAACCAGAGAAAGGGTTCAGTAAGGGCCAAACTAGACATTACGGCAGCCACAGGTTCGACCCATGACTACCAGCTCCATTTTAAGGAAGAATTTGACCATTTTAAAGAAGCCACAAGGGCCCGATCTTGATCGGGCCGACAACATGTGGGAGCCAGGTGATCTTGCCCCCCACCCACACACACTTTTTCAAGTGCCAAAACACCTCTACACATAGTAGGGTTGACAGGTCCCTCTTCACCACTGGCGGGAGGTTTTTGGGGCGGAGTCTGAGGAGGGTGGGGATTGGGGAGGGGAGGGACTTCAGTGCCATAGAGTCCAATGGCCAAAGTGGCCATTTTCTCCAGGGGAACTGATCTCTATCGGCTGGAGATCAGTTGTAATAGCAGATCTCCAGCTAGTACCTGGAGGTTGGCAACCCTAACACATAGTTGGTTTGGTACTTGAAAAGGTGCAGTGGGAAACAAAATCACCTGGATCAGGATTAGGCCCTTACTGCATTTAAAAAAATGGTCAAATTCTTCTCATTTGGCAGCAGCAGCCATGTATTGAACCAGTGGCTACTGTAATGGCTAGTTTGGCCCTAAGTCTGCCAATTAGGGTTGCCAACTGCCAGGTAGTAGCAGGTAATCTCCTGCTAATTCAACTGATCTCCAGCCAATAGAGATCAGATCACCTGGAGAAAAATGGCCGCTTTGGCAATTGGACTCTATGGCATTGAAGTCCCTTCTTCCCCAAAACCCACCCTCTTCAGGCTCCGCCCCCAAAATCTCCCGCCGGTGGCGAATAGGGACCTGGAAACCCTACTGCCAATGGTCAGGAGATATGGGTGAACTCCCCTGCCTAATTCCATGCCATTCCCCACGATTAACTTCTACATGTCATGCAACTTTACTTAAATAACTATTTTTACAGACTGCAGAATCCAGTTTTTGGGTGTAGTTATTGGGGTTGCCTTGACACCGAATTTGTATCTTAATGAGAGCGCAAGACGTGTAACCCTAGACATAGGGACCGACTTGCTTTCCACACAGGAAGCTGTAAAGATTTAGATTCTCTACCGGTGCATGGGCAGCTTCCGCCAATTATTCATCTAATTAATATATGAACAAAGCCTAGACTGTGACAGAAATTGGACAGCTGATCAAATGATCAGGAAACAATTTCATGGGAAGGAACCGGTTACTCATATGCAACCACAGAAGCAGGAGGTGTCCAGCTGTGTGTCTGGTCACCATTTGTTTGCACAGTGATGGCCGACAGCTCAGAGAGAAGGAGCTCTGCTCAATCTTACCAGCACCCTATTGTAAAAACAAAGGCCTCCAATAAAATTGAAGCATTGTGTAGGTGATTATTCTGCAAAACACAGAGCTGTCCAAAATAAGAACAAAGAGGTGTGAACACATGAACACAGGAAGCTGCCTTCTACTGAATCAGACCCTCGGTCCATCAAAGTCAGTATTGTCTAAGACCGGCAGCAGCTCTCCAGGGTCTCAGGCTGAGGTCTTTCACATCACCTTCTTGCCTAGTCCCTTTAACTGGAGATGCCGGGGATTGATCCTGGGACCTTCTGCATGCCAAGCAGATGCTCTACCACCGAGCCACAGCCCCTCCCCTCCCCAGCAAAAAGCTGGTGCAGCCTCGTTCCTCTCGCCGCCGGCGTAACTGGAGCGAACGGGGACAGGAGGCTGCCCCAGGAATGCCTCCCAGGATGCTGGCATGGCCCCTGCCAGCTTCCCGAGGCGGCGCTGCCACGGTGGCGACTAGCAACCTGCCCTCCCTGCCGGTGTTAGGGCCACTTAAGGTGGTGTAAGTAGCCCAGATGCCGGTGTGGAGGGCCCCAATGCCAGCGCAGCCATTGCAATTGCCTTGCTCTCCATAGAGACCCTGGTATTCTTTGGTGGTCTCCCATCCAAATACTTACCAGGGCCCACCCTGCTTAACTTCTGAGAAATGATGAGATCAGGCTAGCCTGAGCCATCCAGGTCAGGGCATTGATTAATATACTTGGCGATTATTTTGATGAAACTATTTCTCAGTAGTGAAGCAAAGGTTTCATCAAGTATATAAGAACTGGACTGGACAGGATTGTGTTCCACATTCCATCAGGTTAATTTGAACCTTGTTCAAAGAATCGTGGGTTTGAGGATTAACATTAATTGAAAGTGACAGATTAAAAGCGGGGAAACACCTTGCCCGTCCTCCCACCCTTTTAATAATGAGGGCTCCCTCTTTTTTGGGTAATCTTTTAAGTAGCTGGCAGGTGACTTCAGGTGGGGCACAGGGTCACCAGGGAAGCCAGCTGCACAGAAGTTACCTTGACAGATGTTTATCCATACATATTCACCCATCCCAGTTGATTATTTTCTCCTGAGAAATAAACGATCGTGTTTTTGCCTCTCCAGGAGGAAAAAACACTGGAGGGGAAATTTTGAGAAGATAGACTAGCGAGGAAGGGGTTAAAACTCCCCCCCTCCTGCTCTCTGCTTAATCGGAAATTACCTGCAGGTATTTTACAAAACAAAAGAGAACTCTAGGGAGAAGGGGAAATTCATGGAACTGCACATAGAATCATAGAGTTGGAAAGGACCACCAGGGTCATCTAGTCCAGCCCCCTACACAATGCAGGAAATTCACAACTACCTCCCCCCCACACACACCCAGTGACCCCTACTCCATGCCCAGAAGATGGCCACAGTGCCCTCCCTCTCATCATCTGCCTACGGTCACAGCATCAGCATTGCTGACAGATGGCCATCTAACCTCTTCTTAAAAACCTCCAGGGAAGGAGAGCTTACCACCTCCCAAGGAAGCCTGTTCCACTGAGGAACCGCTCCAACCGTTAGACAATTCTTGCTAGTGTCTAGACGGAAACTCTTTTGATTTAATTTCAACCTGTTGTTTCTGGTCCGACCTTCTGGGGCAACAGAAAACAACTCGGTCGGCACCATCCTCTATATGACAGCCCTTCAAGTACTTAAGAACATAAGAAGAAGATGGTTCTTCTTCTTGAAGATGGTTATCATAACACCTCTCAGTCTTCTCCTCTTCAGGCTAAACATACCCAGCTCCTTCAACCTATTTCCACTCTGAATTAAATATCCCAGAAAAAAAGATTTTACATTGGAACCAACTAGCTTTTTCATTCTGTTCTGCTATCCCATATCTCACACGACTTTCGTCCATATGGGTCTTGTGATCCCCAGCATGGCCTTTTTTGGCTGCTCAAAGGGGTCCCTTCCTTCCTCCCTTCCTTCCTTTTGTATCACCAGGAAAGTTGAATCCAACCCTTCATAATACTCCATTTGGACTGGGAGATTGCTCATGCTTATTCTAGTACTTCCTCCTTGGTAATATTTAGTAATTTATTTAGAGTATTTATCTACTTCTCCTTTCTCAGGAGAGAGAGAGCCAGCATGGTGTGGTGGTTAAAAGTTGCAGGCTCTAATCTGAGAGAACTGGGTTTGGTCCCCCACTCCACATGAAGCCTGATGGGTAACCTTGGGCCAGTCACAGTTCTCTCAGAACTCTCTCAGCCCACACAGAGGCAGGCAATGGCAAACCACCTCCTAAGTCTCTTGCCTTGAAAGCCCTATAGGGTCACCAGAAGTCAGCTGTGGATGGCACTTTCCACCACCATCCTTCTCAGGACCTAATGGAAGTAACAACAATAAATGTCATAGAAAATAATTGTCTATTAAAATCACTAAAGCAGATAGACCAGAACTCACATGTGTTAACAGAGCCTTGGCATCTCTAACTTGTATAGGCAATGTATAATATCTTCTGCCTTTTGATACCAACTCATTTTTAAAATTCTTTTTATTACAATTGGCTTGATTTTTAAAAATATTTATTTTTATTTACATCGTTTATGTGTGTGTGTGTGTGTGTGTGTGTGTGTGTGTGTGTGTGTGTGTGTGTGTGTGTGTAAAGTGCAGTCAAGACACAGATGACTTATGGCAACCCCATAGGGTTTTCAAGGCAAGAGATTTACAGAGGTGTTTTGCCATTGCCTGTCTCTACATCATTTATAGTCCACCTTTTTCATTTTAACTCAAGGTGGATTAAACAGAGGATGGGTAATACAAAGGATGGGGTATTCAATAAGTACAATAGGATTAGGATGGAAAAACCAGAACTGAAGCAAAGCATAAGTCTTAACAGTACACATTAAATGATACAAAAATTAAATTGTAGGATCCTAGTTGCAGTAAGTTAAACACAGTAGTATATACACAATCCCTGCATTGGTGGTTCAGTGGTACCAGAATCCCTAAAAATTTATCTAAGTAACTTTGTGAATCATTTAGTACACTGCAACTCTTTTGCTCTCGTAGAAAAGCTCTATTGAATTATCTAGTTTTGCATAGTTTGTGGAAAGCCAGGAGAGCAGGAGCCTTCCTGACCTCCTCAGGCAGGCCATTCCATAAGGAGGGGAGAAGGCACATTGATGATTTTGCGCATTTGCAGGTTGGCACTGGCAGAGGACCTTGCTCAGGTGAGCAAAGCTGTCTTGGTGGTGCATAGGGGGAGAGGCGGTCTCACAAATATGAGGGTCCAAGGCCATGAAGGGCTTTGAATGTTATAGCTAACACCTTAAATTAGCCGGTAACTGATGGACAGCCAGCAAAGCAACTGTAGAATGGGAGAAATATGCACGCTCCATCTAGCTCCCAACAATAGCGGAGCTGCTGCGTTCTGCACCAACTGCAGTTTCTGAATTGATTTTGAGGGAAGACCAATGTACAGCGCATTACAATAGTCTAGCCTGGATGTCACCGTGGCATGGATCCAGGTGGCCAGATCTGCTGTATCAAGGTAAGGGGCCATCTTGCGAGCTAGGCTGATGAAGAGTTCTGATGAGCTCAAAAGCTTGCACAATGTTTTTGTGTCATTTTGGTTGACCCTAATAAAAGGTATTATGGTTTTTTTTTCTTATAAAGGAGCAGCTTGTAAAAGGACAGACATTGGTCCGCCAACTCAGAGTTATCCTGTGAAACTCGAACGAGTGTACAGAAACAACTGTTTTTGCCCTGTCTTCATCCACATAGCATACATGCCATTGAACACTCTTGCTTCCTTTCTCAAATAAATTTTGCTAAGCCAAACCTGGAACTTCGGCAGCTTCAGATGTGTTCACTAAGAAGAAGAAGAATTGGTTTTTATACCCCGCTTTTCTCTACCGTAAGGAGTCTCAAAGTGGCTTACACTCGCCTTCCCTTCCCCTCCCTACAACAGGCACGTTGTGAGGTAGGTGGGGCTGAGAGAGTTCTGAGAGACAGTGACTGGCCCAAGGTCACCCAGCAGGCTTCATGTGGAGGAGTGGGGAATCAAACCCGGTTCTCCTGATTAGAGTCCGCCACTCTTAACCACTACACTGTGCTGGCTCTTAAGAGGAACAGCTTTCTACAGTCTGATACTCTAAGGACTAGTCAAATGAGTTTAATTCAAAGGGTCAGATTTGGATGTAGGAGATCCAAGACTGGGATTTCCATTTAAACTTCAAAACAATGATAGATACTATTCAAGTTGGAAAAGACAGTGCTGAAGATAAAGAGTTTGTTTCCCCCTTGTGCTGTGTTTCCAATTTAAATACCTTCCCAAACTGCAATTGGCTCCATGGGGTGAGAGGTGGGAATTTTCAGGCGCTGTAATTGTATAATTATATACATAATTTTATATTTCCCATTTCTGGCCAATAGCTGCTTCAAGGACAGGAGCATGATTTAAACTGGGAAAACAGGAGGTAAGATACAGTTAAATGGTCCATTCCCCACAACCCTTAAGCCAAGTTTTTTCGTTAAAAAAAAAACCAAGACAGGAACCCCTCCTGATCACACATCCAGTTTGACCCAAAGGCTATTATCATTTATCTGATCTTATTTTTAGAGCTGCCACATTTATTATTTATTAATTAAAATATTTATATCTTGCCTTTTCTCATGGCTCAAGGCTGCTTATTAAGCACAATTTGAAGCATTGCTGTTTAAAAGTAACAAACTAAAAAACCCAAATAGCTAGGGTTGCCAGGTACCTCTTTGCCACCGGCGGGAGGTTTTTGGGGCGGAGCCTGAGGATGGTGGGGTTTGGGGAGGGGAGGGAGTTCAATGCCATAGAGTCCAGTTGGCAAAGTGGCCATTTTCTCCAGGTGAACTGATCTCTATTGGCTGGAGATCAATTGTAATAGCAGGAGATCTCCAGCTAGTACCTGGAGGTTTTCAAATAAATTGTAAATTCAACTGTAAACTAGTAGTATTCAAAAACACACAGTTGTAGGCTAATGATTCACATATATCAAAATTATAATTATAATATTTTTATAAAGTCTTTTGAAATTGCACTATTACTTCATAGTGCCTTTTCTGCCCAAAATTGAATGTACAAGATATACAACAAGGCAAAAATATTCTTTTAACCAATAAAGATCAACAGAAATCAATAATAACTTGTGGTGTCTTTCTTGCATGAATTATCTGCCCACAAACAAGACGACTGCAGCAGCATTATCCTGCCTGTGTTCCAAAGCACCTAATATAACAGGCATGCTCAACTGATCCTAGAGAGAATAGGTATGCATCATGTGTAGTATTCATTTGGACTAGTAGCAATGGATAGCCCTCTCCTCCATGAACATGTCCTCTCCCCTCTTAAAGCCTTCCGAGTTGGCCACCATCTCTGCATAAGAACGTAAGAATAGCTATGCTGGATCAGACCAAGGCTCATCAAGTCCAGCAGTCTGTTCACACAGTGGCCAACCAGGGGCCTCTAGGAAGCCCACAAACAAGACGACTGCAGCAGCACCAGCCTGCCTGTGTTCCACAGCACCACAGCACCTAATATAATAGGCATGCTCCTCTGATACTAGAGAGAATAGGTATGCAACATGACTAGTATACAGCATGACATGCAAACCAAATCCTGGTTTCACAGACTGAACACAGCTAAAATAAATAATGTTTTTGAGTTATATTTCAAACAAATCTCTGACTGACCTATGAACATTTCACTCTAGAAATAAGTTGGAATGCTGTGGGACCAATGGTGTAATGGCCTCTAACTTGGATTTCCTACGGTAGTTTTAGATCCATTGCAAGTAGCAGAAAGAGCTAAGAACATAAACAGAAGTGTCTTTCATTATCTTTGATTCTACGTGCAGTTCTAGCAAATTCTTCCTTTAGAAGATTTGTGTACCTAAGGGTAAATATGTATTACGCACTCTGGAGTAATCCTTTTATTGCTGTTATTGCACTGCCTGATGCGTAAAGGTGGATTAACAAGGAAAACGTCAGAGAGTCATCCACATTGTGTAAACTCATTAAGTCCTCATGATGGCGGCCTCAGAGAGTCATAGATACACATCTAAGCAATTAGAACTTCTACAGAGAAACAATTATGACACTGAGAAAGGAAGTGATGGACTTGATCCCGCTGGTAGAGGGACAGGATATAATACACAAACTATCCATCACATTTTTATCTAGCCCATCCCCGCCACGCTTGGGACAGCATGCGGGGTTTCCCCCTTTCCCATTGTATTATCACAGTAAATCTGAAAGGTAGGTTATGCTGCAAGTGACTAACTTAAAATTGCTCATGTCAGTTTGGGGATTCTACCTCAGGCCTCTCCTGTCCTAATCCAACGCTCTTAATGGGTTGGATCTAGCCAGCGTGTTCATTCCTTCATGCTCAATTCTCCTCAATACAATCCCCGTCCCATGTGACTTTTGTCCATGGAGGTCCCATGATCCCCAGCATAGAATTTTGGTGGTCAAAGGTGGTCCTCCTTTCTTCACCAGTAGGGAAGCTGGTTGGGTTCAACCCACTGGCTATCAGTATCCTTCTAACACAAAAGCAGAGTGTGAACATTGACTGTAGAAAATCTTGTCCATAGATTTTTTTTTGTTGTTCCATCAAATCACACCTGATTTATGGTGTAGGGTTTTCAAGGCAAGAGACGTTCAGAGGTGGTTTGCCATTGCCTGCCTCCACATCACGCCCCTGGTATTCCTTGGAGGTCGCCCATCCAAATACTAACCAGGGCCAACCCTGCCAGATTTCTAAGATCTGACGAGATCAGGCAAGCCTGGGGCTATCCAGGTCAGGTCAGTCATGTCATGTGTCTATTGTGCATGGCCATCGGCCTTTACAATCTAGACAATATTACAACTTAAAATATAAATATAAAATCCTTTGAAAATCATAAGATTAAAATACATCAATTCAGTTCCTTTCCTCATTTAGTAGCTTTCTTTTCCCTAATTTTCCTGGCTGCTAGACCATAAAGTGCCATTTTTTGGGAAACAAAAGGGTCAGTATCAGAAAGCAAGAAAATTAGTTTGTCGGCATCAGATAATGAGTGTAAAATGGAAAGAGTATTTACCAGGAACTTATTCCGAGGTTTGATGTAAGGAGGGCATTCAGATCAGGTCTGTCCATACATAGCAGCATCTAAAAAAACGAACCCCACTTCAACATATGTTCCATCTAGTGTTGGTCCGAAAACCACAAACTTTTACATTTCAAACATCTTGCTTCCTCTTTGGCCAAGATGCTAGTTTCAAAGGGAAGAGAGGAATTAAAGCCATTTTTTGTGAGAGCTCAGCTTTGTGGAAGCATAAAAGATATATGCAACACCAGATACGATCCTTGTAGTCAGAAATTAAGGTATAGCCTGGCTTCTGCTTAAGAGGTATGCCTTGGTGATTCTGCATGTCACTCATGACGCAGCAAGAGCAGGAAACTGATTTTCACATCTGTTCAGAACCAACAATGATGTCCCTGCTGAATGTGATAATTACCAAAGGGCCAGCCAGAATGGGCTGACAGAAGTCCTTTCCCCAGATGTGATGACGAAATTCCATTCAGAGAAGGGTAGGAGGATAAATAATTCTGACAGACTTAGTGAAAAAGAGGGAAGATTACCTGTTGTGAGTACTGGATGAAGCAGCTAATTCAGAAATCATGAGCAACACAAGAGATAAAATGTCCAAAGACAACATAGTGTTTTGCAGACCGAAACAGGTGTGGCTGGATATTCTCTAGCAGCACACTGATCGCTGGTCTTCCCAAGATGACCACCCTAACAGAGGTGTGAAGCCCAAAAATCAGAGAGAGTACAAAGTTAATATCATTGCAATGTGCCACACAATCAGCTGTCCAGGAAAAAGTGATTTGCTTATAATCATACTGTGTGTGTTAAGTGCCATGAAGTGGCTTCTAACCTATGGCGACCCTATGAATTAATGACCTCCAAATCCTATTGTTAACAGCCTTGCTCAGGTCTAGCAGGCCGAGGGTTGTGGCTTCCTTTATAGAATCAATCCTCTTTTCCTGCTGCCTTTGACTTTTCCTAGCATGATCGTCTCTTCCAGTCTTCTCATAATGTGACCAAAGTATGATCACCTCGGTTTAGCCATTTTAGCTTCTAGGGAGAGTTCAGGCTTGATTTTACTTAGAACCCACTAATTTGTCTTTTTGGTGGTCCATGGTATCCGTAAAACTCTCCTCCAACACTACATTTCAAGCGAATCAGCCACTACGTTGTCAGCCACTACGTTCCTGTCAGCCACTACGTTGGTTTAGGTCCTGTACCTGAATTCTTCTCTCAAGAGAGGAAGCAGAGCATGAGGCTGTGGGAAGGGAATCAAAAGTGTGTTTGGAAAGCTGGAGGGTGGAGGAGAAGCTAATGAGTGCGTACTTGAACTACCGTAATGGGAAATTACACCTCCCTGTAAATCACTCCCTCCAATCATCCCCTGATATAAGGCAGGCAGAGGTATGTGGTTACAGTACTGTGTGCAAAGGGTTTGCAGATCATGCCATTCAGAGCGGGGATTATTCTTGGCTCAGATGTGTTCTCCGAAACACCCCTAAGAGGTGGGAGAGTTCAAAACTGCTTGAATGTTATGCCCCAAAAGTAGGGTTGCCAGCTTTGTATTCTTCTCTCAAGAGAGGAAGCAGAGCATTAAAATATAACTTAAAATATAAATATAAGGAACTGAGGAAAGGAACTGAATTGATGTATTTTAATCTTATGATTTTCATAGGATTTTATATTTATATTTTAAGTTGGGAAATACCTGGAGATTTGGGGGGTGGAACCTGAGGAGGGTGGGGTTTGGAGAAGGGAGGAACTTCAATACCATAGAATCCAATTGCCAAAGTTGCCATTTTCTCCAGGGGAACTGTTCTCTGTCGCCTGGAGATCACTTGTACTAGCAGGAGATGTCCAGCCACCACCCGGAGGTTGGCAACCCTACCCATAAACTCTCTGGCCTTCAGCAGTGGAGGACTTCTTTTTGCTTATTGAAGGCTCTGGGGTTGAAACCTATTTACGCATTTTGCCTTGTTTGTCCTTTAGTGATAATCCCAGGTTTATGGGGAAAGAATAATCCTTGGCCAGGATTATTCAGTGTTGAGTAAAAGGCACTCTGCACATGCTAAGAAGTACTTGTTTCTTCACATAAGTTGTGTAATTAATGATTAAAATCAGCTAATAGACTGAGTGAAGTGGGAGGCTCACTTTCCTGTTTCTGACCACTACCACCCCACAGCCCCGCCTAATCCTGAGGCAGATCCCCAAATGCAAACAGTGATGGCAATCCATAAATAGTACAAATCTCAGTCACATGTTCTGCCCTGTACTCTCCATTATCACTGTACATTTACAAAGGAGAGAAACAAACAAGAAAGAGGCAAAGGAGAAAAGGTTACGGAACTCACCAGATGAGAATGGATTTGGTCAGTAAAAGATTACCTATCTTAGGTCCAGAGCCATCAGCTTTCCAACCCATACCCTTTCCCCAAAAATCTGGTAGAAAACTGCTTAACACATTCCCCTATATATCTCCACAAGAAAAAGGCTAGAAATTTTTTTTTAAAAAGAAAGAAATCTGGAATTCAGAGAAGGGGCATGGGATATTTCAAAGGAGGCATTGCCTTCACTGTAGCTATGGTCCTACTCTTCATTTTTAAAGGGAAAGGACACATCCTTTATAAATCCATCCTTTAAAATGCTACAAAATGCTAATAATAATTGAAATGCTAATGACCGCAAGAAGCCTCATTTCAATTACTGGAAACGATGTGGAGTTTGAAGGGTTACATCCTCCCTGTGTGGACTTGAGCTGAATCAGAGCCGCACTATTTGCCTTCTGTAAACAGATAAGGGAATCTCTGATCTGTCTCAGGTCTGTTTGTGACACACTGTACTAGCAATGGGACCACAAGTCATTGAAGCCTCCAGACAGACCTAGTGATGCTAATGTATCACTGCTGGCTCAGGATTATTCATTCCACCATAGTGGTTCTAATGGTAAAATCTTTCACCAGGCTAAATTTGCCTCTAATGCAAATATTCACCGGTTTCCCCTTCCTGCTGCATGCTGTGCCTCAGATTCCCAATCCCCAAGGAGCGGCATTTCATGGAGATTGGCAGACTGCAGTGGGAATAGGGTTGCTGCTTTATTAGCGGCATCCAGCATCCGTAGAGGGATTGGCAAAAGCCAATCTACCTCTCGCTTTCTGCCTCCAGAGATCATTCCTGCATGCATCTTTTATGCCTTCAATGAATACACACATTCTAACAGAAACAACTTTCAGTCCTTTTCCCCCTTCCCCTAGGACTTAAGTTCCTAACCTCAGAAGAGGTGATGCGCTTTGAATTACAAGAATGCATCTTTGAATCAGAACTTCGATGGAGCATAAGATTCCGTTTTATCTCCTTCTTTGTACAAAGGCTTACCCCCAAGTTTTTCTATGTTCACTACACACACACTGCCCTTCTGGCATTTACATATGACATCCTGTCTCCTTGCATGCGTGGCAAATCCCATCATAAGAACATAAGAAAAGCCCTGCTGGATCAGACCAAGGCCCATCAAGTCCAGCAGTCTGTTCACACAGTGGCCAACCAGGTGCCTCTTGGAAGCCCACAAACAAGACGACTGCAGCAGCACCATCCTGCCTGTGTTCCACCGCACCCAAGATAATAGGCATGCTCCTCTGATCCTGGAGATAACAGACATGCATCACGACTAGTATCCATTTTAACTAGAAGCCATGAATATCCCTTTCCTCCATGAACATGTCCACTCCCCTCTTAAAGCCTTCCAAGTTGGCAGCCATCACCACATTTTGGGGCAGGGAGTTCCACAATTGTGTGAAAAATTACTTCCTTTTATCTGTTTTGAACCTCTCACCCTCCAGCTTCAGCAGATGACCCCGCGTTTTAGTATTATGGGAGAGGGAGAAAAACTTCAATCCCTTCTTTCTCCTTCAGTGTCACAGCTTTCCAGCTCTACAATGAGTGCTCAAAGAGCATGCTCTACTCATTTCTTAGGTATCCTTCCTCCTCTGCGAACTCCACCGTATTTCAGCAATCTAACAGTCCCAGCCTTTATGCTTGCTCGTCTGAACGCCGTGCTTTTATCAGTGCTAAATGAAGATATGGCAATTTACCCTATCCAGAAAGACTTTGCTCATGTAATATGAAGAAAATCGATACGCTCTCTCTCATACGATGTTGGAGTGCCCCCATTTTAAACTCCAACGTGACCAATGGATCACTCCTATTTTAACGAAGCTACCTGCCACCGTAACAGGTGATAAAATAGTCCCCTTTTTGCCGGTGGATAGAGATCCAAGAATAACACTGACAGTGGCCAAGTATCTCTCCACCATGTTTTCCTTAAAGAAATAGAAAAAAAACCTTCCCATTAACTGCTCAAGACCTGTGGGTCGTGGGAGCTTGAAAGGAAAGGAAAGGAAAAGGAACAATACACTTCCTGTATCAGTTTTTGTTCTCTAGATGCACATTTCCAACTCTCAGAGTGTGCCATAGGTAAGACATTGCAATGAGGTTACACAATGTGGATGACTCTCTGATGCTCATTAATTCGCCTTCAAGCTGTAATAACAACAATAACACATTTACTACCAACTGTATAGCAGACACTGCCCTGTTCTACGGAAACACGTAGAACCATAGGGGAAACGTAGAACCATTAGGGGATAATTAATGAAAACCCCAAGTTAGAGACCATGATACCACTGCTTCTGTAGTACTTCCTGCTTATTTCTCAAGTGAACTGTTCAAGATAGCTTCATTGGTACAACAACAGTCAATCAGAATTTGCTTTCCCTTAATCTGACATGTTTTAAAACCAACAGAGGCAACATTATGCATTTTCCTAAATTCACACTACTTGAAATACAAATCAATTCGGACATCTCAAAATGGCAGCTTCACCTGTTTCGTTTTTCCGAAACTGGATACGTCATGTGGGGTACCTTTCCGAATCTTAAAGATACACATGGCATTTTTTGCTGTTATTTCTTTAAAGGATGTGTAAGCGTGCCATAAAATGAATGGCCTGTTCTGTCATTTCTTAATTCTGAAAATCAGAAAAATGCACTGGGGGGGAAAAAACTCTTCTAGCAAAGGTTTTGCTGCTGGTATGCTGAATAATCCTCTAGACTTCAGCCAGACACTAAGCATGGGGGACAGGTTGGGTTGCACAATCAGAAACCAGCCTTGGTCCAATAAGTACCTAAAAGGCCTGGGACAATCCTAGGCATAGCAGGGTTGTATTGATCCTGTAATAACTACCTAGAGCAAAAGAAAACACTATAATTTGTAGAAAAAATGTATAGGATCACCAGACATGGCTTAGCTGGAAGTATATGATTCCTCTTTGGAGATTTTTTGAGGAATTGTCTTGTAAATATATTAATGTGAATGGAATGTCCTAAATCTGTAATCATCACAACACTGAAATCTCCATCAGCCGCATGTTCTAATTTGTTCAAGAGTGTGTCATGCAGTGGGCCTGAGGCTTGATTCAACTCACAGAAACTTGCTAAGGTAGCTATTAAATATTCTATTGATTAGCATGTCTGGCATGCACTGTCAGATTTTTCCGCTTAAAAAAACCTCTGGTTCTAGGTTTTAATAATGACTGCTACTCCTTCCAATTTTGAGCACATGAAGATGTGTCCTAAATTAATCTCTCAGAACTCATTAGATGAAGATCACGGGTTTTTTTAAAAGACACTCTTCTCTCCTTCAAAATGCTAATAGCAGAGCAGGGGAGTTAGTTTTGAATAGCAAAACCAAATGGAAGATAAAAGGTTTAGTAACTTTTCTCTTCCTTGCACAGCCCTGAGGCAAATTGGGGCAGTATAAGTCTGCAGTTGGCCTGTCTTGAGACCTCACATGTATAAAGAAGAAGGAATTGTTGCAATTGGCAGCTCAGGATGGCCAAGAGTCAAATCAGAGAGGGTTCCTATATCTTTAAAGACTGCAAAAGAAGCAATGTTAGGCGTATGCTACTTCTCCTCCGCCCATCCCCAAAAGATTGATTGAAGACAGTACCATGTTAAAGCACTGGTGAGTCCTATATGAAGTATAAGGGAGAGGGCTCCTGCTTTTGAAAAATCACCATACAATTTGATAAACTGCATTTTCATAGTGATAAATAAGGAAATTTTAAAGAAGAAATCCATATATATGATTGCGGGGGGGTGTCACTTAATTTCCCCCTGTATCCCCTTCCCCATGCTATTTCCTCTTTGTCTGCTTTTGCCAGCCCCCATTACCTCTCCCATTTCACTGCTTCCTTCTCTCTTTCCCTCTCATCAACCAACTTTTCTTTTATCTGAGCCCCCCACCCCAAGTTTTCAGCTTTATTTTTCAGTTTCCTCATTTGAGAGCCAGTGTAGTGTAGTGTTAGAGTTGGTGTAGTGGTTAGAGTTGGTTGCCCAAAGGCTGGGTGGAAAAGAACTCAATTAAACTATGAAATATATTATATAGCACTCGTACATATATTAAAAACAAGTCCATATGGCAACAAATACAAGGTTGATAATCTAAAACCACATGCCAAATGCGTTCTGGCCCCCAGGCCGTCTTCAGTGGTCTAGTAAAACATATTATGCACACATATAAAACAATTTTGTAACAGCCCAGATATATATTTTGAGATGCCTGAAAAATGTCTGTGTATGTGTGCATAATATGCTTTACCAGACCACTGATGAAGGCCTGGGGGCCAGAACACATTTAGCATGTGGTTTTAGATTATCAGCCCTACATTTGTTGCCATATGTGCTTGTTTTTAATATATGCATGAGCACTTTATAAATGAATAAACTGAGGCTATCGTATTTTGGTCACATTATGAGAAGGCAAGAGTCATGCTAGGAAAAGTTGAGGGCAGCAGGAAAAGAGGAAGACCCAACAAGAGATGGGTTGACCCAATAAAGGAAGCCACGGCCCTCAATGTGCAAGACCTGAGCAAGGTCATTTTGGAAGACATTGATTCATAGGGTCGCCATGAGTCGGAAGCGACTTGACGGCACTTAACACATACACTTTATCATAAATATATTTCATAGTTTAATTAAGTTCTTTTCCACCCAATGTTTGGATACCCAACTTAGATTGGGTCTTTCCCCCCTCCCTCTGTTTTGTGTAGTGGTTAGAGTGTCAGACTAGGATCTGAGACTCGTGTTCAAATCCCCACTCTGCCATGGAAGCTCACTGAGCGATCTTGGGCCAGTCATGCATTCTCAGCCGAAACTACCTCCCAGGGCTGTGGTCCATTTATGCATAGCTGTTTCCTCGCGGTCACCCCGCTGACCACTTCAGGGCTTTGTTCTGATCGTGCTTCCCTTTTCTGACCGTCAGGAGGTCGCCTCGCTCTCCCTGCATGTTTCCACGCGTTTTGCCCATGTTTTCTGGATGCTGGCCAAACACAAATCCAGAGGACGTGGACAAAACAAGCGGAAATGCATAGGGAGAGCGAGGCGATCTCTGATGGTCAGAAAATGCAAGCACGATCAAAGTAGTCGGCGGGGTGACCGCGAGGAAACAGCCCTCCATAAATGGCCGTTGAGAGGCTAAAATGGAGAGGAGAATGATGTCAGCTGCATTGAGTTCCCATTGGGGAGAAAAGCAGGGTATAAATTAAGTAAATAAATAAATGAAAACGTATACCACATATTTCTCCACAATGGAGACCCAAAGAAGCTCACACCATTTTATTCTCCTCTGTTTTATCTTCACAACAATCCTGAGAGGCATATTTTGTGTTTCAATGAGCAGAGAATTTCTTGGAATGTTGTGATGCCCCCATTGGGGTTAGCAAATGAAGTTCATGCATGGCTTTTTTCTTTGGTCTATGTAGGGGGTTACCGCACTTTGTATTCCCAGCGACGTATTAAGAGTTTGAAAATGTTATAAAAAACATTGCTTTAAAAGGGTTTTTGGATACCACGGCTTATAAATGGTTGGACGGAATCTTCACAGCTAAAGGGGCCAAACAAAGTGCAAACAGTATTTTTTATAACGTTTTCAAACTCTTAAAACATCGGTGGGAATACATAGAAAGTGTGAACAGTATTTTTTATAACATTTTCAAACTCTTAATACATCGCTGGGAATACAGGTGCGGTAACCCCCATAGTCTTGTTATCATGGTTCCCCCGCCCCTTGGTCTATGTGTTAATCTATGTATTGTTCTTTTCAGGTTTATTTGTGAACCAAAAAAAAAAAAAAAAGAATTGACATTTGAAAGACTGATGACAGATTTATTTATTTATTAGATTTATTTTCCGCCCTCTATCTCGGCCCCTAGTGCTGATTGGGTGGACATGACAAATTATTGATGGGGCCTTGCCTCTTTTTGCCTCACCGTAGCTACGGGTCTCCCGACGGGTGTCCCTACAGAGTTCATGTTGGACAAGGGAAGAATGTTATAAGACACTTTGGGTCCCCAATGGAGGAGAAAATTGGAGTATAAAAAGTAAAAAGGTAAAGGTCCCCTGTGCAAGCACCGGGTCATTTCTGACCCATGCGGTGACGTCACATCCTGACGTTTACTAGGCAGACTTTGTTTTACGGGGTGGCTTGCCAGTGCCTTCCCCAGTCATCTTCCCTTTACCCCCAGCAAGCTGGGTACTCATTTGACCGACCTCGGAAGGATGGAAGGCTGAGTCAACCTTGAGCCGGCTACCTGAAACCAACTTCCATCGGGATCGAACTCCGGTCGTGAGCAGAGCTTGGACTGCTGTACTGCAGCCTACCATTCTGCGCCACGGGGCTCTTCATAAATGAAGTACATTAATAATAATTTAAATCAGGCCTTACTCTATCATAAGCTATGGGCCTACGGATGTTTCCATATGGATGCAAAGCATTTATTTAAATTCTAGGTCAAACCTGAAGAGCCTCTTTTAATACATAACAATTGAATTATATGCTTTGGAGTTATTCAAATTGCATCACAGATATCATCTTTATTAGATTTCAGAAGTGACTCTCTAGCTACTTCGGTAGGCTTTTACCATTCCTAGTTTCCACAAAAGGGACTGGGTATTGGGATATGATGAGTAGAGACGAGCCTTGGGGGGAAAATACTTGTTCTGCTCCCTCCATCTCTTCCAAATGGATATTAGCAGACAGTTCTGAGAACTCACCCCACTGTGATTCATAGTGTAACGTTGACTAAAACTAACATGGCCTCAAAGCTAGTTTTGAAGCCTAGCATATTTTGCTCCTGTCTCATTTCTCTATCTATCTGTTTCTCTAGTACAGTGGTTCCCAACGTGGGGCACACACCCCACAGGGGGAGGCAATTTGATTTTTAAGGGGGGCAATTCGAGAATGAGTTATTAACAGTGAATTTTTTGCATTTCTTATGGTTCTAGGGGCCTCATATACAGTATAAAAATATATATTGTGACATACACATTTTTAAAATTAAAATGGCCTTTTAGACTTCCTCCACATGAGTAGGAGTTCACTTTTTGAATAATAAGAATTATATGTCACGGCGGGGGGGGGGCATCAGGATTTTAGAGATGCTTAGGTGGGGCATGGCCAAAAAAAGGCTGGGGACCACTGCTCTAGTACATGGACACACTGCCCTTCTTTCATGGAGATATGGACTGTGCACAGGGTTCTCCCTCCTAGGGTTGCCAGGTCCCTCTTCGCCACTGGCGGGAGGTTTTTGGGGTGGAGCCTGAGGAGGGCGGGGTTTGAGGAGGGGAGGGGCTTCAGTGCCATAGAGTCCAGTTGCCAAAGCAGCCATTTTTCTCCAGGTGATCTGATCTCTATCGGCTGGAGATCAGTTGAATTAGCAGGAGATCTCCAGCTAGCACCTGGCAGTTGGTTAGAAAATCTGCAACGGAGTCTCCAGTACAAAAGCAGCAAAAAAGTCTTATTGGTGCTTATGACATCATATGACATCAACAATACAAGAGTGAAAGATACATATAAGAACAATCAAAGTTATATACAGTATGTACAATCTAAGTAAGGTGCAGTCTCAGTGCACCAATTGCCATGTTCTTTCAAGTAAATGTTGTATTTTCTTCAAAAAGTCCAATAGTAGGTACTATCCCAAAAGCAAACTTTTTGGGAAAAGGTGGGGGACGGCCGTTTCAAATCTTTTCTTCAGCCCCAAACAGTAAACATATCCAAATCGCACCCAATAGTAAAATCTTCCACTCTGTTCTCTACGCTGACTGGCAGAAGCTCTCCATTTTACAGTAGTAAGTCTACCCGGATAACCTGGAGAGGGAGAATGAAAAGTTTGTTACTCAGATTTAGTCCCAGTGCTAGACAATAAGCACATTTTAAAATTTGCAAACATTTCAAGCAGCCAATATATTGTTGAAGTTCATATTATGGCCCATCCTAGTATCTAAGGTAGGAATAACTAAGAGCTTCAGCATTATCCCTTCTTCAGTCATGCAGACTCCCACAGGGATTCTTATGACTCACAAAGCAGCCCTAACTCAGGAAGGCCAGGAGCAGATTGAGCTGTTAATACAGCTCCGGAAGAAGCTGAGCCAAGAGGACCCTGCAGCGTGGACAGCGGCAATGAGGAGGGGTTGCCAGATCCAGGTTGGGAAACACCTAAGAGATTTGGGGCTAGAGCCTGGGGAGGCCAGAGACCTAAGTGGGGTACAATGCCATAGAGTTAGGGTCGCCAGCCTCCAGGTGGTAGTTGTAGATCTCCCACTATTACAACTGATCTCCAGGCAAAAGAGATCCATTCACCTGGAGAAAATGGCAGCTTTGGAAGGTGAACTCTGTGGCATTATACCCATTGAAGTCCATCCCTTCTCCAAACCCTGCTCTCCTCAGGCTACCCCCCCCCCTCAAATCTCCAGGTATTTCCCAATCTGGCGCTGGCAACCCTACACAGAGTCCACCTTCCAAAGCATCCATTTTTTCCAGGGGAACTGTTCTCTGTACTCTGGTGCTGAGCTGTAATTCCTGGGGATCCCCAGGACCCACCTGGAGGCTGGCATCCCTAGTCTCCTTGGAGGTAAGTGTGGGGGGCAGGCGGTCTTACCCCGGACAATGGTGCCCAGCTCCCAAGCCACAAATGATCTCCCATTAAAGGCTGCACACCTAATACTGAACAGAATGGGAGACAGCAGTGAACCTCAGGGTGCTCCTTATAGTAAGGCTCAGGTCGATGACTCCGAATTTCCAGTACCTCCTTTGAGATCTTCCAGATAAGGCAGACAAAAAAACACTGCAGGGCATCTCCAGAAACTCCCACATGATATTGCAAGCAATTTAAAACAATGGCATGATGTGCCATATCAAGCAGCCTAGGAGACAGCAAGCTTTGGACCACCCAGAAACGTTTCCTAGGCCATTTATGCTTGGTAATTAGCAGCACGTTCCAGGCTGAAGTGCCCTGCATATTTTTTTTATTTCTTCATGCTGAACTCTCATTCCAGTCGTTACTGCGAAGCCGGCGCATACCTGCTTCGCATTTCTTAAGAGCCCCTTTAACTCGACCTTTTTCATTTGCTCCGTCCCCGCCTCGAAGCATCCACTCAAGAAAGCATGCAGAATCACAGCCGCGGCTTAGCTATGCAAACGATGATTGCTAATGGCTATGCAAATGAAGGAACGAAGGAGCAGGCGAGTGGGGGGTGGAAAATTGACCCTGCATAAATGGCCCTAGGTATGATTCAGTTGATGCAGCGGCGGTGGAGAAAAACAGCTTCTTTGGTTCCAGCAGGTTTCACATGAGGTCTGCGGGCACATTTGATCAGGTTCGGTGCAGGTTTTGTGCCACTCTCCCTCGAAACATCTCCCAAGCCCACTTCGTATTTTTATTTGTTTATTTATTTACAAAAAAGGGAGCTTCATAAAAGGTAGAAATTAAATGTGGTAGGTAGGTGGGCGGCAGGAAGGGCAAGAGGAAAGCAGATCCTCGTCCAGACTCGGTGGGAATACACACATGCAGGACAGGATCCGGATTCCGTGACTTTTCTGTTTGGGAACTCAATCTTACAGCCCATTCCTGAAATGACGGCGTGCGGAGTCGGTGGGGAAGAGGCGCTGCGGCGCGGCGCCTCTTCCTAAGCCAACTTGCGCATGCCGTAAAACTTTTCTTAAAATTTATTTTGCCGGGGCTAAAACATTGAAAACAGTGAGGTTGCGCCTGCTCAAAAGCAGGCGCAGCACTGCCGTTCCCGGCACCAGCGTAACCGGCGTAAACGGGATAGGAAGCCACCTAACCGGTGGCTCCCACCCCCCAAGCCTGCCCCTGGAATGCCCCCCTGTGCCAGTGCGGCCTCTCTACGCTGTGGCCTGCGCCACGGAGAGGCAGCGCCGGCGGAGGGGTGAGATGCAGTCCCACGGCGCTTGTCCACCGGCGGACTGGCCTCGCCGCCAGTGGGACTGGCCTCGCCGCCAGCATAAGTGCATGTAATCATGGTTTTACACGCACTTACGCGGGCGGCGAGGTGACGCCACCTCCTGAAGACTTTTGTTGAAAATTTTCAGGAATGGGCTGTTAGGGAAACAAAAGCGACAGCGTTGTTTTGAAAAGTTTATGTCCCCCTATTTATTATGAGCTGGCACGGTTGTTTGGGATACAAAACCTATATCCCACCTTCCTGCCCTCACAAGGGCCACCGACAGGGCTGCCCGTCTCCAGGTGGTGTACTAGCAAAAACAACCTATTATAATATTAATATATGTATGTTCCCAACCTCCTGCTATTACAACTGATCTCCAGCCGATAGAGATCAGTTCACCTGGAGACAAAGGCCGCTTTGACAATTGGACTCTATGGCATTGAAGTCCCTCCCCAAACCCTGCCCTCTTTAGGTTCCGCCCCCAAAACCTCCCGGAAAATTTCTCCCCAAAACAAAATTTCCACCACCAAACAGCAATGCGAACTGACAAGGGTCCGATTACATGCGGGCCACCAGGGCTAGAGAGCCAGCGTGGTGTAGTGTTTAAGAGCGGCAGACTCTAATCTGGAGAACCAGGTTAGACTCCCCACTCCTTCACATGAGCGGCGGACTCTAATCTGGTGAATCGGATTGGATTCCCCACTCCTCCACATGCAGCCTGCTGGGTGACCTTGGACTAGTCACAATTCTCTCTGAACTCTCTCAGCCCCACCTACCTCACAAGGTGCCTGTTGGGGGGGGGGCGTAAGGGGAGGTGATTGTAAGCTGCTTTGAGACTCCTTTTGTTTTGGTAGAGAAAAACGGAGTATAAAAAACCAACTCTTCTTCTTCTTCTTCTTCTTCTTCTTCTTCTTCTTCTTCTTCTTCTTCTTCTTCTTCTTCTAGAGGTTGGTCCTTTGTGACCAATCTGTAAATCATTTGGCTGATAAAATCATAGTATCCATACCTGGACTCCTGTTTAATTACAGTTGTAGTGATAAACACCCATTTTTTTTTATCATGGGTAATATGGATACATTTCACATTGTACCACTTGAGGGAAAGGAGATGTGAGGTCCATTTCTGTGGCTGACCTTTCCCTACCCTTTCTGATTAAATCTGCCAGAATCTGACATATGGGATGAAGCAGATAAATTTAGAGTGGTATAAAGTGTGGTTAGAGTATTGGACTAGGATCTGGAAAACCCAGCTTCAAATCCCCACTCTATCATGGAAGATTACAAGGTGACCTTAGGTGAATCACTCTTTCCGCCTAACCTACCTCACATGTTTGTCACAAGGATTAAACAGGGAAGGAAGAGCCATCTACATTGTCCTGGTAAGAAAGGCAGGATAATGCAATAGATAGATAGATAAATAGATAGGTAATTAATGCCTATCATTAAGTCCATTCCTATAGCCTTAAAAATATGCATTAGTACATTATTAACATTCCTTTTTACCCAGGGTGTTTGCCTGTGAAAGTCTGAACTGTTATGGGTTTTTGACCCTTGTCCTGACTTTCATCCTGCTGTGCTTTTGTGTGTGTTTTGGGATTGGTTTTTTGCCATCAAGTCACATCTGACTTATGGTGACACTCCAGGTGGGGTTTTCAAGGCAAGAGATGTTCAGAAGTGGTTTGCCATTGCCTTCCTCTGCATCATGACCCTGGTATTCCTTGGAGGTCTCCCATCCAAATACTTGCCAGGGTCAACCCTGCTTAGCTTCTGAGATCTGATGAGATCGAGCTAGGCTGGGCTATCCAGTTCAGGGCTTTTGTGTGTTAACTGATGTTAATAAAATTACTGAATGTACCATATTGGATCTTTCATGTTGTAACCTGCCTGGGAAAGCTGTGGTTGAAAGGTATAGTAGACATCTTTCAATCAGACAATTCAATAACAGGAGTAATCTTTGGATACCATAGACCGAGGGGGACCTGGCAACCCTATAGCAACCAATGTGTCTTGAACAGCACTGCTAATTATACAAGAGGTAATGTTTCAACCTTGAAGTTGAGCTCTGCAGAGATAGAGGAAGGTGAGTTACAATGCAGCAAATTCCAAACCTGTGTTGGATGCAATCCATAAAGTGGCAGCCTAGGGATGCCAGCTTCCAGGTGGGACCTGGGGATCTCCTGGAATTACAGCTGATCTCCAGACTACAGAGATGAGTTCCCCCTGGAGAAAATGGATGCTTGGAGGGTGGAGTCTATGGCATTGCACCCCATGAAAGTCCCATTTCTCCTCAGGCACCATCCCTAAATCTCCAAGAATTTCCCAGCCTACATCTGGCAACCCTACCCCACCCCATCCCTTGCTGGTGGCCTGGGGGTACTCTACCTCTGATACTACTTCATCATCATTTAAGATATGTTTCTAGAACACTCTTAGTCATTTCTCCAAAATATAACTTTTTTCTCTTGAAGTGGAAGGTGACTCTTTTTGACTTTCCAAATATTTGTTTTATCTTTAAGACTCCTCCCCAAGAAGTGTCTGAAATTGTCAGTGATAATTTGTTTTTGTTTTTAAATCAATTGGAACCCATGAGCTTTTAGTCACAGGGGTAGAATCAGTCCTCATCTTTCCTTTATTCACAGAACTCTATGACGACCAAAAAAAAGGGGCTGGTTTTTTTGGGGGGGTGTCTGCTGTAATAATAAAGAAGTGCCAGTACTCATATATAAGTCTATGCTGATTTCCACCAATTCCCCGCCCCCTCAGGACTTGAGAGAGCCCTGGAAAAGGTGCCAGTACTCAGTACCAATGAGTACATCACAAAAAATGTCCTGGGTACCACCCTGGACAAAAAGTCATGGGCATCAGAGTCCTGCAGTCAGAAGGGAAATCAGACGAAATCATCCCTCTCCCCTTCCTCTTCCGTCAGTAGATCATTGACTGGTAGGGTTGCCATGTCCCCCCTAGCCATCGGTGGGAGGTAGGGTTGCCAGCTCCAGGTTGGGAAACTCCTGGAGATTTGGGGATGGGGCACGGGGAGGATGGAGACTTCAGTGGGGTCCACCCTCCAAAGCATCTTTTTTCTCTAGGGGAACTGATCTCTGTAGTCTGGAAATGAGCTGTAATTCTGGAGGATCCCCAGGCCTCGCCTGGAAGCTGGCATCCCTATTGACTGGCTAGAATACCTTGGCTTCTCATGCACAGAATTGGGACAACCACCCCTTTCACGGACCACTTTCCAAAGCAGCCTTTTTCTCCTGGAGAACTGATCTCTGTCACCTGGAGACCAGTTGTAATTCAAGGAGCTCTCCAGCCACCACCTGGAGACTGGCAACTGTACCCTGTAGATCAGGTTGCCAACTTCCAGGTACTAGCTGGAGATCTCCCGCTGTTACAACTGTTCTCCAGCCGATAGTAGGGTTGCCAACTGCCAGGTTGGCGAATTAGCAGGCGATCTGCTAATTCAACTGATCTCCAGCCGATAGAGATTCACCTGGATAGAGACTCACCTGGAGAAAAATGGCCACCTTGGCAATTGAACTCTATGACATTGAAGTCCCTCCCTTCCCCAAACCCCGCCCTCTTCAGGCTCTGCCCCAAAAATCTCTCGCTGGTGGCAAAGAGGGACCTGGCAACCCTAGCTGATAGAGATCAGTTCCCCTAGAGAAAATGGCCGCTTTGGCAATTGGACTCTATGGCATTGAAGTCCCAACCCTCCCCATCCCCCGCCCTCCTCAGGCTCCACTCCAATAACCTCCTGCCGGTGGTGAAGAGAGACCTGGCAACCCTACCTGTGAAGCTTCCTCTGAATCTTCTTACTGCTCAGGAAAGTGGGTAGCATTAAAAAGAGCTTCAACTCCTTAGACAGGAGGATAAAAAAAAGAAAGAAGGCAACATGAATGTCCTAAATTGTGTATATCTGTGTCTGTTGATTTCTCCACCACCTACAATATACATGTAATGATCTTACTGCCGTTTTTAAAATTGTGCTATCTGCCTCCAATTACAGTTGCACCTGTAAGAAAAACAAATGTTTTCCCTTCCAGATATTGCACACTTCATTACACCTCTCTTTCAAATTTTATACGTAATGCTCCCGATGAATAGCGATATGAGTCCGCGGCAACAAAACAGACTAGCTAACATGGCCATAGAAGGCACCAGATTTCCACTGTTTGAAATACAAATCCATCAATCCTGGGTGGGGGAATAATTATTTCTATACTCCAGCTATATATGCCTATTCGTTTAAGGCCAAAGTAGACGCAACAGTGTCCTCGTGGCAGCCACAAGGATGCTGTCGTGTCTTGTTTGGCACTTAGGAGACCACTTCATACATCCGGCAAAGTGACGGCCCTACAAAACTTTAAGCCATAATATATTTGTTAGTCTTTAAGGTGCTACAGAATGCTTTGATTTATGCAATATGGCTCCTATGCAATAGGATTTATGCAACATGGCTCCAGAGCCAAATATGTAGGGTTGCCAACCTCCAGGTACTAGCTGGCAATCTCCAGCTATTACAACTGATCTCCAGCCGATAAAGATCAGTTCCCCTGGGGAAAATGGCCGCTTTGGCCATCGGACTCTATAGCATTGAATCCCTCCCCTCCCCAAACCCCACCCTCCTCAAGCTCCACCCTCAAAACCTCCCGCCGATGGGGAATAGGGACCTGGCACCCCTACAAATATGCCTCAGTCTGGAACCAAATATGGCTATTCGAAAAGGAAAAGGAAATCTTTAAGGTAAGTAGGGTTGCCAACCTCCAGGTGGTGGCTGAATATCTCCCACTATTACAACTGACCTCCAGGCGACAGAGATCTGTTCCCCTGGAGAAAATGGTCACTTTGGCAATTGGACTCTGGCATTGAAGTCCCTCCCCTCTCCAAACCCAGCCCTCCTCAGGCTACACCCCAAAATCTCCAGATTTCCCAACCAGGAGCTGGCAACCCTAAAGGTCTGATGGAGGGGTAGGCAGGTTGCCAGAATAACCAGGATGTGAAGGGCGTGGCAGACAAAGATTGTTATGGAACAAAAGGGCTTCTTAGAGATGCTTTACACAAAGGGAAAAGATACAGGTGAATAGCTGCCAGTAGACGCCATGCACATATTTATACCAGGGCCCTAAAACAAGCTCACAGGATGCTCCTGTGTTTCTTTATTACTTACTGTGAGATCTTCTGTGTGCCACGTCCTAATAAAAGACGCACGACAACCAGTGTTTGGGCTGCAGAAACGGTATAGACTATTAATCAACATGTCAATGATCCGTAGCATCTTTGTTGATTTCTTGCTTTCATTATAACAGGCTGCACACCCCTGATGTCGATGAACACAACGGTGTGTGCTTTGTGAAGTCTTTACTGCTAGATGGCACCAGTATTAGTACTTTGGCTGGCACTGGAGCCTGCATGCTTCAGGCTAGGGTTGCCAATCTCCAGGTGGGGCCTGGAGATCTCCCAGAATTACAGCTTATCTCCAGACTACGTAATTACCCTCCCCCCAATTTCTTTTTAAAATGAAAAATGGCTTCTGTTGTATTATAAATCAGAAGCAGATTCCTCTGAGCTAGGGTTGCCAGCTCCAGGTTGGGAAATACCTGGAGATGTTGGGGGTGGAGCATGAGGAGGGGGGTTTGAGGAGGGGAGGGACTTCAATGCCATAGACTTCAATTGCCAAAACAGCCATTTTCTCCAGGGGAACTGATCTCTGTCGGCTGGAGATCAGTTGTAATAGCGGGAGATCTCCAGCTGCCACCTAGAGACTGGCAACCCTACTCTGAGCATATATATTTGTTCCTGCTCTTGAGCACATAGCACAGGACAGCTTAGGCATGCCAGCCTTCAGGCAGGACCACCTGAGGATCCCTCAGAATTACAGATCATCTTTATTCTACAGAGATCAGTTCCCCTGGATAAAATGGATGGTTTTGGAGGGTGGAATCTATGACACCGAGGTCCCTGCCCTCCCCAAGCTCCACCCCATATCTCCAGGAATTTCCCAACCTGGAGCTGGCAACCCTACTTCAGACCCTCAGAAGAGACCACCATGAAGGTGCCCATCCCTGATCTAAGGGCTTCTCCATAAGATCTAAAGGCTTCTCCATAATGAGTTTTTGCTGCAGCTCAGCTTCTTAACTTCACCGATTCATCCGCAGAGTATTGTTTCGTTTCCCAGTTTTTCTTCAAGTTTTACTCATTAAAAAGAAGAACGAGGAGAGCAATGACCGCAAACAGTACTGTGTGTAGTGTGTGTGTGTGTGTGTGTGTGTGTGTGTGTGTGTGTGTGTGTGAGAGAGAGAGAGAGAGAGAGAGAGAGAGAGAGAGAGAGAGAGAGAGAGAGAGAGAGAGAGAGAGAGAGAATGCAGTTCAGAAGTTGAGCTTCTGCAAAAACCCAATGCGGAAAAGCTAGGGTTGCCAAGTCCCCCCTGGCCATCGGTGGGGGATGGGGGTTAGGGATGTCAGATCCAGGTGGGGAAACTGCTGGAGATTTGGGGATGGAGTCTGGGGAGGACAGGGACCTCACAGTGGGGTACAATGCCATAGAGTTCACCCTCCAAAGTATGCTTTTTTCTCCAGGGAAACCTATCTCTGAAGTCTCGAGTTGAGGTGTAATTCCAGGAGATCCCCAGGTCTCACCTGGAGGCTGGCATCCCTAGGGAAAGCCCTAAGTCTTCTAAAAAGTCCAACATCCTTCAAAAAAAACCACCGAAGGACTGTCTACACCATACCATCCTACTGTCGGTTGCCCTATCTTTCAAGACTTCAAGATCTACCTCTTGTCAGACAATTAGATAAAGTCACAGATGATGAAACCTCATTATTGCTCATCCTCAGGCCATCCTCCAATGTACACTGAGAGAGTGATTCATTTTGGACTGTCCTTAAGCATCCTGCCCTATGTTGGCCGCGTTCTGGTATGTGTGTGGGTTATGTACTTTGGGCAATGTCCCTCCCACAAGTCTCTGAAGATATACCTCAGTTGTCAGTATCCCAACAGGAGTAGCACATCCCTGCACCTCCCACAGAGAGCTCCTGTTGATATCTCTCTATCTGTACATGAAGGGTGTCCCCTTTCTCCTCCTTGGTATGCTTGGCTGCCTTCGAATTCCACCTTGCCAAGAACATCACAGTGGGCAGACTTTCCCGGTCCTGTAAGTCTCCACCCTGTCATCCGGCGTCGTGATGGACCTATTCCAGTGGACCTTATTGCTGCTCACCGTCTTGCTAATCGGGATCTCCCTCCTTTACCGATGGAACACCACCTTCAATTTCCACTTCAAGATGGCTTTCTTGTTGGTCTGGTGCGCAGTCGGGACTGCAATCATGACCATTTTCCTGTCTCCAATACTGCAGCAGGGTCCGGATAACATGAAGTGAGTAGAAGGACTTGGCTCTATCGTCTTGGTTTTGTTTTGGGGATGGGCAGTTCTAGGAGAACGTGAGTCTTGGTGCCTGACGTTTTCTGCTTGTTCCCATTGGAATAGGGTCTATCGGCATCCAAGTTCTTGACCCGAAAGACCAGGACTCTTTCGCAAAGTACTTTTTCTTCCAGTGCGAGGAAATCAGATGTGCTTAGCCAGGAATGAAGTCACCACTTGATCCCCGAGGCTTGGCATTACAGACCAAGTGAGGGGGATTTCCTACCTCTTCATCCCTACAACAGATCTGAGCTACAACAGACCAGATTGAATGTGCTGTGCTGCCTTGTGAATGCAGAGACCTGCCTCTCAGCAGGAGGAGATCAGTGCACGTCTCCTGAAAGGGCAGAATCAAAGCAGGACAGCCGCAGCTCAGAGTCTGCCACATTTGAAACATTTTCTGCCCGACGAAGATGCAGAACCAGAGTTGGGGGGGAAGGGTGATAGGATAAAAAAGCAAGGCAAAGCTGAAACGTGGGTTAAGGCAACTGGAACCCCGCAGTCCACATGCAATGCAGGAGAATGGCCTGTGCAACTATATAGCTGGATAGTCATCATCGTCAAGCCTTTATTGCATTAGCAAAAAAAAAGTCATAGCAACAATACAGAATAAGGTGGAAATTCCGCCAAAATAAAATTTAAAAATTAAAATAGTAACATAATTTAACATAATTTAAAGAATTAGACATTTTCCATAGAATATTAAAATGCAAATACAAATTCATCATTAAAATATATATCCAATAATAGGAAAGAAAGATCGTACAATCCAGATAACAAATAAAATATGACAAGTGACCCAGAGTAGAGCAGTCATGGGGCAGACATATTTTGGTCAGCGTGCCCCATCATCTCTTTATGCTTCATGATGGCAGCAGCAAATCTTGCCATTTGGAAAGTGATGACATTTGTCTCTGTCTTTCAATAACATAACTAATTTCTCCTAATCTGACCTTCCTGGGAAGCGGGATACTATGGTCCACAAAAATCGATTACGCTCATCCTCATATCTTGGACACTGGAGTGTGACATGTGATAGATCCTCAGTAGACTTTTGATCACAGGACCAGACTCTTTTCCTATATGGGATCACACTGAAATGGCCTTCCAAGACTGCGAGATGAATAGTCCACCAATCCATCCCCACCCCACGTAAGATTGCCAGGACCCATTTCACCACCGGCGGGAGGTTTTTGGGGAGGAGCCTGAGGGGGGCGGGGTTTGGGGAGGGGAGAGACTTTGATGTGATAGAGTCCAATTGCCAAAGCAGCCATTTTCTCCAGGTGATCTGATCTCTATAGGCTGGAGATCAGTTGTAATAGTGGGAGATCTCCAGCTACTACCTGGAGGTTGGCAACCCTACTCAGACTGGACACAGCAGCATCTTGTTTACCTAGCAATTACTTTTGAGATCAAAGCATCCTAGAAAGAAAAGCCTGCTAATCAGTCATTGATTCACAGTACCTAGAGGTTAGCAACCCTACCTACCGATGATGAAGGGGGAACTATCAACCTAGTTTTCCCACTCTCTTCCTACCAGCTTACTTTCATCCATTGGGCACCTTTTGATTTTAGTACAGTCCAATCCCTAGGTTGCCAGGTCCCTCTTCGCCACTGGTGGGAGATTTTGGGGGTGGAGCCTGAGGAAGACAGGGTTTGTGGAGGGGAGGGACTTCAATGCCATAGAGTAACCCTATTTAATACTGGAAACTAATAAAAATATTTATTTTTTAAAAATGCCATAGAGTCCAATTGCCAAAGCGGCCATTTTCTCCAGGTGAACTGATCTCTATCGGCTGGAGATCAGTCGTACTAGCGGGAGATCTCCAGCTACTACCTGGAGGTTGGCAACCCTACTCAGACTGGACACAGCAGCATCTTGTTTACCTAGCAATTGCTCTTGAGATCAAAGCATCTTAGAAAGACAAGTGAGCTAATCAGTCATTGATCCACATACATAAATCATCCCAAACTTGGGTGCCAGATCCAGGTTTGAGAAACTCCTGGAGATTAGAGGATGAAGCCTAGGGGGGACAGGGACGTCAGGGGTAGAACGCCATAGAGTCCATCCTCAAAAGCATCCATTTTCTCCAGGGGAATGGATTTCTGTCGTCTGGAGATGAGCTGTAGTTCCAGGGGATCCCCAGGTCTCACCTGGAGGCTGGCATCTCTGTCTCAAACAGATATCTGTCCACCCACTCCACTCCGACCCCCACCACAACCCCAAAAAGCTCCAGGAAAGAAGATAACTGCTTTTGGAGAGCCTGCTAACTCACTGACTGCATTCTGATATCACACTTAACCACAGTTAAAGAAAAATGTGCACAAACCCGACTTGTGGGCGGGCTTGTGCACATGCTTCACACCTCCCGCTTTGTCAGAGAATCCCAATGTAAAAACTAACCCTAGTTAGTCATGGCGTATGAATGCAGGCCTGCAGGTTAAGTAGAGTTAATCCCCCCCTACACACTAACTAGAATTCCAAAGCAGAGTTTAATCAAGATTTAGGCTCCTGGTTAGTGTGGGGAGGGTAACTCCAAGTATTCCATAAGACTACAGTCCTACGTCACGGATAACTGGAATGAGTTTTCAACTACTATTTGTGTGTGTGTGTGTGGGGTAGTTACGCATGAACCAGTATGTGCATTTTCCCTTAACCTGGTTAAATGTCAGTTATTCCAGATGTGTAGCCATTTTATGGCCAAACTGGATGTTACTTTTTTTTTTTTTAAGAGTTGGGTTGAGGTTAGAAACAGTGAAATCTATAGCAGGAAGGGATCTTAAGGGTTTTCTATTCCAACCCATTGCACTATACAGGAAATTCACAACTACCTCCCCCCTCCCTCCCCCAGTCCAGTGACCCTCTATGCCCAGAGGAAGGCAAAAAACCAAAACAGAGCACCAGGTTCCCTGGCCAATCTGGCCTGGAGGAAAATTTCTTCCTGACCCCAAAGTGGTGACTGGCTGATCATGTAAGAAAGGGCCATGAGAGCTGAGCTCTAACTCATCCCTCATTTCTTTGGAGCCAAGAATAGGGCTCCTTCCTTCCTTCCTTCCTTCCTTCCTTCCTTCCCTCCCTTTCTTCTTTCTTTCTTTCTTTCTTTCTTTCTTTCTTTCTTTCTTTCTTTCTTTCTTTCTTTCTTTCTTTCTTTCTTTCTTTCTTTCTTTCTTCCTTCCTTCCTTCCTTCCTTCCCTCCCTCCCTCCCTCCCTCTCTCTCTTTCTTTCTTTCTTTCTTTCTTTCTTTCTTTCTTTCTTTCTTCCTTCCTTCCTTCCTTCCTTCCTTCCTTCCTTCCTTCCTTCCTTCCTTCCTTCCTTTTTTTCTTCTTTCTTTCTTTCTTTCTTTCTTTCTTTCTTTCTTTCTTTCTTTCTTTCTTTCTTTCTTTCTTCCTTCCTCCCTCCCTCCCTCCCTCCCTCCCTCCCTCCCTCTTTCTTTCTTTCTTTCTTTCTTTCTTTCTTTCTTTCTTTCTTTCTTTCTTTCTTTCTGTTTCTTGAAACCCTCAGAAAGGAAGCAGCCCTATTCTTGGCGCCAAAGAAATTCAAATACTAAAGGCTGAAGAAGCGAACTCCAGCGAAAAACGTTCCAAAATTCCGGAAGGCGTTTCCCATCGATATTTTTTCCATCTATTTTTTACAAATATCAAGATTTACTTCTGTTCTCAAAAGAAGCGCAATAACGCATAGTAGTCTCATTGGACATTATTTAAAGACCTGCAGTAGTGTTATTTATGGAAGTCTTTATTGACTCACTTGAAGAATGACACGTTTTGTGTATATTATTGTGTGTAGTTAGTGTTTAAGTTTCTGTTTGCGCTTCACCATTGTCTTCACTGTTTCGTAATACACTTTGATATTTTTGCATATAGAGCCGAGTGCTGGTTCTTTCTTTGCAATACTTACTGTACAGCACAGGTGATTTTTTGTGTTTAGCCACCTGGAAGTTGGCAACCCTAACTCCATTGCATCTGATGAAATGTGCTCTGACTCACAAAAGCTTATGCTAGAATAAGTTGCGTTAGTATTCAAGGCGCTACTGAACGACTGTTTTATTTTGTGATTAAATGTGACCTTACTAGAGCTCAGGATCACCTGGTGGAGCTGATCGGCAATAAGTGCAGGAATGACCAAAGGAAGCGCTTCTTCAACGCTGCCTAGAATGCAATTAGCGCAGGGTATTCATTACCACCTGCGCTGGCTGACAGACTGTCTGATAAACCGTCTGGGGAACATTAGCATGTTAATGGCATTAGTTACCTTATGACAAGACCTCACATTCCTTGATGGCACAACTGGAAAACCCTTGACATCGAGAACAAAAACGGAACCTTTGAACAAAGGAAATAGCTTTATGCCAAATGTCAGGCTACAGTTTATATACAGAATCTCTAGGTAATTAAACCCCCCGTTCCTTTTTAAAATGAAAAATGGCTTCTATTGTATTATCAATCAGAAGCAGAGTCCTCTGATCATATATATTTGTTCCTGGTCTTGAGCACATAGCACAGGACAGGTTAGGGGTGCCAGCCTCCAGGTGGGACCTGGGGATCCCCCAGAATTACAGCTTGTCTCCAGACTACGGAGATCAGTTCCCCTGGAGAAAAACCCGGAAGTGACGTGATTGTGTCACGCGCATGCGATTGCCCCAGCCCTGCCCCCCAAAACCTCCCACCGATGGAGAGGGGGGCACCTGGCAACCCTAGGTGGAGCCTAAGGCATTGTATCCCTCTGGGGTCCCTGTCCACCCCAGGCTCCATCCCCAAATCTCCAGGAGTTTCCCAACCTGGATCTGGAAACCCTAGGACAGGTGCTTCCAAATCTGTCATCCCAGACCATTGCCCGAGTCCCCTGTCCCTAGGGTTGCCAGTTCTGGGTTGGGAAATACCTGGAGATTTTTGGGGCGGAGCCTGAGAAAAGCGGGGTTTGGGGAGGGGAGGGACTTCAATGCCATAGAGTCCAATTACGAAAGTGACCATTTTCTCCAGGTGAACTGATCTCTATTGGCTGGAGATCTGTTGTAATAGCAGGAGATCTCCAGCTAGTACCTGGAGGCTGGCAACCCTACCTGTCCCTAAATCTGGCTCAGTGCAGAAAATTACTTGCAGATACCAACTGCCAGGTAGTAGCAGGAGATCTGCTAATTCAACTGATCTCCAGCCGATAGAGATCAGATCACCTGGAGAAAAATGGCCGCTTTGGCCATTGAACTCCAAGGCATTGAAGTCCCTCCCCTCCCCAAACCCCGCCCTCCTCAGGCTCCACCCCAAAAATATCCCGCCGGTGGCGAAGAGGGACCTGGCAACCCTACTTGCACACTTGCTTAGTTAAATGTTGTGCTTTTAGACTCCTCCTTTTGCATGGAATGGAATGGATAAATCCTATTTACTGCTCTGACTTGGAGCAGTATGACATGATTCACTGCATGAGATGACTGTCCCTACCTGAATAAACTAGGTAGTTGTAGGAATTTTGGCAGCAAAGCTTGTCACGTATGGGTGGGGAAACCCACACATGCTGAACTTCTGAGTTCAGTGTAAGGGTGGCAACCAAAGTAGCGTTGCCAGCTCCGGGTTGGGGAATACCTGCAGATTTTGAGGACGGAGCCTGAGGAGGGCGGGGTTTGGAGAGGGGAGGGACTTCAATACCATAGAGTCCAATGGCCAAAGTGGGCATTTTCTCCAGGCGAACTGATCTCTAATGGCTGGAGATAGTTGTAATAGCGGAAGACCTCCAGCCACCACCTGGAAATTGGCAACCCTACAGCCAAAGCCTTGTTCTCCTTTGCATATTGCATGTCGTCTATTGGTACTATTGCTTTGAGGACAACTCCCAGAGGATTTCTAGAAAGGAGAGGCTCAGGTCTTGTGACCATGGGCGAAAACGCATGGTTGCTTTAGCCTCCTTTATTCCCTGTTTCAGCCAGGATTCAGACAGGATTGAACGCGTGCATTTCCCCGAAGGTGCGTTCGATCCTGGCTGAATCAGGGAATAAAGGAGGCTAAAGCGACCAGGCGTTTTCGCTCCATAACTGCAGGAGGAGCTGAGTTAGGGTTACCGAGGCCTAGTTGTGGCCTATTCAGTTAGCTAGCTGTTGTGTTCTTCATAAAAAGGGTTGCCACTTCCAGGCTGGAAAATTCCTGGAGATTTGGGGGGTGGAGCCTCAGGAGGGCAGGGTTTGGGAAGGGGAGGGACTTCCTTGGGGTATAATGCCATAGAGTCCACCATCTAAAGTGGTCATTTTCACCAGGTGAACTGATCTCTGTCGGCTGGAGATCAGTTGTAACAGCGGGTGATCTCCAGACTCCATAGGGTTGCCAGGTCCCTCTTCGCCAGCAGCGGGAGGTTTTTGGGGCAGAGCCTGAGGAGGGCGGGGTTTGGGGAGGGGAAGGACTTCAGTGCCATAGAGTCCAGTTGCCAAAGCGGCCAGTTTCTCCAGGTGAACTGATCTCTATTGGCTGGAGATCGGTTGTAATAGCAGGAGATCTCCTGCCACCACCTGGAGGTTGGCAACCCTAAGTAACCCAGCTGGGAAAGACACAGCTTTGCTGGAGATCCTGGAAAGGCATCTCTGGTTATAAAAGACAATATGGGGCTTGCTCAGGGTGGAACACCAAGTTTCATGGTAGAGATCTGTGAAAATTTCCCCCCTATTTATTTTTAAACAAAAATCAAAAGAACAGTTATAGGAGTATAGTTATAGGAGTATAGTATCCAAAGTAGAAGAAGGTGCATGAGACTGTGTGGTTGCCAACTCCAGCTTCAGACATTCCTGGAGATTTGGCAGCAGATTTTGGGGAGGGTGCTCAGCAGGGATATGCTATCTAGTGTTGCCAACCTCCAGGTACTAGCTGGAGATCTCCTGCTATTACAACTGATCTCCAGCCAATAGAGATCAGTTCCCCTGGAGAAAATGGCCGCTTTGCCCCTGGAGGTTGGCAACCCCACCCCAAAATCTGCACGTATTTCCCTACCCAGAGCTGGCAACCCTAATTACTGCTTGGGTAGAGATCTGGCCCCAGGTGCCAAGTAAAATGTGCAGGTGCATCTTGCTGGAATATGTTGCACAGGTTGCATAACCCTGAGGTGAGGGGCTGTAGCTCAGTGGTAGAGCATCTGCTTGGCATGCAGAAGGTCCCAAGTTCAATCCCTGGCATCTCCAGTTAAAGGGACTAGGCAAGCAGGTGATGTGAAAGACCTCCGCCTGAGAACCCGGAGAGCCGCTGCCAGTCTGAGTAGACAATACTGACTTTGATGTATCAAGGGTCTGATTCAGTATAAGGCAGCTTCATGTGTTCATGTGTACCCAGCACCCCAGCCTCCATCCAGGTTACATACTATGATCTCCAGACCTGGGATTTGGGTCACACAAGCGTCGCAGCATGCTCCGTTACCAAAGCTGGAGCAGGAGAGACAAGTGCCGTGCAAATGAAGGTTGCTTGCAGCAGGCACAGAAGATCTGCTAGACGTGGCCAAGGAGGATTGGCGGCTGGGAAATCTCCCGGTGGGCTGCTGCCGTAGAAAGCCACTGCCTGTGAGAAGCAAGCGGAGCCAAGCCCCAGCCACCTGGGAGCCACTTGGCTCGGATCAGTCGGCAGTAGTGATGATCAGCGCCAGCCTCCACCCACACGGCTGCCAGTTTGCAGGAGGAGGCAGTGGGTAAGCCAGTGCCCATTGTCGGTGTTGCTGGCCTTGTGGCACCAGCTTGCAGGATAGCAAGAAGAAGAAGAAGAAGAGCTGGTTTTTATATGCTGACTTTCTCTGCCACTTAAGGGAGAATCACATCGGTTTACAATCACCTTCCCTTCCCCTCCCCACAACAGACACCCTGTGAGACAGGTGGGGCTGAGAGAGCTGTGACTAGCACAAGGTCACCCAGCTGGCCTTAAGTGTAGGAGTGGGGAAACCAACCCGGTTCACCAGATTAGTGTCCGCCGCTCATGTGGAAGAGTGGGGGAATCAAACCCAGTTCTCCAGATCAGACTCCACCGCTCCAAACCACTGTTCTTAACCACTACACCATGCTGCCACTCAACTGGGATTTAGGGTTGCCAGCCTCCAGGTACTAGCAAGAGAATGACCCGCAAATAGGCTCAATAATATACACTCAATATATATACAAAAAAATTATCTAAGAAACTATGTAACCACTATATAACAACTATGTGTAAAAAAAACCAACACCTATCACTCAAAAGTTAAAATATACAAACAAATAACCCAAAAAATCAAAACTGAAAAGTCCATTTGAAGTATAAATGGCACTTGGTCCAATATCTTAGATTTGAACACTTTTCAATAGCCAGTTCGAGGGCTGAAGGCAGACCATGTCTTCTTATCCAGAAAAATTTCTTGGTTGTCTCAGAAAGAGCCAGGAAAATATGCAGATATGCAGGGTCTCAGAAAGAGCCAGGAAAATATGCTGGTCATTCTCTTGCTATTTCCTATACAGCATAGGTCTTTTTTGTTGTTGCCAGACAAACCTCCAGGTACTAGCTGGAGATCTTCTGCTATTACAACTGATCTCCAGCCAATAGAGATCAGTTCCCCTGGAGAAAATGGCCCCTTTGACAATTGGACTCTATGGCATTGAAGTCCCTGCCCTCTCCAAACCCCACCCTCCTCATGTTGCACCCGCAAAATCTCCAGGTATTTCCCAACCTGGAGCTGGCAATCCTACTGGGATTGCTCCAGGGCCTCTTTAGGTTCCCAGGCTACCCCTGGAAGTCCCTCTCGGTGTATTCACCCATTTCCCTCACTGCCACCCCCTGACGTCTTTGGGTCTTTGTGTTGAATCTACCATTTCTGACCCTCTACGGTCACCTTGCTCTCCCCCTGTGTTTCCCCACGTTTGGCCCGCGTTTTCAGAGACCTCTCTTATCTCGAATTTGAAATAGCAGGGAAATGCAGGGGGAGAGCAAGGCAACCTCAAAGGGTCAGAAACAGCATGCAACGCAAAGACCCATAACTCATCAGAGGGGTGAAGGCGAGTGAAACAGCCATGGACAAAAGACCTAACACTTAGTCAGTGGTCCTTGGTGTGAGACTAGGGTTGTAACAAAGACTGTGCGAGTGTTCCTTTTGTCCCCCTTAGTGAAATGTCAGCAGGAGATGCCGTCTTCCCACTGACTCACAGTCTTGCATTTCAAGTCCTGGCATTTCAAGTCAAGGGCAGTGACTAAACCAGGAAAGGTTGCAACACCATATAATAAAACAATTAGGAAAATAATAATGTTTAGCATTTCTACAGTGCACTTCAAGTGTTGCATATTTGAGTGGTGCATGGTGAATAGGAACCAAACCTAACATTAAGGAAATGATTGACAACAGTCAGGCTCAAGGGTCTCATTAAACAGATGCTGGGTGTTGTATACAGATATCGTAAATATTCCTATAGAAGTGGGAAAACTGTGAGACTCGACAGACAGGGAAATCCTATCTCCCTCCTCCTGGCCTCCAAATTCTCCACCAACCTCCAGATGGTATGGGAAAACACACTAATAATGCTTTCATGAATGACACTGTGACATTTATATCACATAGTCATAACACAAGCATACATGATTGATGATGATCCGATATATATGGCAAAATAACACACAACAAGAAGCACTTCTTCCTAAAGGGTACTCTTCTAGCAAATTAAAGGTCCACTTCTCAGCAACTTCACAGCAACTCACAAGCTCCTGATGGCTCTTCACATGAGCGTGATTCTGGCTCCACAGAATAAATTGTTAAGTGAAGCACATACGGTCATCTAGATATTCTTCCATTTTGGGGGGGAAAACCTTCTTCAGTGTGCCAATAACAAGCTTGTCAAAACAAAGTAAAATACATATCAATACAGAATCAAAAATATAACCTTTACAATACATAATACATAATAACATGATAATAATAATATTCATCTAATAATAATCTTCATGCTAAATTGCACTGCATATTTCATGTAGCATTGATGTGAGAAGGCGCAATAGATTGTCCATTAAACACACATGTCTCTTACCCTTGTATATATCATTTGCAGGTGTGTGATAGCGTATAATGAAACAAACTAATATTACCAAGACTTCCAAACATTCCCCTGCCTCTCACAAATAACAAAAAAGGTCAATTTCAGAGTGTAGACCATTAGGGCTGATTGCACTTAACAAATGAATTAAGTACATCTCCGTCTGGAGGAGTATACGCTCAACTTCTAATTGTTGATACGGTTTGATGACCAGATGCCACAACACAAAAAATCTTGTGTCCCAGTCAGTATGTTTATGCAATAAGAAATGCTCCACCAATGGAACTGCTTTATTCTGAGACCTAATCCGGGAGCGATGTTCAATGTTTTGATCGACCTACGAGTGGAACCTACATACATTTTATTACAGAGACACAATACACAATACCCTCTGTGTGTGTGTGTGTGAAGTGCCGTCAAGTCGCAGCCGACTTATGGCGACCCCATTTGGGGTTTTCATGGTGTATCAGTGGCCCAAAAGATCTCCCGGTAATAATTGGCATCCAGACTGCCAGGGAAGCTGGGGGAAGGAATGTCTACCTAGATACAGGCTTGCTCTCTGTGTGCTTTAAGTAAGTGGGTTAAGAGTCATGGAGTGTCAGAGCGAACGATAAACAATGATAGGAGAAACTGGATAGAACTGAACTGTACTGCGCCGCCTCTTTGTCTGTAATACGATCAGATATGTACAGAATGTTGATATGCTGTCATAACTTGAATTTGGATAAATGTCTCTCCCTCAATACAATCGGGGCTCAGAGATTTCTGCCCATTAGGGCCTCTGAGTCGCAGCTGCCAGAATAAACTGTTTTCTTGAAATAACGATTCGGGTCTCTTCCCCCCCCCCCGAACCCCTGGTTACCACATCAGTGGCAAGAGACTAACAGAGGTGGTTTGCCAGTGCCTTCCTCTGCACAGCAACCCTGGTATTCCTTGGTGGTCTCCCATCCAAATACTAACCAGGGCTGACCCTGCTTAGCTTCTGAGAACTGATGAGATCAGGCTAGCCTTGGCCATCCAGGTCAGGGCCACAATACTCTATCCATTTAGAATTGCAATTTGTAAATTGTTTCAATTGAAACTTAAATTCCGATTCAGTTTTCTGAAATTCTTTAACTTGTACGGTGAAGGGGCACACTACACAGCCATCACCTTTAAAATGAACCGCTGATAACGATCCAGCCTCCTTAAGTGTAAGATCAGTTCTAGCCAGAGAATCTCTTAGCGATGGAGTCCTACGGAATCCAATAGTTGGGGGTGTTTCACATACAGGAATGCTTGCTATTATGTGCCAGTGTCGTCTAATCAATCGTTGGATCTGTGTAGACCATTTGCCAGTGACACACCTTCATAAATTAAAGATACCACTGATTTCATCAATTATATAGAGCTCATCCAGGTATCTTCAGACTGTGCCATTGCCACGATTGATGTCACGGCATTGTATACCAATGTCCCGTAGTCAGAGATGCACGAGATTATAGAAAGTGTTTTAGGTGCAACACAAAAACCTGCAAAAAGGGCGGGGGTTTTTACCTATCCAGGGCATTCTCCAGGGAGGTGGAAAACTATAACATTATAAATTAATCAAAGGTGTGTGTGTGTGGGGGGGGTGTTCAAAAATATTTTGGTGCGACTGAATTTTTCCCCCCTAGGAGTACAAGCTGTTGAAAGCAATTGGAAGTCAGTCAAAGGAATGGAGGAGGAGTGAAATAGACCAGCCTGCTGAAATGCCTTGTGTGTTAAGCACTGTCAAGTTGCTTCTGACTCATGGTGACCCTATGAATGAATTATCTCCAAAATGTCCAGTCGTTAACAGCCTTGCTCAGGTCTTGCAAACTGAGGGCCATAACTTACTTCATTGAGTCAATCGATCTTATGTTGGGTCTTCCTCCTTTCCTGCTGCCTTCAACTCTTCCTAGCATTATTGTCTTTTCCAGTGACTCTTGTCTTCTCATAACGCGACCAACATATGATAGCCTCAGTTTGAGGTTAGACTGAGAGAGAATGACTGGTTCGAGGTCACCCAGCAAATCTACATTATCACTGTGTTTTTAGACTGCACAATCCAGCACCTCATTTTTCTGTCCGGTACAGGTTATTGCGCAAGTTTACTCGGCCACTCAAACGTCTCTATGGCATCAGGATTGCAGTGGAAGGCTCGGAGAACTTGAATATGAAGGGGCCGTACGTGATCGTGTGCAACCACCAGACCTACCTTGACCTCTTTGGTATGTAGCTAGCATGGCTAATCTGTAATTTTGCACTGAAACTCATTTGAAAATGTGGATTGTGTTGATAGCATTCATTTCATGACTGACCTCCAGTTGCTGATGCTCTTCTGCTTGTTCCTGAGCCACTTTCTGCTGATGTGGAATGCGTGTAGTATCAATGCTGCCTGTTTGTGTCCCAATAATACACTTTTTGTTTACCACAAAATTGGTGTTTTCTATTTGCACATTTATTTTTCCCCCTACCTCTCAAATGGACAAAAGTAAGATACATGTACTAAGGTACCATACAGTGCAGGTGGTTTGCAACTCTTTCTCCCATCTAGCACTGTGTATATACTCATAGCTTTTCTGGTATTTGTATTTTACATTTCAAAAATATGCCAAATTGTACACTTTTATATGCTAAGTTATAAACAATGCATTTCATGTTGTTAAAGCCGTAAAATAAGTTTCGTTTCAACGAGTAAGGCTGCAGTCCTATGCACGCTTACCTGTGAGACAGCCTTATTGAACAAAGTGGGATTTACTCCTACTAACATGCTTAAAAAGGTAAAGGTAGTCCCCTGTGCAAGTACTGGGTCATTCCTGACCCATGGGGTGATGTCACATCCCGACGTTTCCTAGGCAGACTATGTTTACAGGGTGGTTTGCCATTGTCTTCCTCAGTCATCTTCCCTTTACCCCCAGCAAGCTGGGTCCTCATTTTACCGACCTCAGAAGGATGGAAGGCTGAGTCAACCTTGAGCCACCTACCTGAAACTGACTAAAATCCCCGCCCCCTCCCCGTTCAGAAAGTCGAGTGTCTATGTACCAAAGCACATGGGCAAACCAAAAAAAAACAGGTCCCAAATTATTAAAGGAAAAAAACCAATTCTCGGATTTAGAGTATTTATACACAAATTTCCGAATTTTCAGAAAGAATAAATTTAAAAACAGAGTGTGATTCACTTACTGCTATCAGCCAAGATGAATAAAAGGTGAAAATCATGTGAGCAGACAGGAACCTTAGCAACAAGAGGTGTTACAAAACGAGCCCTTTGAGTGGAATGGAATATAAACCACAACTAAAGAAGAAACAAGGGAGGGGCTGTGGCTCGATGGTAGAGCATCTGCTTGGCATGCAGAAGGCCCCAGGTTCAATCCCTGGCATCTCCAGTTAAAGGGACTAGGCAGATAGGTGATGTGAAAGACCTCTGCCTGAGACCCTGGAGAGCCACTGCCAGTCTGAGTAGACAAAACTGACTTTGATGGACCAAGGGTCTGATTCAGTATAAGGCAGCTTCATGTGTTCAAGTTAATGATTCAACATATGCTCTTCTGCATGGGCGGGATATCTGAGCAAGAGGGGGCCCAGCACAACACCCATGGTTTCTGTCAAAGGAAGTGCATATCCCATCCAATTAATTTTTTTCCTTATACAAATACTAGTTCTTTTTCACAGCTTCAGAATGTTTAGAAATTTTATAACTTGCAAGCAGGAGATTTAGGAAGAATTTCTGTACCTGGGGTACTAAGATAAGAAGAAGAGTTGGTTTTATATGCCAACTTTCTCTACCACTTAAGGAAGAATCAGACCTTCCCTCCCCCTCCCCACAACAGACACCCTGTGAGGCAGGTGGGGCTGAGAGAGCTCTAAGAGAGCTGTGACTAGTCCAAGGTCACCCAGCTGGCCTTATGTGGAGGAGTGGGGAAACCAACCCGGTTCACCAGATCAGCATCTGTCACTCATGCGGAGGAGTGGGGAATCAAACCCAGTTCTCCAGATTAGAGTCCACCCCTCCAAACCACTGCCTGTAACCACTACACCACGCTGTGCCCTGTTGGCCAAGGAGCTTGTAAATTACAATGTGTGCCTTCCTTCCTTCCTTCCTTCCCCAGGGATGATGGAGATACTCCCAGATCGCTGTGTGCCTGTTGCCAAAAAAGAGCTGAGGCAGATGGGCCCGCTGGGCTATGCCTGCTGGTTTAGTGGCATGATTTTCATCGACCGCAGGAAGAAGGATGAGGCCAGAGAGATCTTAAGGCAGGCTGCACAGACCATGCTGCGCGAGAATGTGAGCACCAGGGAGCGGGGGCTGAGGAGCCCGGGGGGCTCTGAGAAGAAAACAAGGGGGGGGGAGTAGGGTAGGGTTGCCAGGTCCCTCTTCGCCATCTGCAGGAGGTTTTGGGGGTGGAGCCTGTGGAGGGTGGGGTATGGGGAGGGGAGGGACTTCAGTGCCATAAAGTCCAATTGCCAAAGGACCACTTTCTCTAGGGGAACTGATCTCTATCGGCTGGAGATCAGTTGTAATAGCAGGACATCTCCAGCTAGTACCTGGAGGTTGGCAACCCTAGAGTAGGGTTGCCAGCCATCCGTTGGCAACCCCAGGAGATTTCTGATCTCTACACTCTGGAGATGAGTTGTAATTCCAGGGGATCCCCAGGTCCCACCTGGAGGCTGGCTAAGGTTGCCAAGTCCCTCTTTGTCACCGGTGGGAGGTTTTTGGGGGCAGAGCCTGAGGAGGGTGGGGTTTGGAGAGGGGAGGGACTTCAATGCCATAGAGTCCAATTGCCAAAGAAGCCATTTTCTCCAGGTGAACCGATCTCTGTCGGCAGGAGATCAACTGTAATAGCAGGAGATTTCCGACAAGTATCTGGAGGTTGGCAACCCTAAGGCGAGCATCTCTAACATGTGTACATTGCTGACATAAACACACATTTCCCCAACAGTGCAAGGAGATGCTTCCTGGTGCTGATTCAGGTCAGAAAAATGGGGCGGGGGGAGGCTTAAGCCAGGGGCGTCGAACTCAATTGTTATGAGGGCCGGATAGGACACAAGTGTTACTTGGTGGGGTGTGGGCCATGCCTCGCCAGCCCAGATCGAGAGTGGGTGGGGGTGGCTGCCTTTTGGGCCGGATAAAAGTGACGTGGAAGCAGGCAGATTAGCAGTTATCCAGGACACACAACCAGAACTCCTTGCTTTATAAAAAACAGTGTTGTGTGATTTACAGTGCACAGATAAAAAACAAACCGTCACGTACACTTCTCTCCACCAAACTTCCCAACAAAGAGTTACAGTTACATAGGCTTATATACAGAACTCCACCTGAAACCAATAAGTCCACCTGTAGACCTGGCCACAGTATTACATCATCCTTACTGCTTTAAACCGGTGGTTAGTTGCAGTTCACCCTAGAACCTGCAAGGCTATTGCTGCCTCTTGCATCAGCTTAGATGCCTCTGATCTGACAGCTACCTGTCAGCTGTCTCTGTCAGATTATTATGGGCAACTTGTTACTCTGACAAAGAGCTCTCAAGTGGCCGGATCCAGCCCTTGGCCCTTATGTTTGACACCCCTGGCTTAAGCCCTCTCTGCCTGTCCACCTCAGTTCCATGTGGCCCTGGGGAATTAAGTGGCAACACAGAAGTCTCACTGCATATCTGGTTCGACAGGATACCTGGTTCGACAGGTAAAGAGTGTAACATTCCGTTAGCTGCTCTACTGTATAGGTTCCCTAAGCAGTACATTTCAACCTCGTTTTTTCTCCCCACACCTCCATCCAGATGAGGATCTGGGTTTATCCAGAAGGTACCAGGAACAAGGGGAAAACGCTGTTGCCCTTCAAGCGGGGGGCATTTCATCTTGCGGTGCAGGCCCAGGTAAACCCCCCCTGAATTATTAATCTGGTTGTGTTTAAGGGACTGTGTTGAGCACTAAGGTTGCCATTTTTGGATTGGGAAATACTTGGAGATTTTTGGGGGTGGAGACAGAGGAGGGATGGGCAGGACTTCAATGGGTATAATGCCATAGAGTCCACCTTCCAAAATGCCCATTTTCTCCAGGTGCACTGATCTCTGTCACCTGGAGATCAGTTGCAATCCCAGGAGTTCTCCAGCCATCACCTGGAGGTTGGCAACCCTATTGAGCAGAGATGGGGATGATCACTGGATCATTCATGGATCGGTGTTATATCACTGAATATGTCAGTGACCTGTTTCCCTTAGTAGCTGGTTGAATCTATTGTATCTACTAGTTTTGCTTACTGCTTTTGTTAGTGAATAAAATATGCTTAGCTTAGCTACAAACCTGGCCTTATCTCTGAATCTTCTTGAGTTAGTTATAAGATTAGTGCCACGATTTTGCTTATAACCCCAGAGTTTTGTCAACAATTATGCACTAGCAGTGAAAGAGAAAGGGGTTTTTGAATTTTCAAACATTTGGCACAATTTACAAAAAATGATTGGCTTGTTTATGGAATGGCTGTGCTCGTTTTTGCTTACTTCTATACACCCATATTCATTTTTGACTGGTTGCTTTCAGCCTTATTAAGGATGGTAGCCTTTGCTAATCTCATGTTGGTTGCTGGGCATGAAAATAGGGATGAGATGAGGAAAGAGATTAGTGTAATGGATGGCGATGTCGACATTGATTTAATGGAGGTTTCCTAAAGCCAGGGAAAGGAGCGATGTACCTTTATGCAACTTCTAAGGAGATCATTTTCATTTAGAAGGATGCTGGTACCCCAAATATATCGCCCCTTTCCTCTCTGCTTTGGGCCTCCTCTGTTCATGCTGGTAATGCCCGTGTGGTACAGTGGTTAGATGTCAAACCATGATATGGGAGATCCAAGTGTAAATCCTCTGCCATGCACCCAATGGGGACCCAAGGTAGCTTGCATCATTCTCCTCTCCTCCATTTTATCCTCACAACAACCCTGTGAGGTAAGTCAGGCCAAGAGAGTATGATTGGTCCAGGGTCACCCAGCAAGCTTCCATAGCACGAGTGGGGATTCGAACCCGGGTCTCCCAGATGTTGGTCTGACATGCTTAACCACTACACCACGCTGGCTTTTTGCTACCACAGGGTTTCCTAAATCAGTGGGAAGTAATCCCAAGTCACTTACCTCCAAACTCTCTTTCCACACAGGTCCCCATCGTTCCCGTTGTGATCTCTTCTTATCAGGACTTCTACTGCTCCAAGAAGAAGAAGTTCACTGCAGGTGAGTGACCAGTAGGGTTGCCAACTGCCAGGTAGTAGCAGGAGATCTCCTGCTAATTCAACTGATCTCCAGCCGATAGAGATCAGCTCCCCTGGAGAAAATGTCCACCTTGGCAATTGGACTCTATGGCATTGAAGTCCCTCCCCTCCCCAAACCCCGCCCTCCTCAGGCTCCGCCCCAGAAACCTCCCCCCGGTGGCGAAGAGGGACCTGGTAACCCTAGTGACCAGGGGAATCGGCAATTCGGCATATCAAGTGGTGCCTCCCACATGCCAAATCCTAGCTGGGAATCAGATTAAGGTGTGATCTTGTTTTAGAACTGGATCCCTCCCGTCTCACTTTCTTTTTTTAATAAGTTTTTTTTTAAGTTAAAGTTACAAATTACAAAGAAAGGACATAACATCAACATAACACATAACATACACTATAACATTTAACATATTACCAAATGTGCCTTGCTTTAATCTTAACTAATCATCTGTTATCGTTTTTATTTCTACCATCTATTCCTTATTGTCTCCAAGTTGTCTACCTATGGTTAACCATTAAAATTATTTTTTTACCTGCCTAGAAGTATAAAAAGAACTTTTAGTTGTACTATAGGTAGAAAGGTAAAGGTCCCCTGTGCAAGCACCATGTCATTCCTGACCCATGGGGTGACGTCACATCCCGACGTTTCCTAGGCAGACTTTGTTTATGGGTTGGTTTGCCATTGCCTTCCCCAGCCATCTTCCCTTTATCCCCAGCAAGCTGGGTACTCATTTTCCCGACCTCGGAAGGATGGAAGGCTGAGTCAGCCTTGAGCCGGCTACCTGAAACCAACTTCCGTTGGGATCGAATTCAGATCGTGAGCAGAGCTTGGACTGCAGGACTGCAGCTTACCACTCTGCGTCACGAGGCTCTTTGTTGTACTATACCTACATTTATGATATTTCTAAATTAGCTATCAATATTATTTCTCCAAAATATTCACCTATGTATTTTTAACCTATAATTTTAGTTATCTAAAATGAACTATTTGTATTTATCCTGTCTATTCTCTTAACATACAATATATAATTTACTTAAACCATTGCCATTCTTATTTTTGTTATCGCCGTTCAAAAACAGTAATCAAAGAGAGAACAATGTAAGCCAGTTCTATAAATTACATATTTACATAGTCCCTCCCATCTCACTTTCAACATGTCCTTTATAAAAACTACCCTATATAAAAACTGTCCTATTGCAATAGCTCTCCAGCCCTAATTACATATATGTATGTACCCGTGCGGAGGTGGCATCTGGTCAGGGCTAGAGTACATATGTTGCCAGGCCGGTGCTGGGTAGCTGACAACTACTGTTAGGGAGATCGCCAACTCTTTCCTCTCAGCCAGGCTTCTGTAGCCAACCCTGACAAGGGGAAAACAGATGTTTGTCCACGTTGGCCAAAAGGCTTCCCTTACCATGCTCCTATCCATCAGTCACTTGTTAAAAACACAGGAGCCCTGCTTGGAAAATAAATAAGAAACAGCTGAGGAGATATCTCACTCCTGAGGCTCTAAATCAGGGGTCCCCAGCCTTAAATTCAGCTGCTGGTATCTCCAGCCACAAGAACTGGGACGGGGTTTTGGCTCAGTGGTAGAGCATCTGCTTGGCATGCAGAAGGTCCCAGGTTCAATCCCCGGCATCGCCAGTTAAAGGGACCAGGTAAGGAGGTGATGTGAAAGACCTCCGCCTGAGACCCTGGAGAGCAGCTGCCGGTCTGGTAGACAATACTGACTTTGGTGGATCAAGGGTCTGATTCAGTAGAAGGCAACTTCATGTGTTTATTAGGGCAGGGGCTGTGGCTCAGTGGTAGAGCATCTGCTTGACATGCAGAAAGCCCCGGGTTCAATCCCCGGCATCTCCAGTTAAAGGGACTAGGCAAGTAGGTGATGTGAAAGACCTCTGCCTGAGACCCTGGAGAGCCGCTGCCGGTCTGAGTAGACAATACTGACTTTGATGGACCAAAGGTCTGAATCAGTATAAAGCAGCTTCATGTGTTCATCTGCTTGGCATGCAGAAAGTCTCAGGTTCAATCTCCGGCATCTCCAGTTAAAAGGACTAGGCAAGTAGGTGATGTGAAAGACCTCTGCCTGAGACCCTGGAGAGCCGCTGCCGGTCTGAGTAGACAATACTGACTTTGATGGACCAAGGGTCTGATTCAGTAGAAGGCAACTTCATGTGTTTATTAGGGCAGGGGCTGTGGCTCAGTGGTAGAGCATCTGCTTGGCATGCAGAAAGCCCCAGGTTCAATCCCCGGCATCTCCAGTTAAAGGGACTAGGCAAGCAGGTGATGTGAAAGACCTCTGCCTGAGACCCTGGAGAGCTGCTGCTGGTCTGAGTAGACAATACTGACTTGGGGAGGGGCTGTGGCTCAGTGGTAGAGCATCTGCTTGGCATGCAGAAGGTCCCAGGTTCAATCCCCGGCATCTCCAGTTAAAGGGACCAGGCAAGTAGGTGCTGTGAATAGACCTCTGCCTGAGACCCTGGAGAGCCGTTGCTGGTCTGAGTAGACAATACTGACTTTGATGGACCAAGGGTCTGATTCAGTAGAAGGCAGCTTCATGGGTTCATGTGTGAATTCAGGTAATTGCACTAGAAAAGAGATCACAAGGAGGGGGCCCTTTCAATGGCCCCCACCCAACAGAGACTTAGAAATGACTGCATCACATGAACCTGTGGGTGGTGAATTCCAGCTTCAAATATACCTTCCTTCTAGCTATTAGAAAGCCAACACAGCAAAAAAATAAAGGGGGGGAATAGAAAAATATTTGCAGGACAGGGGGCATGTTTTGTTTCTAACCTGCATTCTTTCTGAAGAAATACAATCAAGCTCATTCTACCATCTCAGGTCTCTGCCACCTCATTCTTCTCTGTGTGAACTAGGGTTGCCATTCTCCAGGTACTACTAATGTTCATAGAGTCTCTCTCAATTGTAGGAGAAGTGGTATCCAAAGGATTTTCAACGTTTTCACCTTGTGAACTCGAAACGATCGTCTCCTCATTGGGAACCTCGTTGAAAATCCTTTGGATACCACTTCTCCTACAATTGAGAGAGGCTCTATGAACATTAGCTGTGTCATTTTGACACTTTTTCCACCTTGTGCAGTCACGTTGTTTGTCTTAGCTTGCGTGTTTCAGCTTTGTAGTGTATATAGTGTGTATAGCTGTATGGTTATGTCATTTTGGTAGCTTATAAGGTTTTTTGCACTTTGTATACACTTCGCTCCTGTACTGAGTTCCTCATCCTCCCGATATTAGTACAGTGGTGTCTATTTCTCCCCCATTCTCCAGGTACTAGCTGGAGTGTCTGGCATCGGCCTGGTATCCAGCGGTGGTGCCAGGTGGTGCTTCAAGGTCGAACTGTGGTTCAGCTCTGGTTTTGTTTTGTCTTGCTTTCCCTGGGAACAAGGGCTGTCTGGGAGTTGCCGTCGCAACCAGTAGTCCTCCAGAAAGTTCGCTTTCACCTTTATATCTCCTGTGCCCTTAATCTTTCCCCCATTAGTATCCTTGCCAATTTCCAAGTCGGTTGCTGTATATTTTCCAATAAATCACCTTTCTATGGAAGGCCTGCCTAGAAGTCGTTTTGTGGGATTTATCTGGTGAGCCCAGAGCTGACATGGAGATCTCCTGCTATTATAACTGTGTTCCAGCCGATAGAGATTGGTTCACCTGGAGAAAATGGCTGCTTTGGCAATTGGACTCTATGGCATTGAAGTCTCCAAACCCTCTCCAAACCCTGCCCTCCTCAGGCTCTGCACCAAAAACCTCGTCCTGGTGGTGAAGAGGGACCTGGCAACCCTAGTGTGAACCAGGCCTTACCCCAGTGACCCCCCCCCCAACGATGTACCTGTGGGCACCATGGAGCTGGTTTCTTCCCCAGAGCATCTCTTCTCCATAGTAACATGCTTAACCCTGGCTTCCCTGTGCTTGACTGCAGTACGAGTTACTTCAGAAGAGATAGGGTTGCCATCGCTCAAATGGGGGCCTGGGGATCTCCCGCTATTACAACTGATCTCCGGCCATCAGTTCCACTGGAGAAAATGGCTGCTTTGGAGGGTAGACACCAAGGTATTATCCCCCACTAGGGTTGCTAGGTCCCCCACCCCGGCCACAGGTGGAGGATGGGGGGTAGGGTTGCCAGATCCAGATTGGGAAACTCCTGGAGATTTGGGGAGGGAGCCTGGAGAGGACAGGGACCTCCATGTGGTACTGTGCCACAGAGTCCACCCTCCAAAGCAACCATCTTCTCCAGGGGAACCGATCTCTGTAGTCTGGAGGTGAGCTGTAATTCCGAGGGATCCCCAGGTCCCACCTGGAGGCTGGCATCCCTATCCCTCACTGAGGTGCATCCCCCTCCCCAGGCTTCACCCCTAAATCTCCAAGAATTTTCCAAACCAGAGTTGGCCACCCTACACAATGATTCATCTTTCCCCTGCTCCCTCCAGTGAAAGCCAGTGTGGTGTAGTGGTTAGAGTGTTGGACTAGGATCTGGAAGTCCGAGGTAACCAAAATATATATGCTGTGGTTTGAAATTATCATGGGCAACACCTGGAACAGGAAATACTTGAACCTGACTAGGATAGCTCCTGCCTGTGGGCAGCACGTCTATTGTGGTTAGGGTTGCCACATCCCTCCTGGCCACTAGCAGAGGGTAGAGGGTAGGGTTGCCAGCTCCTGGTTGGGAAACTCCTGGAGATTTGGGGATGGAGCCCGAGAAGACAAAGACCTCAGTGGGGAACAATGCCATAGCGTCCACCCTCCAAAGCATCCATCTTCTCCAGGGGAACTGATCTCTGTAGTCTGAAGAAGAGCTGTAATTTGGGGGGATCCCCAGGTCCCACCTGGAGGCTGGCAGCCCTAATTGTGGTACACTCAAATAGTCCATTACATTAAAACTTTATTACGGTCCACAACCAGCACAAAAACAGGTACAGAGAATAAACAAAAGGAATAAGATCAGTGTACAACCAAACTCATGTAGCAACTGCCAACAAACATGGTCTATACCAGACACAAACTGCAGGATAAACATAACCTATAAACCTATAAACAAATTTACAATTTGAAATTCGCCTTGACAAATACTAAAAACTGTAATTCCTACCCAGAAACTTTAAAACTCTTATCACTCTTTATGTCAAAAGGCCCTTTTTACTTTTTCTAAAATTACAAACTTGGGTACAAAATCGAGCAACCAGCCGACTTGTTTGATTATTCTTGTCTGAGAGAAAATATTCAAGTCTTAATTTTATTAGATCTCCCAGGGAACCTTTCCAGCAATGGCCCAATAGTTTCGCTATGGATGTTATTATACAGAGCACAATCAAAAAACATGTGCTCAATCGATTCAGTCTGTCTAAGTGGGCTACTCAAACAGTTCAAAGAGCTGCACTTGTGTGTACCAGTAACTGCGCCCTCTCTTTCTTTGTCTTCAACAGGGAATCTTAAAATCCGGATTTTGCCCAAGGTAGAAACGCAAGACCTCGGTCCAGAGGACATCCCAGCGCTTATGGACAACGTTCGTGAAAGGATGCAGGATACTTATAATGAAATCTGTGGGGAAATGAGTGGGGGGAAAGATGCCAGAAAGTGAGTGCCCCTCTTGCCCTCTTCCAGAGATGAACATAAGAACATAAGAAAAGCCATGCTGGGTCAGACCAAGGCCCATCGAATCCAGCAGTCTGTTCACACAGTGGCCAACCAAGTGCCTCTAGGATGCCCCCAAACAAGACCACTGCAGCAGCATTATGATGCCTGGAGGAGGGGGTAGAGACTTTGGAAAGACTGGGCAGGCCAGGTTTGGCCAAGATAATTGGGTGCATCTGGGACTGCGTTCCTTGCAAGGTCCCCCATATGCATGGGCTACTCCATCATATTTCTACAATCCAATCTTTTTGCTACCACATATTTTACTTATGCCTCAGAGGGTAAATTGATCCACAAAAGGGATGAGGAAGAAAAATGTCTTTGGATCCTGAGGCAAAGCAACCTTCAAATCTGTTTTAATGGCTCTGTAATCCTAAACAGTATGAGAACAACAAGAGATCTAGTTAGTACATTTTTAATCCTTCCGGGAGCGGAGACCAGCATACATGGCTCTTCTTTCCTGTATTATCCTCAAAAACCACCCTGCGAGGTAGGTTAATCTAAGAGTGGAAGACCACCCAGAGAACTTCATAGTCATGCTAGAGTCTGAAAAGGGACCTTTCCTCTAAGTCAGAGGACTGTTGATATGTGAATGTGTAAGTTTTGGAGGCCCACAGCCCTCTATTCTGCTGTGGAAAGTCTCCGTGCAACCCTAAAGCTTGCAAATAATCATACACCAACAGAAGCGTGCCTGGATAGAAAATTTCACCTGTTGCATTCCAGGAACATCTTACTTGCTGAGAGCTGCAGAACTGTGATAAAAGAAGCCAGGGAGTCCCCTATAGAAGGGCAAGACCAAGCTGGGGCTCTTTGAAAGAATAGGAGGCGGCTGCCCCACATCCGGGTTGTTTTTAAAAGGCTACTGGTTTATTGATGTTGGGGTCAGATCAGTGTGATTTTTTATTAAGAGGTTTTATTTATTTGTTTTGTTTCAAGCACCTTTGGAGGCCTTTTGTAAGCCGAATATGATTTATAAATAATAATAAAGGTTTATTTGAGCATGCACAGAGTGTCTGTCCTCTATGGCTGTACAAGCAAAGCGAGTTGCTGGACATCAAGGACTAAAAGGCTCCTTCCTTAGGAAATGTGATTTCTGACCTGAGTCCCAGCAAATCTTTCTTTTAAAACAGCTGAGTCCTGAGCCAGCGTGGTGTGGTGGTTAAGAGCAGTGGTTTGGAGCGGTGGACGCTAATCTGGAGAACCGGGTTTGATTCCCCACACTTCCACATGAGCAGCGGATGCCAATCATTGAACTGGGTTGGTGTCCCTACTCCGTTGGGTGACCTTGGGCTAGTCACAGCTCTCTTAGAGCTCTCTCAGCCCCAGCCTACCTTACAGGGTGTGGGGAGGAGAAGGGAAGCTGATTGTAAACTGGTTTGATTCTTCCTTAAGTGGTAGAGAAAGTTGGCATATAAAAACCAATTCCTCCTCCTCCTATCAAAACAAAGAAGGTCAGGCTAAAGCAGCCCCCGAGCTTCCTCCCACTCACACAATGATCAGGGCATGGCTAACACCAGTCCCATTTTAAATGTAGAGGCCTGCTCCTGGAGGAGTGGAAAAGGTTACTACTACAAAACTACGCAGCCTGCTAGATTACGTCTGTCCACAGGCAGGATAGTCTTCAAGCCAAGCCTTCTAAAGCATGTGTAATCTCTCACAAAGTCTTCAGAAAACCTAGAACTCAAAGGAATTTTGCACATCTTCAGTGCAGGTAAATGGGAGAAATGTCTAAACCACTGCTCTCACCTTGCTGCAAATAAATCAGACGGAGCAAACAGAAAATCCTGAAAAGTCTGGCCCTGCAATTAAAGAAGTAGAGTTGGTTTTTATATCCCAATTTACAATTTAACGGCTTACAATTGCCTTCCCTTCCCACAGCAGGCACCTTGTGAGGTAGGTGGGGCCGAGAGAGTTCGGAGAGAACTGTGACTGGCCCAAGGTCTCCCAGCAGGCTGCATGCGGAGGAGTGGGGATTCAAACCCGGATCTCCAGATTAGAGTCCACCGCCTTTAACCACTACAGCACACCCTCAAAATATCTCTGATCTGCTAAGTAGGCAGCCGTATTTGAAAATCAAACAAACATCCTCCTCTGCTCACTGGCATGAGATTGAAGTCGGCCCCGATGCTCCAGCTGAAGATGCCGATCTAGCGACAATCAGCTGTGCTGAAAGATGAAACGGCGCCTGGACAGTGATCTGAAAAGAGTGGCCGGAAAGAGAAGGGACGATCGTCAAAGGAATCGCTCACTCTGGGTCCAGCACTCTTCAGACTGCCATGATAGAAGCGGTGCAACGTATGAACCAGAAAAGACATTCATGCTTGCTCCATATCAGTCTGGCAATGTAGCTGCCCTGCCCAGATTTCAATCAGTATGCACCAGTGGGCATCAAGTCCATGCAGGCCTGGCCTCACCAAGTCTGCTGACTGTACTTTGGAAGCGTTTGGCACGTGGTTACTCATGAAATGCCCGTTTGTGGGCGTGACCTGCGCAATCCATCCACCCTGAATTTGCAACACACAGATTAGGCATAAGCATTACGGATGTGCACGCACGTGTTTTGGTTTGGGATATTTATCGTTTGGGTCAATTTTCCTTTTTCCCTAAAATGTGGCAACGGCACCTGTTTAGATCCTTCAGTCTGTCCTTACTTTCTAGCTGGAAGCGTCTTTTGTTTTCAACCCAGTTTCAACGAAGGTCTCAGGGACTGTGTACACCTCGCGCTCGAGGGATCCTCCCTGCCAAATTTCAGGCAGATAGGAGAAAGCTGTACATGCTAGTCCCGCCTGCGTAATGGGCACAAGGAGATGGAAATAAGCTCGTCTTTCCTCCTTTCCTGGGATCCGCAGGCAGGGAAGTTGGCTTCGAAAGAACAAAAAGTGCACGGATGAAGAAACCTCAGTCCTGCACCTTCCCACACATGGCATCACTGTCCTCAGTCGATTTCAGCCTCTTCTCCAAGTCTAGCTAATGAAATGAGCTGGGCTGCGATGAAAATGCTTCAAGCACTGCAGTAAGGCAGGGGGGCAGGATTTAGCTCCCTCGCTCATCTTGGCTGGTTTTGACAACCTCCTGTTAAGTTTTCCCCGCATTGATGGGAAGGGCTGCCTTTTCATTTACATAAAAAAGGTAAAGGTCCCCCATGCAAGCACCGGGTCATTCCTGACCCACGGGGTGACATCACATCCCGACTTTTACTAGGCAGACTATGGGCGAAAACGCACTGTCACTTTAGCCTCCTTTATTCCCTGTTTCAGCCAGGATTCAGGGAGGATCGAATGCACGTTCGATCCTGGCTGGATCCTGGCTGAAACAGGGAATAAAGGAGGCTAAAGCTACCATGATTTTTCGCCCAAGGTTTACAGGGTGGTTTGCCGTTGCCTTCCCCAGTCGTCTTCCCTTTACCCCCCAGCAAGCTGGGCACTCATTTGACCGACCTCGGAAGGATGGGAGGCTGAGTCAACCTTGAGCCAGCTACCTGAAACCGACTTCCGTCGGGATCGAACTCAGGTGGTGAGCAGAGCTTGGACTGCAGTACTGCAGCTTACCACTCTGCGCCACGGGGCTCCTGTTCATTTACATAGCCTTTGCCTTTATTGATATCCCTGTTTTTCTCCCCACAGGACTCAGAGCAGCTTCGAACATCATTCTCCCCTCCTCCATTCTCACAACAACCCTGTGAGGTAGGCCAGGCTGAGCGTTTGTGACCGGCCAAAGGTCAGATCTGGCGAACTGGATTTGTTTCCCCGCTCCTCCACATGAAGCCTGCTGGGTGACCTTGCGGCTAGTCACAGCTCATAGAGCGCTCTCAGCCCCACCTACCTCACAGGGTGTCTGTTGTGGGAAGGGGAAGGGAAGGTGATTGTAAGCCTGTTTGAGTCTCCCTTAAGCGGTAGAGAAAGTCGGCATATGAAAACCAACTCTTCTTCTTCACCCAGCAAGCTTCTATGGGTGAAGTGGGGATCCAAACCTCTCAGGATCCTAGTCCGAAACTCTTATCCTCTGCACCACGCCCCTAGTTGGGCAAATAGTAGTAGCAAGGATGGAGGTGCATGGGACACACATACACAAACACACACAAAGAGAAGGCTGGTAGTTGCTGCTCACTGATCTTACATCCTTATCACCGATCTCATGGCTTATCTGATCTGGCTCCGGGTTTTTTCACAAGGAAGCTCTTGCCTCTGTCTCACTCAAGCCCACACGGTTCAGTTCAGCTTATGCACAGTCATTTGACCAGCAAGGATCAGTACAAAATTACAATTTTAAAACCCCAACTGAGGACCTCTGTATCTTACTGGCTCCATAAGAGAACTTTGGTACTGAATAAGAGATAAAAGCATCTTTATCTTCTAATAAAAATTTAACAATAAAATCTTGGAATGGAGGTGGATATTCCATGTAAACCCGAGATATTCTTGTTAAATCTGGCACCTAATCGAGCTAAAGATCAACTTTGTATGGTGTTACATATGATCACTGTGGCTAGAACGACCTTTGCCAGTCACCGGGAACAAAAATCAACTCCAAAGATAGAGGAATGGCTGGTTAAAGTGAAAGAAATATATGTTTTAATTAAGCTAATAGCATTTCAGAGAAATAGAGATACAATAAGTTTGGATGCGGTATGGTCACATACAATAAGTAAAATAGATAATTTCATAAATAAGGGCGGGAAAGAGGAATGCGGTGTGCTCAGTCAGGACGGAATGATGAATATGAAGACATAGAAATAAGCTATAGCATGGGAGACTTGATTTTATTATTTATATCTCTATCTGTCTATCTGTCTATCTATTTATCTATCTTATTTTAAATTATGAACTGTCAGTAATTCTGCTTTTTTTAGTTGCTGTTATTGTCATTGTTTTTTCCCAATAAAAGTTTTAAAAAATTAGCAATAGAATCATCCGAATAGCTCAAGCCCACACCTGATCTGCAGCAAGCCTGCCTGAATCCCAAATAATACAACTAAATATGTATTGTTCCCCCTTGAAGACAGCTAGATGTCTTTTGTAGGAAAGAGCAGCACGAGGAGGTAGAGAATCCTGTAAATGTTTTTGCCCGTGCAGGAAGGCAAAGCGCCACAGCAAAGTTTATGACTAAGGTTGTTCACACATGGGAGTTTTGCCTGAGGTTCGTTGCTCACTTTCCTGTTGGAAATCTACCCACCAGCAGTGTCCAAAACTCAAATCAAGTCCCTCCCTTTTAAATGCTGCTTTGTAATTGGCTTACTTCGCAGTGCTCACTGTAACAGAAACCCCCCCCCCAAAAAACCCAATTGCTGCATAAAAAAGCATTTTGAGAACAAAAAAACTGAGCAATCTGAAAGGGTAGGGGGGGAATCCAAGCCCCGGTTTTAAAAAGCCTTTATTTTGCTCAGAAAGAGCTCCGAAGAAGCAGGAAGTATTTGAATTCCCCGCCTCTTTACACGCTGCTTTGTGATTGACTGTGAGAGTGCTTTGCCTTCTGCACGGAGATTTCAACAGGGCTGAGCTAGGGGAGAGGGAAGAGTCGGGTTAACAGAATGGGAAGATCCAGACATTGTGAGGGCTGGCAGCGAGGTCATCTCTAATGAAGGGAAAACTCATGCAGAACTCCAAGCAACAACCGAGACAGACCGGGGGCGAACGTGAGTCCAGGTATCCGTGCATAAATGACCTATGAGTATTTATCTGTACACTCTTTGTATGAACTCTGGATGATGATAGCAAGCAACTAGGACCTTCTATAATTTAAGAAGTCCTTCCAACACCAGTGGGGCATGCAGTGTTTGGCAGGAAGTGGAAACACCTTTTACAGAAACAGCTATAGGAGGATGGTCCTCTTTGGTGGGAACATCTGCTACAGTCATCTGGTTGGAAGATACACCTGTCAGTTGGATTATCTACTGAGTTGCTCTCTCCTCTAGCTTCCCCACCTCTTGTCCTCTCCAGCGGTGAAAAGCAAACAGCGATGTTCATGTCCAAAGATGTTTGAATATTGTGTTCTGTGACTGGATTATATATTAAAGATACTGGGATTAATTTTGAAATACACACCTCTACTGATAAAATCCCTGCTCTCACATTAAGAATTATAACCTGAGCCTTCTTTGTCCTGCTATTTTATACAGAAGGCATCATTGCTCTGAGTTTGTCTATTTATTTCTTTGTTTGTTCCCCCTGTTCTTAGACCGAGGTCTTGAACAATAAAACCATAAAACTTAAATAAGTCCCATCTCTAAAAACACCTCCCTTCGTCTCTTCTCTGCAGCTTCCAGAAACCGAGCAACAAAATAAGTACGCTGAGGGTCAGAGTCCTCTAAGAGGAACTGAACCTATTGCTCCAAATTTGCTTGAGAAAACGCAGACCATTTGTTAAAACATGGCATAATCCATTTTAACCTAAATTGGGACACGTAAGGATAATGCAAAAGGACGTTTACCAAGGAGTCCACTGACTGAAGAGGGCAGGGACACAGCCAGTCTGAAAAAGGGATCCTTAGCAGACGGCCCAGCAAAACCATTGAAAAAGGGCAATTAAATCTTGAAAACAAAGACTCTACATAACTTTGGACTAACCAGAGAATCCATATAGGAAGGAAGATGACCCTTACATAACAGGCCCAGGGCAAGTGGAGAACATGTCCTCTGAGCATCAAAATTAGGGTAACTCTTATCTCTAGCATAGATCAGTTTGGCCACATGTTTTTTACATTGATCTACAGAAGCTGAGTTTGTCTATACTCATTTACCCTACAACAGGATGCCCTGTTTTGTTTTCTGAAACAGGGTGGGTTAGTAAATGTTTTCCTTAAAAAAAAAAACACCAGGAAAGTTTAATTGAATGTTAAATCTCATAATGGGTCTCTCCGCAATCATTACAGAGAGCCAGAGTGGTGTAGTGGTTCAAGGATGTACTCTGTACCTTGTTCATACATAGTGGTTCAAGGACCAAGGAGACCTAGGTTCAAATCTCTGCTCTGCCATGGAAGCTTGCTAGGCGACTGTGGGCCAGCCACACACTCAGCCTAGCCTACCTCACAGGGTTGTTATAAAGATTAAATGAAAGCGAGGGGAGCAATGAAAGCTGCTTTGGGTCCCCATTGGGGAGAAAAGTGGGGTATAAATGAAGTAAATAAATAAATATAATAGCTGCAACCCAAATACATTCAGCAACAATCACTTTGGGGATTTACAGGAGAAAAGGAAGGAACAGCACACTAGCATTTTTGCCTGTATGTGCACATGTGTAAATTCATGCAGATACATCTCTCCTCCTCCCATCCTTCCAGAGAGTTCCTTTCTAGTGACCTAGAGATAGGGACAGAAGTGTGCTAGCCTAGATTAACCTTCCTATAAGCCACCTCCGAAAGACAAAAGAGGGACACGGGTTAACAGGGACATACCACCAGTAGGAACATTTTGAAATGTCTCCTCCCAGTTTCATATTGACTTATCCATTTCTATTTTTGGAACTGAACTAATTGCATGTGCACCTTTGAGCCACACCTTCTCATCTAGACTTAGCATGCTCAGATGTAAAGGCACATTTTTTTTTAAAAAAAAAGAGATGACAGAGGTTTGATTCTGTGTAGCAACGGGCTCATTGGGATTAAAGAAAAAGCCACCGAAGTAGAGCTTTCTTTATGTAGTGGAAATTGGGCCAGTACAGCTGCAAAGCACATCTGGCTTCTGACTCATGCAGAGGTAGGGACTAGAAATGAATCTTAGGTCTTTTATACATGGCTGTTTCACTCGCAGTCACCCCTCTGACGATTTTGGGTCTTCGTTTGGATTATGCGTGCTGTTTCCAACAGTCAGAGGTCGCCTCGCTCTCCCCCTGCCTTTCCCCCCATTTTGCCTACATTTTCAAATTCAAGATAAAACAGGTCCATGAAAATGCGGGCAAAATGCAGGGAAATGCAGGGTGTCGGAAATGGCATGCATAATCAAAACAAAGACCTAAAGTCATCGGAGGGGTGACCGCGAGGGAAACAGCCATGCATAAAAGGCCTTAGTATGTTCCCCAATGGAGTAAACATTCCCTGCCCTTTTGCCTCTGAAGAAGAGGAGTTGGTTTTTATATACCGACTTTCTCTACCACTTAAGGAAGAATCAAACTGGCTTACAATCACCTTCCCCTCCCCACAACAGACACCCTGTGAGGTAGGTGGGGCTGAGAGAGCTCTAAGAGAGCTGTGACTAGCCCAAGGTCACCCAGCTGGCTTCGTGTGCAGGAGTGGGGAAACCAACCCAATTCACCAGATTAGAATCCGCAGCTCATGTGGAGGAGTGGGGAATCGAACCCGGTTCTCTGGATCAGAGTCCGCCGCTCCAAACCACCGCTCTTAACCATTACACCACGCTGGCTCTGGTCATAATACTTGGGATAAGCCTGTGAAATTAATGGCAAGTAGGTTCTAGACTGGCAAAAGGAAGCATTTCTACAGCCAAAGCCTAATTACAAGATTCAACAGCCCTGAGGTGCCCTAAGATGCCAGTTAAACCAATCTCCTTTCTGGCACGGGCACCGCCAAGGTGATATCCGCTTATCTTCTATTCTTGCTGCCCTCCCCCTTTTAGAATCTAAGCCTGGAGGCAAGGCTTTGATTCCAGCAGAACACCCAGTGAACTTCTACTCCCTATAAAACTGATAAGGAGACTTGACATAGTCCAGGAATGTGTCTATCAAATGCAATGAAAGGAAGGGGAAATTTATACCAGGGTACCAAACATGGATAGGAGCCCCGTGGCGCAGAGTGTTCAGCTGCAGTACTGCAGTCCAAAGCTCTGCTCACGACCTGAGTTCGATCCCGACGGAGGTCGGTTTCAGGTAGCCGGCTCAAGGTTGACTCAGCCTTCCATCCTTCCGAGGTTGGTAAAATGAGTACCCAGCTTGCTGGGGGCAAAGGGAAGATGACTGGGGAAGGCACTGGCAAACCACCCCGCAAACAAAGTCTGCCTTGGAAACGTCGGGATGTGACGTCACCCCATGGGTCAGGAATGACCCGGTGCTTGCACAGGGGACCTTTACCTTTACCTACCAAACACTGCGCCCGCCAGCACCTTTTCTGGCTCCTGCCAAGTGTTTTAGGAAGCGGGTGGGGCCAGGTAGGGCTTTTGCCCAGCAAGACTTCTGATTGGCTGTTGCTTTGGCAGCAGCTGCTACCACAACACAAGGATCTGCACATTTCATGATTAACTCCGCCTCCTGTGGCAGCCATTTTGTTGCTGCGTCCACCATGCCGTGTCAGAATGCTAAATGTGCCCACAAGCTCAAAAAGGTCAGGGACCCCCGATTTAAACATGGTTTTTCTTGCCAGTGGAGACACAAACGGCTTACACCATAATTGGCCCTTCCTCCATGTTATCTCAGCAGTCACCCTGTGAGGTAGGCTAGCTTGAAAGTGTGTGACTGGCCCAAGGTCACCCAGTGAGCTTCCATGGCAGAGAGGGAATCTGAATCTGGGCATCCCTGGCCCTGATCTGACACTCTAACCACTAAACCAAGCTGGCTGTCAGAGGAACTTCCATAGACGGTGGCAGGAGACTTTCCAACAAAAATGCCAGAGAGAAACATTAGGAAAAAGCAGTCATGTTCATGCCCTGGCGTGTGAACACACGGAGCTGTGCACTTTGCTGTTATCGGAAACAGAACATTCCCTAGAGATCTGATCCAGCAAGGCAATTCTTGTGCTCACCTTGCCTTAAGTCCAGTCACCTGATTCTCCAAGAGACAAGTGCGTGCACAGCACTCAGAAAATCTGCACAAGTAGATCAAATTTTGCAGGGTAAGAATTGAATTCTTCCACCTTCCACTGCACATTTATCACATTTGTTTATTTTATCTTGCTCTGGCAAGTCCTTTACATAAGGAAGTAAAGATTCGTTCTCAGACAACATGAAATCCCTCCCATCCTTTCCTCTGCCACAGTCCCCAAGATTTTATCAGGCATTAGCCCACATATTAAAAACTGTCAGATATAGATCCTTATATTTCTCAAAAAATTGCACTGTACAGTCTAGCGGCCAAGAAAATCAGGGCAAAGCAAATCAAAAAAGGTGGAATAACTGGATAGAGCCGAATGGGCGTACTTCATTTTTTTAACTTTTGTATCCCTTTTATTAATACTGTATATGTTAATTTGCTGTTAAATCGTTTTAGAGCTGACGTTATCTTGTTTTAGATTGTAATGGCCTATGGCCTTATACAATAAATTTGACTTTGACTTTATTAAAAACTCATCTTTGAAGGAGTTGAGGGCTAGAAGCTTGTTTTTTAAATGTAAAGTTAAAAAGCAGAGCTTTTAAAGGTGTGACTTGGTTCACTCCAGAACAATTTTGGGATTTGTGACACAATGAAGGACTTACACAGACACCTCTATGAGATCTTCTCTCCCGCAGTTGCCCACTACCACATAACCTGCCCAGCCTCATCTGAACCCTCAAGGATATAGAGCTCATATAAGAGGATACAGAGAGCCAGACATAGTTTATGTGGGGAAAAAATGATTTAATGACAGACAGCACAATCCCTGAAAGGCACATAAGAGGAGGTCAAACTGTCCCATGTCTACACACCTCATATCACCTGAACTGATCCACATACCATACCCACCACATTTGTGGATTTCAGGTTTTGGTACAGTTACAACAAAAGCAGGGACTAGTCCTTTTATTGCTGCTTGGCAAGTTCAGGGTGATCCAACAGAACATTCCCGAATGTTCTTCTGACATTTTGAGGCACCTGAGGCCTTGCGGGAGAGGAACTCACGTCGCGGTGCCATAACTATCCTTCACTTCTGCCGCCGGCGCTTCGACTTCTGTTCTTTCTGCTTCTGGGCTCTCATGTCCTTCTTCAGACGGCTGTCAACCACCTTGAATTGACCTTTCACTCCTGCGGGGCGGCGCACCTTCCGGCCAGCGCCCTTCTTGGACACAACGTAGGTTACCTTCCGTTTCTCCTTGCCTAATCCTGCCTTCTTGTAGATGCTGCAGATAGGGGGAAGGGGGAGAAGATAAACAGGCATGAGTGGAACCCCTCAGAAATGGTACTCAGTTCACACCCCCAAGGAAGCCGTGGAAGCCTAGGGCCTAGCAGGCCAGCCATCCCAGCTTATTTATTCATGTAGAACAGTGGTTCCCAAACTTTTCAGGCCACTGCCCCCTTGGTTCCACAAACTCAACCCCACCGCCCCCTGCCCTATCCTATAAAAAGCATTATTCAAAATAGGGGTTTGCATGACTCACTAAAGAGCGGGGAGGGGCTGTGGCTCAGTGATAGAGCATCTGCTTAGCATGCAGAAGGTCCCATGTTCAATCCCCAGCATCTCCAGTTAAATGGACTCGGCAAGGAGGTGATGTGAAAGACCTAGGCCTGAGACCCTGGAGAGCCGCTGCCGGTCTGAATCAATACTGACTTTGATGGACCAAGGGTTTGATTCAGTATAAGGCAGCTTCATGTGTTCATGTGAATCAACATGAAACCATGGGCTAATGTTGATGATGATAACAATACAATTTCAAAACAGTAACAATTAATTGCACATCTATTCAAAATAAAATTAAAACTTTTAGCTTGAAATTTATTCAACAGAACTGATGAACTTGATCCAGTGGTACCAGCTCTTCAAAGTCTGGAAAAAAAATTCTGATAGTTTCCACCAAATTTGCCAGCATGGTGCCATAGCTTGATCTATTGTAAATTAGTGAACAACACAGTTGAAGGGGCCCACCTCTAGCGCCCCCCTGCTGCCCTCTTGCCTCTTAGTGCCCCCCTAGATAATCCCACCGCCTCCCAGGGGGTGGTACTGCCCACTTTGGGAACCACTGATGTAGTATATGTTTATGCTGTCTCTCCAGAGAATCTGTCTGAGGTGGCTCACAAAGTTAATAATGGAAGAAACAGCACATGTGTGTGTGTGTGTGTGTGTGTGTGTGAAGTGCCGTCAAGTCGCAGCCGACTTATGGCGACCCCTTTTTGGGGTTTTCATGGCAAGAGACTAACAGAGGTGGTTTGCCAGTGCCTTCCTCTGCACAGCAACCCTGGTATTCCTTGGTGGTCTCCCATCCAAATACTAACCAGGGCTGACCCTGCTTAGCTTCTGAGATCTGATGAGATCAGGCTAGCCTGGGCCATCCAGGTCAGGGCAAACAGCACATAGGCACAAAATAAAATCAGTGAGCCAACTGAAAGCCAAGCTACTGAAAACCCAGCCAGAGCATAAAAACAGCACAAGACATGTAAGCAGCCAATAATGATTGTCACAGAAAAGACATCAGATTAGAAGCAGATTGTAAAAAGGAATTTTAAAAGACCAAACCCCTTATTTGAAAGCTTGAGTAAAAGGAAATACTTTGGTCCGGTGCCTAAAGCGGGGAGGATATTCCAAAGGTGAGGTGCCATCACCGAAAAAGTGCCGTCTCTGGCCTTACCTCTGCAAGAAGGAGCAGAGAGGGAGGCACCCAGGGCTTGTGAGGAGAATCTTAAAACGGTGGGCTGGACAGTACAGGAGGAGGCAGTCCTCGAGTATCCTGACCCCAATCCAGCGAAGGGCTCTCGTTCTCATTTTATGGTGTCTCAGCTGACAACTCTGGGACCCTCTCCTTTCTCTCAGTCCAAAACTCAAACCCATAAACTTGACCCCAAACAAAGCTTTTTAAACATCACTAGCCATTAGTTGAGAAAGAACATGCTTTCGGCCTAGAAGAAAAAGACTTGGTTTTTACACCCTGATTTTCTCTTTTAAGGATTCTCAAAGCAGCTTACAATCACCTTCCCTTCCCCTCCTCACAACAGGCACCTTGTGAGGTAGGTGGGGCTCCTGAATTTCCTACCCCCTCAGTGGCTCATTCCTCTCTCCAAGTCGACTATTAACAATACGCACAGGTGAGTTTGTGGCTTGCTCAGTGGTGTGGTGGGGGATGCAAGAATCACACTGGACTACAGCCCTCCCCCATGTGGGATTTTTTTAATGGCAGGGTAACTGCCATTAGAAGAGTTGGTTTTTATATGCCAATTTTCTCTACCTTTTAAGGAGAATCAAACAAGCTTACAATCTCCTTCCCTTGCTCTCCCCACAACAGACACCTTGTGAGGTAGGTGGGGCTGAGAGAGTTCAGAAGGAACTGTGACTAGTCATGACCAGTGACTAGAGTTCAGAAGGAACTGTGACTAGATGGCCAGTGACTAGAAGGAACTGGTCATCCAGCAGGCTTCATGTGGAAGAGTTGGGAATCAAACCCGGTTCTCCAGATTAGAGTCCACCACTCTTAACCACTATACCACACTACCTCAAAGGGCTATTACGAGGAAAACATGAGGGTGGGGAAGGAGGAAATGGCCAGAAGGGAACACATCAGCAAGCACTAGGTGCTCATAGGCACCAGGTTGGGGATCACTGGTGCACAGTCTATTACAACAGGGAGACTTAACTCTGAAATACAGTTTGTCAAAAAAAGAAAAGTTGCCTTATAGATTCCAGTACAATTAAATGAACTGACTATAAATGATGAAAAGGACAAGCAGAGAAACAAACATTTCCTGGAAAACCACTCATCTTAGAAAGGATTAATTAGTGTTGCTGATAAAGGAGCATTCCACAACGATCTCTGTACAGGTGATGTCGTCAACAGAGAGTAGGTGCATACCTTGCTCAACAGCCTGCTAGCCTGCACTATTTGCTTATCACTGTACCGAGTTCCTCGATTGTTACTTGCAAATATGTAGTTTTAATTTGCAGCTTGAAAGCTGATATGTAGGGTTGCCAGGTCCCTCTTCGCAACCGGTGGGAGATTTTGGGGGCGGAGCCTGAAAAGGGCGGGGTTTGGGGAGGGGAGGGACTTCAATGCCATAGAGTTCAATTGCCAAAGCGGCCATTTTTCTCCAGGTGATCTGATCTCTATCGGCTGGAGATCAGTTGAATTAGAAGGAGATCTCCTGCTACTACTTGGCAGTTGGCAACCCTACTGATATGGCAAACTGATGCAACGAACCCAGCGCAAGGGCTCAACATTCCTATGGGCAGAGGAAGGGAGGCTGGAAACTAGGCAACTGAAATGGAAGCGGGAGGAGAATCTCAAATGAGGAGAATCAGATAAGGCCGGCTTTAAAAGAAAGAAAATTAAGTAATGAGCTGAGATTGAGGAAGACGGAGCAGGAGAAGTGGGCCCAAACTGGCAGTGTGGCAGAAGGAGGTAACAGGTGGGCTGAAGAAGACGGGATGAGCTAAAAATAAGGCCACTTCTAGGGAGGACAAAATGGACAACACAGAAAATGGTGGATCCCTGGTTGGAAGAGCTCATGAGACCATTCAGCAAGAGACTGAGCAGTTAGTTACTGCAACTTCATTGTTCTGGCCCGTCTCCTCGAACATCCGAGGACGTCTTGCTCAAGACCGATGTTACTCCGCTCAACAATATTTTTTGTGCCTGGACTTTGGGATTGCGTTTGTTGCCTTCCTGAATTTTTAAAAATAATTTGCTGAAAATACGCAAAACAGTCTATCCTTTCTGTGCGAGGCAATCCTTGAACATAGCCTTATCGTGTAAGCATGTCAAGTGTCTGCCCAATCACAAGAAAGAAGAGTTGGTTTTTATATGCCAACTTTCTCTACCACTTAAGGGAGACTCAAACCGGCTTACAATCACCTTCCATTCCCCTCCCCACAACAGACACCCTGTGAGGTAGGTGGGGCTGAGACATCTGTGACTCGCCCAAGGTAACCCAGCTGCCTTCATGAGGAGGAGTGGAGAAACCAACCCGGTTCACCAGATTAGTGTCCGCCGCTCATGTGGAGGAGTGGGGAATCAAACCCAGTTCTCCAGATCAGAGTCCACCACTCCAAACCACCACTCTTAACCACTACACCACGCTGACCCTCAGGAAGGAACCCTATCCTAAGAATTGGACAGCCAAGGACTTCAGGCTGTAAGAAAAGATACGGTTATTTTTTTTTTCTGATAGTACAAGAGGCACACATTGGAGGCAGGCAATGGCAAACCACCTCCAAACCTCCCTTGCCTTGACAATCCTGCAGGGTTGCCACAAGTCAGCTGTAACTTGATGGCACACACGCCTGCACCAATCAGGGCACCCATCTGAGTTGGCACAGGAACCCCCAGATTTGAAGCCGAAAGACCAACCTGCGCAACTGGGCAGCCTTCTCCCGCTCAGAGATGTCCACCGTGTTCACCACAGACTCTGCTTTCTTCTTCATCTGCTCCAGTTTCTTCAGCATCTGTGGACAGGAGGAAGAGTGTTCAGCACAGCAGAAGATGCCCCAGGAGATTGGTGCGCACGCGCACAGATCTGCCCCAGGCAGGTCTTTTTCCCTTGCGAGGATGGATCTTGGAAACCAGCCTGCACAGGAAGTGGGAGCTTTCCCACAGGAAGTGGGAGCATTCCCATGTTCCTCTCCGTTCCTGTAGCCCCTTCCAACCACTAGAAAGACCACTAGGGGTGGGGTGTGTGTGTGTGTCACGGGACTCATACAGAGAACTAGCTGTATGGGTCGGGGGGAGGGTTGGAGCGAGAGGGGTCAAGAGAGAGGTGAAATATTTCCTCTTCCATAAGCGTTGCTCCACTGATCTTTCTGAGGTCAGAAGCAGCAACAGAAACAGGCAGGAGGTATTTGGGGAGGGGCTGTGGCTCAGTGGAAGAGGATCTGCTTGGCATGTGGAAGGTCCCAGGTTCAATCCCCGGCATCTCCAGTGAAAGGAACTAGGCAAGTAGGTGATGTGAAAGACCTCTGCCTGAGACCCTGGAGAGCCGCTGCCGGACTGAGTAGACAATACTGACTTTGATGGACCAAGGGTCTGATTCAGTATAAGGTAGCTTCATATGTATTCCATATGCTTTCCATGCACAGGTGGATGGGCACAAACCGCTTACCCGGCGCTTCTTGCGGGCCTTGGCTTCTGCCACTTTCTTGATGGGCCGAGCGTTGATCTCCCGCCAGTGCAGGCGGGCCTCTTCCACCGCCTGCCGGTCCACAGGCAGCGGTTTGCGTCGGTGCTGCTGCTCGTTCTGGATAAACCACTCGGGTAGCTCCCCATCTTCCTCATTAAATGTATACCTGGGGAAGGGGCCGGGTGGGAGAGGACTCAGCAGGCAGATAAGGACAGCCTCTGATGCAGAGGCACTCCCCCTACCTCCACCCCAAAATTAACTGGGAAGCAGACCTGACTCTTGCAACCCCCCTCCACGGAAAAGAAAAATGGCTAAGCTATAGCACTCCTAGGAGCCCTGTGGCACAGAGTGGTAAGCTGCAGTACTGCTGTCCAAGCTCTGCTCACGACCTGAGTTCAATCCCAACGGAAGTTGGTTTTAGGTAGCCAGCTCAAGGTTGACTCAGCCTTCCATCCTTCCGAGGTTGGTCAAATGAGTACCCAGCTTGCTGGGGGCAAAGGGAAGATGACTGGGAAAGGCACTGGCAAACCACCCCGTAAACAAAGTCTGCCTAGAAAACATCGGGATGGGACGTCACCCCATGGGTCAGGAATGACCCGGTGCTTGCACAGGGGACCTTTACCTTTTACCTATAGCACTCCTAATATGAAGGAGGCAATCCCAGAGAAGTGACTCATGCAGAGACATAATAGGTAACTCTGAGGCTGGATAATTTGGTTGTGTGTCTGCAACAGGAATGTTTGAATGGCCTATGCCCTTTAACAGAACATTTTCCTTGCCAGACTATTTCCGCTGGTTAGAAATCCATACATTTAGACGAGCTTTCTTACTGGCAAAGGGTAATGCCTTAGACTCAGCTGAGATGCAAGGGAGATACAATGAAATTATCGCAGAAGAATGCAAATGCCCATTTTGTCCTGATTAAGAAGACTCCCTAGCCCACATTTTTAATATGTTTACAAATTAATACTGCATGAAATACATTTCTCCCTGGATAAAACAGCTAATGACACTGCATTATCTGTTGTCAAGTAGAGCAGTGAATTGTGTGAAAGATGTGGCAACTTTTCTCTTTATAGTGTCAAGAAAAAAATAATTTTCATCCTTTCCTTTTTTTGTGAAATGGCTGTTAAATCTAGGGAAAGGAATGGCCTATTAACAGCTGATGCAAATGCCTCTCTAAACAGAGGCCTGTTGGAAGGAGTCCTGAGGTCAGAATAGAAAATGAATCAGAGAGGCGACAGGCAGCCTCTTCTAATAATAAGCACTTAGGGGTTGCAGGAGCACCTGCTGGTACCTCTTGCGTTTCTCTCTTAGCATATAATCTGAGCATTTCTAGATTAGGGACTAACACGCTGCCCCAGACACTGGGCTATATCCTTTGAAATCAGGCCATAATGTTACACACCAGGCATTTGACTAGAGAGAAATGTGCTTCTGGGGAAGCGTTAGTCTGAGAGTTAACTTAAAAAAAATTCCTCTCTTCAAGCTCAATGCATACAGGAACGCTGGGTTCCGTGTTCAAAATTCTGTACTGATGCAATCCGAATTCTATGCTAAGGAAGTAGGACATGGTAGCCTCCCTACACCAGGCACACTGAAGCAATCTGCAAATTTGCAAGGCGCACGGCAGGGCAAGCGCTTGTGCAAGGCCCAGAACCACCAGGAAATCTGGTCCGCCCACTTCAGAGATTTCAGCAAGGCTACCTTTGTAATCCCTAAGGGCCAGAAGCCTGCTTTTTTGTTTTAAAGAAAAATAAATAAAACCCCACATGCAAGATTTTTTGTGTGTGCTGTCAGAGTCACAGCTGACTTATGGTGACCCCCGTAGGGCTTTCAAGGCAAGAGACGTTTGGAGGTGGTTTGCCATTGCCTGCCTCCACATCACGCCCCTGGTACTCCTTGAAGGTCTCCCATCCAAATACTAACCGGGGCCGACCCTGCTTAGCTTCCGAGATCTGACAAGACTGGGCTATCCAGGGCAGGGTGCAAGATTCTTAGGAAGCCAGATTCTGCTCCCAATGCTGCAGCTTGCGCTACTTCTGTGTGCCCGCATCCTCAAGTGCCTCAGTTGAATGTTGCAGCTTCTTAAGTTTCCACATTGATGACTTCAGTAATCCCAATTTTTCTATCACTACAGTATCACTACTGTCCCCAGAAACCCTCAGCAATTTCTTTTCAGCTCTACCCCATCACACAGGACCTTTCTGGTCTGTCCCCACCCACCACAAATTACCTGTTAAAAGAGCCATCAACCAAATCTCTTGTGGCCTTGCGGGAGGAGACAATGACTGCTCCCAACGCCAGTCCTTCGGGGTCCAGAACCCGAGCTCGTTTCACTGGGGAAAGACAGACAAGTTTCAGTTGGCTTCCAGGCCAATGCCCAGCTCTATGCTCAGCAAGGATGCAGAAACAGGCAGGGTATTGTGGAGGGGGGACAACATCATCTCATTTTCTTCTCTTCTGGCTCACCTGGATCTTCTATGGGGACCACCTCGATACCACCTGCCTCTGCCAAGGGACGCTTCACCCCCACACCTGAGGCTGGCTGCACCCTGAGCAGAAAAACAGAAGGGAATTATGGGACCAGCAGTACCCCGTCTGTGGTTTGCAGAACTGAAATGGTGCAATACCAGAATGCTGGTCATCTGCTGAAGCTGGAGGGTGAGGGATTCAAAACAGATAAAAGGAAGCATTTCTTCACACAATGCATTGTTAAACTGTGGTACTCCCTGCCCCAGGATGTGGTGATGGCTACTAACTTGGAAGGCTTTAAGAGGGGAGTGGACATGTTCATGGAGGAGAGCTATCCATGGCTACTAGTGAAAATGGATACTAGTCATGCTGCATAGCTATTCTCTCCAGGATCAGAGGATCATGCCTATATAACCAGGTGCGGTGGAACCCAGACAGGATAATGCTTTTGCCGTCATCTTGTTTGGGGGCTTCCTAGAGGCACCTGGTTGGCCACTGTGTGAACAGACTGCTGGACTCGATGGGCCTTGGTCTGAACCAGCAGGGCTTTTCTTATGCTCTTACGTTCAATATATGGATGGCACGCAGGACTGTGTAAATAGGGCATATGAGAGCAATTAACACCTAAACAGGACTGGGTAGGGAGAACTAGGGGAAAGATCAAACTAAATCTATAGGCTGACTGTTGACCTACACCAATGTCCAAGAAGGCTTCACTTTTTAAAATATATCTGTCCAGACAAGGTATTTTTTTCTTACATGCTATACACTTAGGGATTACATCTGCAAAGTAACCTCGCAGCCTAGATTTTTGTGATAATCATCAGCTCAAGATTTGAGCCAAGATTCAAGGGTACAATGGGAGAGGGTGATGGGAAGATGGCTGGGGAAAGATCTGACAAGGAAGCAGAGAGCAAGAGGGAGATTTGCCAGTGGATGCATGCTGAAGAAAATGGGGCTTCTTGCCTAGACAAGTCACAGATTGCTTGCCTATTTTTCCACCTGCGAGGACTCCCTTTGGAATGACCAGACAAGGCTGTGGCTCATTTCCAGGTGGAAGACTGGCTGCTTGAACTTGGGGAGTTTAAGGAAGTACCCACTGACAGAGAGCACCTACTACCCACTCTCAAAATTCCCGAAGCCCTCAAGAGGTTCAACGAGGTTGGGAGACCCCTGGGTCTAGTATTTTTACCCCTAGGCTCACTGCCATTCTGCAAGTCCAAGCCCTACCCTGAACCTCAAAGCCGTCTCCCAGCAGTGGTAGGTGTGGATTCCAGCACACCTTCCCAACATCCCATTTTTTTATGGTTTTGAGCCACTGTGCGGCAGAAAAGCTTCTTGGTGCACCACTGCTTGAAGCAGTTACAGTTGTGTAATGGCTACGGTGTCAGTCTAAGATCTGGGAGACCCAGGTTCGAATCCCTACTCTGCCATGGAAGCTTGCTGGGTGACATGGGCCGGTCACACGGTCTCAGCATAACCTACCTCACAGGGTTCTTGTTGTGAGGATAAAATGGAGGAAGGGAAAAGAATGGGTACCACAAACCACTTTCACATCCCAGTCCAGGAGTCACATTTATCACGCTCCAAAAGAGCCACTGCTGAGAAACGCATTCCCAATAGTCAGAACCAGAGTCAATCCACCCACGCTTTACCTCAGCGGCCAAACCACGCTCACACAACCTGTCATGGCAGAATTACTTCACCTCTCCTCGTCGCTGTCGCTGTCATCGCTCTGGTCTGTGTCAGAGTCCTTTGCCTCTGACGGGGCCTTGGTTCCTTCAGAATCCTGGCCTCCTTCGAGGGTCACCTCTGGTGTGGCCTCCCGCTTGGGCAGCTGTTTCTGCTTCTTTTCCACCTTTCGGGAAACTAGGTAAGAGAAGGCCAGAGGTGAAGCGAGGAACCTCCCCTCCCTCGAAGCACCCTGAATGCACTAGTGAAGGCCTTTGCTACAGGCTGGAGCCCAGAACTTCAGACCGAACACCTGTACAAGTCTGCTCAACATATACATTTGAGCTATTGGGGGGGGGGGGCTCTCTTGGGCCGGCAGTTGCCCGAATCAGGAGGAACACCCCTAGGCCAGTAAAACCTCCCCTGTCCCCCAAAGAGGACAAGGCCTCAAAAACCCTTCAACAGAGTAGCGGTGTGTGTGTGTGTGTCACATTAAAAACTCCCCTTCTTTGGCCTGATTGCTTAGCACAGTGGGGTGAAAAGCTGGGTATAAATGAAGCAAATAAAACAAGACTATTACATAAATGCCACTTCTGGCTCCTTCTGATCCTGCTTATTATTACTACTACTACTATTATGTTTATACCCTGCCCTCCCCGGCACTGCTGGGCTTGGGGTGGCTTCTAACAGAATGAATACATATAAATCAATATTAAAACATATAGCTTAAAACTTTAAAACTAAACCCAATTACCCCACTAGCTCTTTGTAACTTACTACATGTGTTTTGTATGCGTGTTTTGGTATTAAAAATATCACTAGCCACCATGAATAATCAAGAAAGTCAGGGTAGAGCCGTTTCCTCCCCTCAGTCACCAGGCCCAACAATCCCCTGTTTCTCCAAGGCCAAACAGTTTACCTGCTGCAGGTGCCACCTGGCTCTGGGACAGGGTCTGTGCCTGCCCGATCTCCAGATCCTCATCGTCGTCGTCCTCAATCCCAGCAAAAGCTTCCTGAGTAGCAGGGGAAAAAACAATAGAAAGCAAAGAAAGGGTCAACACACAAGTGGAACTATCCCTTCCTGCACATCTCCGGGACGCAGAGCACCAATCCCACCAGGTGCTGTCTCGGTCACAGGGTTGCCAGGTCGCCCCCAGCCACTGGCGGGGGATGGGTTGTGCTTTTTTTTTTTGCCAGATCCGGGTTGGGAAACTCCTGGAGATTTGGGGATGGAGCCTGGGGAGGACAGGGATCTCAGTGGGGTACAATGCCACAAAGTCCACCCTCCAAAGCATCCATTTCATCCAGGGGAACTGATCTCTGTAGTCTGGAGATGAGCTTCAATTCTGGGAGATCCCCAGGTCCCTCCTGGAGGTTGGCATCCCTACTTGATCACGGTGCAATCTCAGCTGATTGCCTGCTTGGCCGAGAGCCTCACTTGGGGAAGGGGAAAAGTCACCCACCTTGCCAAACCACAGGTGGGCCTGATGTTTCTCACGTTCCTCCTTGTCCTCCAGAGGCACCAACAGAGGATTCTCAGCCTCTGCATCCTCCTCCTCCTCTTCCTCAGCAGCCCTACAAGGCATCACCAAAACTGCCATGAAGCACAACACACCCTCCTCCACCTCTCCATCCTTCAGGCCACAGCCCGGATCCCTCCTCATCCAGGTGAGAAGGCAGAGAATTTCTCTTGCAAACATGCTCTTGCTGCCCCCCAGAGGCCAGAAGCTCTTATTACAAAATCAGCGCAATCCCACTACACACAATCGGGCACTGAAGAATGTGGGTTGGAACCACAGGAAGTTCACGGAAGGTGCCTGCAAAATAGATCTTTCCCAATCCTTCCCCTACCCGCCACATGTCGGGGAGGGGCTCTGGCTCAGTGGTAGAGCCTCTGCTTTGCATGCAGAAGGTCCCAGGTTCAATCCCCGGCATCTCCAGTGAAAGGGACCAGGCAAGTAAGTGACATGAAAGACCCGTGCCTGAGACCCTGGACAGCCGCTGCCGGTCAGAGTAATGAAACCATCCTCCGAGGATCAGCAGATCCTCACGAGCAAAATGTGGCACAGAACAGGGGAAGAAACTAAATGCAACTGCTTTTTTCTTCCTTCAGCAGACACAAGCTACAAGGGGGGAGGGAAGATGGTTTTACTTGATATTCCCTCCTTGTTGAGCACCCAGGTCCTGAGGCTCATTCTGCTTGTAAAACTCTGCTGAGCCTCAGTCAGGACAGTGCGGACAACCAGCAGGCTGCTTAAAGGACACAGAAAGGCTGGGGAAGAGCCACTCTGCCAATTCCTTCTGTGAACTTTCCTGGAGGATCCTACCCCTTCCTGCCTCTTTCCACACACCCCCACGCATTTTACAAGAAGTCTTCCCGTCAATGATGAGATCAAGCAGGATACAGTTTCCAGACCAGTTATTTTTATATATATCACTTGTTCTAGGAATTGTATTATATATATCACTCGTATATCAATTGGATTATGTATATATATATATATATATCACTCATTCTATGAATTGTATTATTATTTCACAGGGTGGAATAACACCGGTCCCAAGATATTCTAGCACCAAGACCCCAGGTATCCTGAATTTCCTGGCCCTCAGTGCCTCATTCCTCTCTCCAAGTCGACTCTTAACAATACGCACAGGTGAGTTTGTGGTCTGCTTAGTGTTGTGGTGGGGAATGCAAAAATCACACCGGACCACAGCCCTCCCCCATTTGTGATTTTTTTTTTTTAATGGAAGGGTAACTGCCATTAGAAGAAGAGTTGGTTTTTATATGCTAATTTTCTCTACCTTTTAAGGAGAATCAAACCGGCTTACAATCACCTTCCCTTCCTCTCCTCACGACAGGCACCTTATGAGGTAGGTGAGGCTGAGAGAGTTCTGAGAGAACTGTGACTAGCCCAAGGTCATCCAGCTGGCTTCATGTGTAGGAGTGGGGAAACCAACCCAGTTCACCAGATTGAGTCTACCACTCTTAACCACTACACCACACTGGCACAGTATTTCTGCGGTTCTTCCCCATTCTCATGTTACGGGTTTACTTTCCTCACGTTGCATCACCGCGACAGCATCTCGTGTCAGTGTCCCCGGCTCTCACACACCTCACAGGGCCACGAGCAGACCTCAGGCGGCTTGCCCGCTCCTCGACCTCGGCCAGTTCCTCATCATCCAGCTCGCTGGCTAAAGAGACGTCATCGGATTCGTCCTCCTCCGAGAGGGAGAGGTCATCTGTGCCCATTGTGGTCGCCACAAAGGAGTCTGCTGCCGCCATATCGCCCTGGACCACCTCATGGAGTAGCTGGAATCAAAATGGAAGGTGTGTAGTGTGGCGGGAAACTGTGACACGTTCCACTGGGTTTCTTCCTGGGAACAATATTGGCAGCCCCTCCTCACCATCTGAACACTCATTTCCTGCTACTCCCCCATCCTCACCTGACTTTTCCCGATGGCCCGGAGGGAGAACATCCCTGTATCACCATCATCCGCAACAGACACACCTGGAAGGTCCATCTTGAGCTCGACGCGCTCTCGCTGCCGTCGTCGCTCGCGCAGGATTTTGCGTTTCTTCCTGGGGAGGGGGAAAGCTGGCTTACAGCAGCCGGAACACCCCCATGCTTCCCAGACCATTATAGTGCTCTGAAGGATGGGTTGCAAAGTATGAAAGCGCATGAAGGAAAAATGGACGGGGCACAATGTAGAGAACAGACTGTGGATGCGGGAGGATCCTGGGGGGCCGAGCATCCTCTCCAAAAGAAAAAAAAAGATGCATAGTGGGATTTTAAAGACATCAGATGCTCCAGTTTCCCCTGGGTTTTCCCCAGCTTCGCCCATACCAGTCATGGCTGTGGAGCAGATGGACACGGGCATACCTTCTCCTCCTGGTGCAAGTAAAAGCAACCTGAAGAGGATGGTACTTGGCAGGAAAGGATGCAAGGGGAAAGAATTCCCCCTCACATGGTCCAGCCCTTTATATTGTAGCCCCTGCAGCACCAGTCTGTTAAAACGGTGGTTCAGGATCACAAAGTGCGTGACAACTCTCTCCCAAGTGATTTGCAAGGTGGGCGGGGGAGAAGAAGCTTGGGAGAAAGCTGAACAGCAAATTTGGGTTTGCTTCTGCCCAAGGTGTAAAATGGCCAAGGAATACAAGCCTGTATGCAGAGGAGGCTGTGCGTGGGGCTCCTTCACAAGCGCACCCTGAGAAGAACAGTAAGCTTAGAGATGGGTCCTCACTCCCAAAAGCCGGAGAACCACTGGGGCTTTATTTTAAGTTGGGGGGAAATGCAAGGAACTCGTTGTGTCTTCCGGATGCAGTTTCCCACAACAGACGGTGCTGGATCTTTTTTTGGGTCAAGATTCCAGGTCTCCAGCAAAGCTGGAGACAGAACGAGTTCCTTGCATTTCCCCCCAACTCAGGACACTCCTCCCCAAAGCCACATACAAAAACATTTTTAAACTTGCTTTTGCTTCTCCTGTATCCCTGGAAAAGAGTTCTTTGAAAGGACTAGAAGGGTTTCCTAAGATCATAGAGTTGGAAGGGACCACCACGGTCATCTAGTCCAACCTCCTGCACAATGCAGGTTTCTCCGCAATCCTTGCAAACACAAGCCCATTCTTGAGTGTTCTGTGCCCAAAGCTACAAAACCTAATGTTACATTTTTTCCACAGGTAAAACACGCCCACAAACCACCTTGGAAGCCCTGGTTTAAAACTCTCTTTCACCCTCTTCTGCGCTGCGTCCCTTTTTTTGAAACCAGAGGACGTGGGCAGCAAACCTCCCCTCTGGTCTCCTCCCAAACTCACCGCTTCAGCTCAGCCATCTCCTGGGCCTTGAGATCGGCCAGCTTCCGCTCCAGTTCCTCCTCCTCTGCCTTTTCTTCTCGCTCCTCAATGGCACCCTGCGGCTCCGGAGGGGCTCGCTCAGACTGCGCCTCCTCCTCTTCTTCGCCAGAGCTCAAGCTGGCAATGGGGAAAAAGAGTTCTTGAAAATCCAGGCCGTTTCCTCTCCCTCCTCACCAATGGTTCTGGGGTGGGGGCCATCACTCAGCCCCAGAGAATGTGCTTTCCAAGCAGAAGGAATCCCCAGATCAAGGAACTTGGGTAACAGCGGCTGGGAAAAAGTCACGAAATCTTGCAAAGCTACTGCCGAGTCAAGAGTACAGAGCTCAGAGCTGATATAGTGCAGCCATTAGTGTCAGTCTATGACTGGGGAGATGTGGGTTCAGATCTCCACCCTGGCATGCACCTTGGCAAGGTCTAGCTCTCTCAGCTTATCCTACCTCGCAAAATTGTTGGGAGGGAAAAAGAGAGGAGAGACCATATTCACATATTTCACCTATTCTAGCAAAGTACGGTCTCCCTGTAAAATCTTGGATTATACTGTTCCTTTTATCAGATCTACACTCAGATGTTGAGAAAATACATTGGAAAGTGAAATACTTAGCACATGTAATGGCCCTAAAGCTATCAAATAGCTCAGATAATGTAAGTCTACCCTGTACCATAAATGGATAAAGTCTTTTATTAATTGTGTGTACTTTAAAATTGTAAAACTGTTTTCTGTTCCTCTACATTATGAATGCTTAAGACTTTGTCAATGAGCAATAAAGGTTATATATACATATATTCACTGTCCGGAGCTCGCTGGAGGATGGGCAGGATAAAAGGAACCCTGGGCAAGACGCTTCATCTGACTCAGCCAAAAGAAGCTTCAGGTGCGCGCGTTTTATCTTGGATACTTATACCCTGCTTTTCTCCCCAATGGGGACCCAAAGCAGTTTACATTGCTCTCCTCTCCTCTATTTCACCCTCACAACAACCTTGTATGGTAGATCAGGCAGAAAGCAAGCAACCAGCCCACACCCACTCTTCAAGCTTGCACATCAGCCTGCGCATTCAAGCGCCGCTCTCCCAGGTCGTGATCCAACACTCTAACCACCATGCTGGTCACGCCACAAGGAAAACACCTGAGGGAGAACCTCGTCCGTCTTACTTGATATTCATTTCCTTGGCTTGCTCTTTCAACTTCTTGGCAAGGAATCGCCTGAGCTTTGCCCTCCAATTCAATAGAGCCCTGAGAAGGAAAGATGACAGTTCAGTCTCCCCTCCCCCCATGCAAGCATAAGAACATAAGAAAAGCCCTGCTGGATCAGACCAAGGCCCATCAAGTCCAGCTGTCTGTTCACACAGTGGCCAACCAGGGGCCTCCAGGAAGCCCACAAACAAGACGACTGCAGCAGCATTGTCCTGCCTGTGTTCCAAAGCACCTAATATAACAGGCATGCTCATCTGATCCTGGAGAGAACAGGCATGCATCATAACTAGTATTCATTTTTACTAGTAGCTATGAATATCCCCCTCCTCCATTAACATGTCTACTCCCTTCTTAAAGCCTTCCAAATAGGCAGCCATCACCACATGCTGGGGCAGGGAGTTCCACAATTTAACTATGCGCTGTGTGAAAAAATACTTCTTTTTATCAGTTCTGAATATCTCCCCCTCCAGCTTCAGCAGATGACCCCACATCCCAGTATTATGAGAAAAGCTTCTCCCTGTCCACTCTCTCCTTACCATGCATAATTTTATAGACCTCTACCATGTCTCCCCTCAACCACCTTCTTTCCAAGCTAAACAGTCCTAAGCATTTCAACTGCTCCTCATAGGGCAGTTGCTCTAGCCCCCTGATAATTTTGGTTGCTCTTTTCTGCACCTTCTCAAACTCTGCAATATCCTTTTAAAGGTGTTTTTAAGGGGAAACCAGCAGACTCCTGATACAGTAACTGAGGCTTGAAAGAGGCCCAGAGCCCCAGCATCAGTGAATGGTGACCATGAGGTTGCTACTAGCTTCTCATGCTGAGGCTGGAAATGAGACACATTCAAGCACCTTCTGGCGTCTCCATCCCTGAATATGCAGGAAGAAAGCCCAAAATGTTGCCTGTAAAATCCACATTTTAAAAAAGTGTCTAGTCCTTAAGATTGTGGAGCAATGTGAGAAGGGGAAACGGCTCTGAAGCAACCCGAGCTGAGTGGTCCCCTGCAGATCAAGAAGACGTTGCTACAGGGGCCAGTGAGCTCAGCAGTGCCAACCACGGGCACTAACACACCCAGTGCTTCGGCCCACAAACCAGTGGCAGTGCGGGAGGAAGAAACAGGTAAGCTGATGCCAACTAACGCAAATGAAAGGTCTGTGCCAAGTGGCCCCGAAGCACTGGTAGAGTTGCCGGAGCTTGGCTCTACTTGTTCCTGGTTACCAGCAGCCCCCCAAGGGCAACAGCCCACAGGGAAATTTCCCTGCAAGTTAAACGGCTGGCCTGCCCCCAATGAAAGTGCGTCTGGAAGTGAGTGAGCAACACCTGCGGGAATCTCAGAAGAGGAAAAGGCAGGACATCTCTTTGGGGCCATCCCTGCTGCCCCAGATCCAACAAAGCCAGAAGAAATAATGAAAGGATACAGAGGCAGGGCTATGCTAAGAGAACCTGTGGATGATCGATCAATTTACATAGTTGATGCGGGTCACAAATGTAGCTGGCACAAAGTTTTGATTTCTTTTTTTTAAAGCGAAGAAATACAGACACGTTGTTGCAAGCAGGGCTAGTGCCCTTAGTGGTAATTTAAAACAATGTTTTTTAAAAATATTGTGCCAAGAAAGGCTATTGCTAAAACAAAAGTCCGTAACTCTGAGGTCGGAGCACCTGCTTTGCCGGTAGAAGGTCCTGGATGCAACCTCTGGTGTCTTCTGTCAAAAGGATCTTAATAGGGCCAGAAACAATCCTTGGCGAACAACAGCAAGTCAGAGCAGACAGTATTGGGTCTGTGACATCTACAGGGCTGCAAACCTCCAGGTGGTGGCTGGAGATCTCCCACTATTACAACTGATCCCCAGGTGACAGGAATCAGTTCCCCTGGAGAAAATGGCCGCTCTGACAATTGTACTCTATTGCATGGAAGTCCTTCCCCTCTTGGAACCTTGCACTCCTCAGGCTCCACCCCAAAAATCTCCAGGTATTTCCCCACCTAGAGCTGGCAACCCTAGACACCTAGCTAGTTAGCCCTGGGAGAGAAAATGATGAGCCAGGTAGATTGTTGAAGCCATCCGGCATGGCTGCTCTTATGTTCTTGTCACACACAGTGAAAGGCTCAAATTAGTCCCATACCGGAGCTCCTTGCGGCCTAAAACACGGATGTCCCGGCAACAGTGGCACACTTCCTCAGTAGTTGCACTGTGGCGTTGTAGCTCTTCATTGTCAATGACGATCTAGGCAAGGAGGAGAGAACAGAGAACGGTCTAATCCAGAGGTTTCAAACTCATAAATGTCACTTGGTCAGGCCAGGCCATGCCTCGCCAGCCCAGATCGGGAGTGGGGTGGCTGCCTCAGCTGGCTCGTGGGCCAAATAAGAACTCTCAAGGGGCTGGATCCAGCCCATGGGCCGTGTTTAACACCCATGGTCTAATCCCTCTGTCCATCCATGCAACTTTTCCCACATCCGAGTTCTAACATGCTTAACGCTGCCACCATCTTGAAAAGCCAGGCTAAACCCAAAGTCATGGAGCTCCTGCCTCACCTCACTGGCCTTGGACAAGAAGTCCACGGGGTTGGGGGCCTTCAGGAAGTCTGTCAGCGTGTAGCGGTTGTAGAGAATCGTTGCGCCATCTTCGTACCCCTCTGCCTGTTTGAAGGAAAGAGAGACACAGTAAGGAAGAAACGAAGTGTAGAATTGAGCCATCTCCTTCTAGCCTACCCAAAAAGCCCTCAAATACTTTTCTGCTAACATTTCAGATTTCCAAAGCTTTAGGCCTACTGATCTCACAAACACACACACACACAAATCACACAATAACCCAGAGCCCAATTTTTATGCAGCTGCTTTAAGAACAAAATGCAACCCCTTGTAGTTGCAGGCAAAAGGGGAAAAAAGATAACAAAACAAACAAACAAAAACCACAAAATATTAGGGAAGCTGACAGAAATCACAAGCTTAATTTGTATTTATATCCTGCTTTTCTTCCTGATTGGAGACCCAAAGCCCATTTTCACATCGTTTCCCCTTCCTCTACTTAATCCTCCCAACAACCTTGTGAGGGTAGGTTAGGCTGAGAGACTGTGATGGGCCCAAGGTCACCTGGAGAGCTTCTGGTCCAGAGATTCAAACTCAGCAGTCCCAGGTCCTAGTCCAGCACTCTAACCACTACACCACACCAGCCCTCAAGTCCCCACCCCCATTTACTACTTCTTATCACTTTCATGTAGCAAGTTCAGGGGTCCCCAACATGGTGCCCATGGGTGTCATGGCACCCGCCAATACCTTTTCTGGTGCTCAAGTGTTTTTAGCAACTGGGTGGGGCTAGGTAGGGCTTTCGCACAGTAAAGGCTTCTGATTGGCTGTGCAGATTTAAAAAATGTTTTTAGGCAGCAGCTGCCACCATGGCCCAAGGATCTACACTTTGTTGCTGAAGTTAGCTGTGGCAATCATTTTGTGGCTGGCTCCGCCTCCTGATGCAGCCATTTTGTGGCAGCCATTTTGTTGCTGCACCCACCATGCTGGGTCAGAACTCCAAATGTGCCCATAGGCTCAAAAAGGTTGGGGACCTCTGAGCTAGTTAGAAGCTGCTTCAAAGGACCCGACGGCTAGAGGACTGATTTTTTAATAAAACTGGGTTTTTTTGTTAAAACAACTAATCAGCCTACCTGGTATGCTGTTAATCTTCGAGGAGCTCAGAAAGGAGTACCTGACTCACCCTTCTGGTGGGTTAGAGTAAGATAGTGAACGGCCCAAAAAACCACCCAGTGAGTTTCATGGCCAAGTGAGGAGTTTCACTCTCTCCTCAATTTTATCCTTCCAACAGTCACCTTATGAAGTAGTAGTAGAAAAGGGCAAGAGTCCAGTAGCACCTTAAAGACTAACAAAAATATTTTCTGGTAGGGTATGAGCTTTCGTGAGCCACAGCTCACTTCTTCAGATACAGCTAGAATGTGAATTTTTGTTAGTCTTTAAGGTGCTACTGGACTCTTGCCCTTTTCTACTACTGCAGACAGGCTAACACGGCTACCCACTGTGACTTATGAATTAGGTTAGGCAGGGGGAGAGAGACTATCCTAAGGTGCCCGCCAGCACCTTTTCTGGTGCCTGACAAGTGTTTCTGGAAAGTGGGTGAGGCCAGGGAGGGCTTCTGATTGGCTGCGCAGATTAAAATAACATTGTTTTGGCTGCTGCTGCCACCAGAGAGCTGGTTTTATTCTCTCTCACATTCCTTTTTCCTAATTTTTTAAATTACTCCTCTTGTCCCCTCACTTGGCCTTCCTCTGTGTGTCTGGCTCCGCTTTCTATGGCAGCCATTTTCTAGTTATGCCCACCACCCTGTGTCAGTATTCCAAAGGTGCCCACAGGCTCAAAAAGGTTGGGGACCCCTGCTCTAAGCACTAAACTGCAACAGCTCTAAACTAATCAAACAGAAGTGGACGTTTGAGAAATCTTATATTTTTTTTGCTGCTGCAACCAGAGCAGTGTACTCCTTTTGAAAAGGTTTCTTGCCTTCTAGTGTCTGTGTCTAAGCCTCCATATGGAAGCAATCTTCTGAATTATCTAGCACATTTTTATCCCACTCTTCCTCCAAAGAGCTCTCATTTCTCCCTTCCCTATTTTATCCTCATGACAACCCTGGGAAGTGGGGTCAGGCTGAGACAGAAAGAGCAATGGGCCCAGAGCTTTGTTTTGGAAAGAAGAAGTTGTACAGCCATATCGGTCCATGCAAAATCCAAACGCAAGTCCAAGTAATACCTTTTTATTAGGACCCATCCAATTGACGCAGAACATTGGACAAGCGTTCAAGTTTGCCAAAAAAATTTCTCAGGCTGTATTTACAAAATTTTAATAAGACAGAAGGGTGAGAAAGCACATTCTTCAGGCCATGGCATAACTGGGTGGGGCCAGATAGGGCTATTGCCCAGTAAGGCTTCTGATTGGCTGTGAAGATTTTTAAAAAAAACGTTTTGCATACATCATCTGAAGAAAGCAAGGTTACTCCATAAGCTTCAAGTCCATGAGAGGGATTTGAACCTGGGTTTCCCAGAGAGTAGTTCCAACACTCTAACCACTATGCTCTCTGCAAAATGGCCTTGCTTACTGACCTTGGGCTTCTTCTGTGACACCAGTTCACTCACAGACTTGGCCTGAACCTCTACTTCCTTGAAAGCAAACTTGGGGTCAAAGAACTTGCTGTCGATTTTTTCTGGGGCTAAATAGCCTACAGAGAACGAAGAGAAGAAAGCTGTTAACGGCAAGACCAGATGAAGCACATGAGAAACTTGAGATCATTCAGGACCAGTACTAATAACCAACAAACAGAATTTTTAAAAAATATAATTTATTCCCCAACACTTTTAGTTACATCTTGTGAAACCCTGTTGCCTTTTTTATTAATGGGAAAGAGGTCTGAGAGCAACAGATGCTGCATTAACAAAGCTAAAGAGTCATACGCCTGACCAGGGCCTAGATGGGATGCTAAGGGGAGATGCTCCCTTCCCCAATAAGCCAGTAAAGGAAAGATAAAGAGATTTAAAAAGTCAGGAATATTCCTAAGGCAATACCTTGTCATTTTAACAATTAAACAACTCTGTAAGGGGGAGAAAAATAGTTTTAGCATTTTCCATCTTAAATCGTACAATTTGGAACGGAGTTCCTAATTTTGTAATCTGCCTCGAGTCTCAACAAGAAAGGTAGACTACAAAGGAATGATTAAATAACATCCTCATATCATATAACGACACTGAGTCTGATACTGCAAGCAATTTCTAAGTGTAATCCCAAGATTTTAAGCCCCCAGTTCTTCCATTGCACTGTTCCCCTGAGCTCAAGGAGAACCGGTAACAGGCAGCCTCTGCCTTTTTCTGCACCAGGTCTGTTCACACACAAACCGCCCTCGACCCTTCCCTCCGACTCACCCTGACAGACCACAAAGATTTCTGCCGACTCGTTACGCGAGGCCTGCGGCTTGGTGGCTTGCACCTTGTGGAATAGCTGTTGGAAGATCCACAGGAGGGGCTGGTAGTCCCGGGAACGGAAAACCTTGGTGATGAACCAGCCGCCCTTGGACAGGAAGTCGCAGGCCAGTTTGAGTGCAGACAAGGTAAGGCTGGCTGTGGAGAGTGGAGGGAAAGTCAAGCAGGACTGCTGGCCCACAGTTCCAGCCAAGCCATTTCTACACACACACAGAGTGCCTATTTATTTGTCCATCTACAAGGCACCTCGTAGAGAGCCAGCGTGGTGTCGTGGTTAAGAGCGGTAGTTTGGAGCAGTGGAATCTGATCTGGAGAACCGGGTTTGATTCCCCACTCCTCCACATGAGCGGCGGAGGCTTATCTCAACTGGGTTGGTTTCCCACCCCTACACATAAAGGGTGACCTTGGGCTAGTCACAGCTCTCTTAAAGCTCGCTCAGCCTCACTACCTCACAGGGGGGAAGGGAAGGTGATTGTAAGATGGTTTGATTCTCCCTTAAGTGGCAGAGGAAGTCGGCATATAAAAACCAGCTCTTCTTCTTCTCCCTGCGCAAAGCAGGGTCTTTTGAACTCCCTAGGTGGCCTTAAGCAAGCAGACTGTGCCCCTCTACACTAACAATGCTGCCCTACCTTACAAAGCTGTTGTAAAGCTTACACAGTTGTAATGTCAAGTGCTTTGAACCCTTGAAAGTGCCATATTTAGCATATTTTTCGGGGGTAGGGGGAGATCCAGCAAGCCAGAAATA